>NC_133218.1:20751569-21116569 GCF_040436345.1 Pagrus major | reverse complement strand
GTCATTAACTCTCTTAATTGATGTGTGAACATCAGGGACATACCCGCTTGTTTTTCTTGATGTTTCTTAAGAAAATTGGTTCAAAGGGAAAAGCACTCCTTGTGTCACCCATGCTAATCTTGGTGAAATGCCTAACGCTCTAACACCAGCACCATGATTTAGTGTTGGTTCAGTATTCAACCCAGACCGTTCTTGTACAACACATTTTGAATTAAACATTGCTCCCCGAAAGCATAAATTATAAAAATTTTAAGCAAGCCTCAGTGCAGTACACAAAAATTTTAAGAATTGCATAATGAAAATATTTTATTTATTAAATTCATCTATTGCATTATTTAAAAATTGGTTCAGGGGGAACTAGTGAAGAAATATTTCAAATCAGTTCTATAAAATCTTTAAAAACTATCTTAAAACTGAACACTTTTCAAGGCATTATGTGTAAAAGACAGTCTGAATGGTAACTAAACCATTCAAAAATGGTAAATCCCCCAAACCTTATTCAAAACAAAAACGAAGACTAGAGTGTAAGTAGTGAAAGCCTTCTCACCAGCAGCAGGTTTCCAGACTGGAACATTGGGCCAGGAAGCTTCAGTCAGCTGAGCTGATGGTGTCTTTAGCTAGAAATTTCCATCAAGCAGCAGTGTGTGTAAGTGAATGATGCTGCCAACAGAGGAGCCTTCACAGTGACACATTGAGTCTAATCATTTTAATTTTGCATACATTTTTTCCGAGCCAAACTCAAAATCAAAATTCATCGCCTCAGTCAATAAAATCGTGACACAAATAAATCAAATTGCTTGAAAAATCTCTGCTTCCCCCCAAACATAGTGTTTCATAAGGAGTTTTTCATGATATACTGAAGATCAGAGTAATCTCGACTTTATGAGAGCACTTAGCACCTTGTCAAATCTCAAAGGAAAACTGTTACATTTAGATTGCAGGAAACAAATTACACATTTAGTAAATATTTCTCTGTGCAAGTCTACTGTAAGAAACTTGCATTAGTTTTACTCTTCCAACTGTAGAAAATCGATTCCTGGAACTGCGAGGTGGTTGAGTGGCAGTTTCCTGGACAGGGTTCATGCAAAGTCTAGCACACAGGGACTCCAGAGGAAGGAAAAAGTGACTCCAAGTGAGTGAGAAAATTAAAAACAGAAACGCAATATGAGAAATCTCAAGGTCTGGCTAAAATATTGATTTACTCATTTATATACCTGAAGGTGCCATGGTAAAATAAAATACTGCTTCAAAGTTATCAGAGACTCAACAAAAGCTGCATAATCAAAATTCTGAATGCAAGTGCATCAAAATGAAGCATCAAATATCAAATCTTGAGATTTGACACAAGTTTTATTTTATTTTTAGTGGTCTGATTTTGAATACAAAGGAGAATGTTAATTCCCACGTGAAGTCCAAACAGCGAGATGTCATGGTGATGTGAAACTTTCTTCTGTAGACAACAGATCCCGTCTTTACAAGAAGCGAGACGAGCCAACCCGACCTACATGGACATGACGTCTGCTGCACAAGGAAAGCGTAAATTAAACCGGTAATGCGCCACTGGATTTTAACTTACATTCATGTAAATCAGTGGCAGTGGATTCAACAATCTGCTCTGACACATTTATAATTATTTGGGTCTGGACTAAAGCTATGCAGAACTGTCAACCAAAATAACAACATTAATGGCCAGTTCTGAATGTTATGAGAAGGGAATCATGTTTCTAGATGATGAGGTACTTTTGATTAATTTTTGTTTAATTTCCTCCTTCTGTTTCATTCACTGTAGCAGCATCCGAGAAGAGTTAACACAGGGTTTCTCTGCACCTAAGCGTATAAAGAAAGACCCCACGGTGTCGCGGAAACCACTCAGAGTGCAACGTTTTGCTGGCAAGTGTCAACACAAGAAAACACACTAAAGACAGAGTACATATACTTTCATAACAATTGAAAAACAATACTTTAACTTTATATTCTGCTCATTCTTGATACGATTCCTTATCTGGTGTCTGTCCTCAGGTTCAGAGGAGAACAAGGCACGAAGAGTTGTGAGGAGCATTTCAGAAGGAAATCTCAGCCTTCTTGAACCTCAAAAATCCAAGTCAATTTTCTATAAGACATCTCAGCAGTTCAAACGAGTGACCAAACGGATGTAAAGCCACATCGTGTTTAGACCATTTTGCCTGTATGGACATTTTCACTATCCACTGTTTTCCGTCCATATTTTTCATTCCTAGTTATTTTCTAAGGCCTCAGAAGATGTGGCCATCGGGTCGTTTTTTCCAACACAACTGCTAATGAAATAAAATGAAGTGCAGTGAAGTTGCATTGTTTTGTTATGCTCTTTGATCAATCTTTGATTGAACTCTACTTGACTGTATATAAATGTTGTATAGTTATTGGTCATCTGTTTAGACTTTTCTTTTGATCGTTTAAGGTATTTTGACGTGTCCTTTCCGATTTTTGTCATTTTTAAGCCAACCTTGTACGCACTAACAGCAAGAAATAAAGCAACATGTCCTGTGGATGTTTCGTGTTTGTCATACGTTATGTACTATCCTCTTAAACCATAATCAGCCTGGTAGGTGACATTTGACAGGGCAGCTAATATCAGAGGTAGACTACACATGACCTCAGATGGAGTTATAGAAAAAAAACTGAAGCTCTTCACTGAGCTGTTTGTGTTTTTATGTTTTATTCTCTTTTTGTCTTGTACATATAATAACATGGGGTTATTGATATTTCATAATAAAAGTGCTTGTAACAGAATCTATGGCTGTTCTTTGATGAATAAATCCCTTTCTAAGATGCAATGTGTGTTTTTGTGCTATTGATGTTGAGTCTGAATGTGGTCTTCAATGAAGTGTGGGTTACAAGATGTTCCAACAATAAATAAGTGACGTTAGACAGGCTCAGCGAAGGTGAAAAATAAAATGGCAAGAAAAATTGAACTGACCTGGGAGTGACTCACAGCATAACTCACAAAGATAACTTTCTCGTTGTCTTCGTATTGAAAAAGCAACCGTTTGATACATTTTAGGAAGATGGGTGAGCCTCGAGTGCAGTGATTGATAGGATGCTTTTTGTCTCTGCCGATGCCTCGTGGGGATTCTGGATGATAAATGTATTTCACCATTTAACAGAACACAAGACTCAGAACTTGTGTTACCACTAACTCAATCACTGCTGTCTGAAACTTCAGTTAAAATTATTTTTCAAAAAGCAAAGCGTAGATATAGATATTAATTGGCAATTAGCCTTTTTGCCAAAATATGTGAACCCCAGGGGGTATTTCTGCAGTTGCCAGGGCTTCCGTGGAAAGATATTTGAGTGGCTCAGTTAATTTGAAAAAAACTAAAATTTTGATTTAAACAAAAGACTATTAAATGGTGGGTCTACTTGTCCCCCTAGAGTGAAAGAGAAGAGCTAAAAGTAATGAATAAAGTGTTAAAATCATGAGTCTACAATTTAGGCCTGGATACAATGGTGCCACTCAGCCTTGCTTACAGTTTTACCCAGTGGCCACTTGTGGTATTGTAGCTAAAAATTGCCACGTAGCCCCCAAAAGTTTCAGAACATGATAGTGAACAGAAAGGAACTAAACCTGGACGCTTATAGATTTAAAATAGAACTAGATGGTGAACCTAAAGAATGCACCTATTCAGTCCAAAGAGAAATGCCTACCTCGCGCATACACCCGAAAAGTTTTCTTGCTTCCGGGTTTACTTCCTGGTTATACGGCCTACTGAATACGTGCAGTAAAGTTTCTCCCGTTGTATTGACAACATTTATGTTGACAAATCACTTTTTACAGTAATACATCTACAGAGCTCGTGGAAAGGTAACATTATAAGCATTATTATGATTGTGAATTAATAATTTAAAACATTTTCTCGGATCCAAAATGATTGTTTTGTTTATCCCTGTGTAAGAATTCTGATGGTTGGTTTCAGCGTCTACCAAGGTTTGTTGGCCAATACAATATGTAGTTGATGGTTTCACGTTGTATCTATGTTTCGTCAGGCTTGGTAGTTGCCGGTTTGTGGAAAAAAACGGAAGAATGGCTGAGTTCTACAGTATGCGCCGAGTAAATTGTACTGCCCTAATGTTAGCTAGTTAACGTTGCTTGTATTAGCAATGTTAATGTTTGCTAGCTAGCTAGTGATTTTTTCCTGGATCATTTTCTTTATCTGGATCCGCACCAAAAGATAATGAGGTCTATTCTGGGCTGAGACCCATCCTCCATCCAAGTTTCATCAAAATCCATTCAGTAGTTTGTGTGTAATCCTGCTCACAAACCAACCAACAAACGAGCATGAGTGAAAAAGCTCCTAGGCGAAGGTAATTAGCTTAAGTTATGAAAAAAGTAATGAATAAATGGTTGTTATAGAAAAAAAGAAAAAAATGGTTGCATTGGCTAAATGTAATGAGTCATTGGTTGAAATTCCTGTTTAATGATAAAGTTGGCATAATAAATAAACAGTGAAAATATGTAGCTAAAAGAGCAACAGATATAAAAAAAAATGATAGGCCTGTATTATGACAATATCCACTTTTTTATAGCAATAAACAGTTTTAAATAGCATCAAGTTTACATCCATTCAAACAAGCATGACTCTACGGATGAAGGTAACCTGAGCTCGTCTGACTGGGAACCACTGATAATGCCACTTTTAAACTGTATTTGAAAGATATTTCAGGATTTCCTATGCTACATTTTTAGCCTGATCACATGTGACGAATCGCTGGGAACAATCTTTTATTAGAATTCTATCCTAAAAATCGAACGTCAAAAAATACCTCCTGGATCTATGATGAGGGTGGGACCTCATTGCTCTGTCTGGAGAGAACTAGACTTGTCACTTTGAATTCAGTCTTGCAACTTTCAGTGCCACAGCATTCAGTGTGATCTTTATTTTTAGCTCAGGAGCTCAATGCATATATCAGCACTGTACTGCGCAAGCACTGACACCCTCTCATGCTCTCATTCACAAGAATCTCTTCATTGTGTGTGTGAGAGAGAGAGAGAGGGAGAGAGTGTGTGTGCGCACACAGGGAGGCAGGTCTTGGCTAAAGTTTATTAACTTTCTCTTAGCCAATGGGGCGCCTTTTGCGTTTTTCCTGCTGACCAATGGGACAGATTGAGAGGTTGGAGGTGGGTGTTGCTTAGCAACTGCAGGTAGAATCTCAGATCATGTCGGACCCATTGTTTTATCTTGCCTCCCTGAGAGACATTACATGCTATGTGTTGTGATTTGTTAGTAAAAAACACCTCTGTGCAAATGCGTCACAAAGTTGTGAACTCTATTTTTGTATTGTTCAACAAAGATCACAGTGACTTTAATGGCATTTTGCCCTCAAGTCAGAGCACTTTTAATTGATTGTCATTATGTTACTACATGTAGGAGTCTTATTTTCATCGCCAAGTCACCGGAGCACATCTTAGATCATTTTGATTTCATTGTTGTATTTTTTTGCTCCTGATCACAGAGATAATTACCTTTCCTGAACCCCACGCAGAGTCAGAGATGAGTGGTTATAAACATAGACAACAGACGAGGCTGCTTAAAGCAACGATTCTATATGTAGGTGAAACGTCAGCATTTGCTTTTGCAACATTTAACCCATCACACCCCCAGATACCATCACTCCAACACTCACACATAAAGCACAATTAATTCTGATTCTTTATCATACTTCTCAAGAAACCTTGAATGTGAATTTTGGTTTGTTTTGTTCAATCCAGTGTTTGAATTTATTCTTGTGCATGGACATGATGAGAGACACCGACTTCCACACACAGTTAAAAAGCATATGATCCCTCCTACAGTGTTCCTGACTCCCACAAGGCAGCACGTCACAGCTGTGAACTTTTCGTCCCCTGTCTAATTAGATGACCCGATATCTTACAGCAATATGTCATAGCGGAATAACTCGTCGAGAGGTGACCACCAGCACTGTCTGTCCTTTTACCACTAATAGTGTCGCTTGCTGCCTTGTGTTTTACCTCTGTTAGCCTTAAATTATATCGATATGTCACCTGAAAATAAATGCTCAATGTGTCCCCACAGCTTACTGTGAAATGAAGATTAATATTTCAGATTAAAAATGGTGCTTTAAATAATTGTCAAGGGAAGCCTTGGTATTTATTAACTTTTCGCTCTTCTGCACTGATGCATTTTCAGATAGTTCAATCAAATCAAAACAGAAGCAAAAGAAAGATTAGATCAAATTGGAACATTTTTACAAGGTATTGGAATTTTTTGTTGAAAAAAATAGCATCATAAGCAAGGCATAAACGAGTTGCTTTTGCTCATTGCCCCGTCCCGTGATGCTAAATGCAAATATTTAAATGGGGGTTATGGAAATTCCTGGGATGCACTCTGAATTTGGCATGTAAAACAGGGCCAAGAGGATTGCTGTTGACAGCAGGTACATTTGTGTCCAGTACATCCAACAGTGGGAAGCAAAGGAATAGACACAGAAGTATATAAAATAAAAATTAGCTTTATTGTCCACAAATTTCGAGCACAATTGGGGAGAAAAGTTGATCAGACAGAGCGATTCTGGATAAGGTAAGCCTTGACAAACTTGCACTCCTGCAGAGATTTAAACCAGTGCCGGCATTATTAGTCAGTCGTCAGAAAATCAAATTAACGACCAGCAATTCTTTTTAATCTGTGATTTATCAAGCAAAATAAACCCCTATTGTAAGAATGTAGTACTTTTCTGTTTTTGATTTTGACAAAAATAGACATTTCAAGAGCTGGAGTTGGTTTTATGACATTTTATGGACAAAACAGTTAAAGAAGAAAGAAAAAATTGTATCAATAAATAAAAAATAATCATTTGTTTTTCTGTTTTTAAAACAGCCTTAAGCCTTAGGTGATTTTTTTACATAACCGTGTCATAAAAGAAACATAAACACAACAAAGAAGTTGTTTGTTGTTTGGACTTTGAAAAGACGTGGCCTTGTTGAGCTGAGGTAACATCCATCCTCAGGGACATCATATGTATACTGTCTGTCCACTACAGAAAGGAAGAGACATCAAAGAAAACAAGATGGCACACAATGTCTTTTATCCTCAGTTGATTATTTTGTCTGATATCTACAAGAGAAATGTATTTGATAATGTGTATATTTAGCAATGTGTCTGTTCGTCTTCCTTATTCAGTTTGTTTTCAGAAGTGTTCAGTCTCCCTCTACGTCTAACTCTGCAAACAAATTTTGTGAGAAAACAATGTGGCAGCAAATACCTGGCTCCCTTTATCAATACACAGCTGACTGTTGGCAGGACCTTGTGCAGTGGTTGTAGTGGGGGTTGGGTGAGATTTACAGTTTCCTTTACCAGGTAATGTCTCCTGTTGTGAAACAATGTGACAGAAAATCAGTACAGCTGTGATGGCTCAGCAGTGTTCTTTGCCCCTCTAGATTCTCCTCCAGGAGCTTATCCAAAGCCCACCTCAGATGTACTGTATGTAGCCTGTGGATGACTCATCCTCAGGAGAATGAGCTGTATGGTGCAGGTAGCCTTGCAAATAAACATTTCACGATTTGCAGAGTCTACTGAAGTACTTTGCTGACTTACAGTCTGAACCAACAGACCGCAAATACAAACTCTGACAAACCAATTCTGTTTTATTCAGACACACAGCGTAAAATATCCCCCTGTGTTAATGTGTCCCTTCTGTATTACACATGAATGACTATATCACTAAAACACACAACGGTGAGACATCCGTTAAGGCTCCAGAATGTTTATTGAAACAGCAAATTTGTCATCATTGCACCAATTGCCATGGAGACAGGGTTAAGTCCCAAACCTACTGGTATTATCAGTGTATGAGTGTATGCTCATTACCCTTTACCGCAACTTCCAGAAAAAAATGAGTGGAAGGGTGACTCCACCTCTTTAGGATGGTTAGGGAGCATGCAGGCATTCAAATTATTTTTTGTTTCCCGGCAGTCCTTCACACCTGTTTCCTTCGAACATCCTGTTGGTCCTCTCTTGATTCTCAATCAGTTTGCAGCAGCCTGTTGCTCTGTCGTATTTGCTTGGGCTGGTTATTCTGCTAAGTTTGTCACTAATGGAGCGTTACATTTATGAGAGCTTTGTCTACATTTCCTTGATTTAAAGGTGCAATATATGATATCTTGAGCAAATAGCTATTTTCTGTGTTCAGGGTTCAGGTAAACACTGCTTTGACTGCATTTGAGCACAAGGCATCAATAACGTAAACGCAGTCGAGTCCACCTCTCCTCGTCCTGCACTCTGTCGGCTCAGAACACGGTCCGCACATCGATTACAGCTCGATCCGGGATGTTGTGGTGGAGAAAGTTCTCTGTAAAGATGTAGGCACAACAGTCTGATTTCACATTGTTGAGTCCCGTTGTCCGTTTCATTTTCCTGCGAGCGGACAGCAGCCAGGAGCAGCCTTAAGTCCAAACTGCATTACCATTACTTTTATCCTGTCTCTCTTCCTCTCCCCCTGTTGCGGTCCGGTGGGTCAGGTTGGATGGTCGAAAAGATGCTGCAGGCAGTGATCATTAAAAGACATGGTGGAGTAACAGGCTATGTTCAGACAGTAGGCAAATCTGATTTGTTTCTTGAATCACGCAGCTTCCCAACATGGAAGAATGTTCAATCAAGTCACGGAGCAGCGTGACTCCACAGACTGTTGTTGTCTGTGTTGTCTTCATGCCGCTCTGCTAGTAGCAGCCTGAATTCTGCTCAGCCGCTCTGATTCAATTCCGTCTCTCTGGATTTGACGTCACCCTTATGTGTCGCATTTCGAGTGACACAAAAGACCCTTTTAAATCCGTTATGAGCGGCCAGATGGTCGGACTGAGACGCATCTGTAGAAATCTGATTTGAATCACATATCAAACCACCTCCAGATAAAATGTGGTTTCATGTGTTTCTTTGCAGTCCAGACTTCCTCAAAATCAATCCGGATACAATCTGGATATGCCAAAAAGCGGATTTGGGCTGGTAGTCTGAACAGTCTTAGTGTCCTGAATAGAGAATGAAGGCACACTCCCTCTGTCTGTGTTGTAATCTGAGCTTCTCTGATTGTTGTTTTGATAGGCAGGCCGGCTGCACGAGCATGTCAGCGCATGTGGGCAATTCTGGAGAAAGACAGTTGATTGTTGACTCTCCTTTCCAGGTTGTCAAGACACTGTGCATGCCAAAGTATTGGTATTTTTCAACCTGGAAATTGTAGTCATTAATGAATTATCTCTTACTGCACCTTTAAATTCGACTTTATTACTCCCTGTGGCAAAATATGTCCTTCGCATTTCTCCTATAATAAATGTAAGCAGCAGGCAGGGCCAGGATATATTTGAAGTCAGCGCTGCAAATGGTGGGAATACTACCACTAATATCCAGCATGCACACCTTTGGGGGCAAATAAAATGGGTAGAAGAGTGTTTTCTAACATTTTTTACCCATGACACATTCAAAGCTGCATCCACTTGCCTAATACATCCAGCAATTCAAAATAAAAAGCCAGTATAACGAGATAAAAATACTTTTGTGTGGTAGGAAAAATAGTTTTCAGGTGACTTCTAGGACCTTTCTCAGAACCACCAGGTTGGGAACCACTGCCGTGTTTTGACTGAGTACATAGTACCTGTAGGGCAACAGTGCTAAATGCTAAGGAACGTAAATCTCTCACAGACGACGGTGGTTGACTGTGCGCTAGTGTGTAGCCCAGTTAATTTGTCAGTAGTGAGGAAGTCCACCTGCAACACCTTATACTCATTATACATCCTGACCTCCTTTTAATTCTACAATTGAAAACTTTTTACACAGGCCTAGTTTGTCCTGTTTCTTATAAAGTTTGAGCTTTACATTGCCCACACAGGTGTTGTTGCTTGTTCTGCCAGATTAGACCTCCTCTCAGGGCTGTGTGGGCGTGTACAGACTGTGCTTAATTCACATCTGCATCACTCTCCTGTTGGATTTGTTGCACCTGTTAGGGAACTACAACTTAACACCTTAAATATTCTATTAGTACAAACAAATACTTTGCTCATCTCACTTTAATTTCATTTGTTTATTATCATCTCATTGATAATTTAACAAAAGGTGTTTTCTTGTGTTTTAACTACTTCATCTCCATTACTGAGAAATGTTTGTTTGTTTTGTCAGTTCAGTACAACTGATGCCTCGGCCACTATTGCTCTGGAGAATTAGCAAGTTGGAGTCAAATCTGAGCTGTGGCAAAACTAAATCACAACAAAATATCACAACATAGTCGTGAAATGTATCCAAAATTGACCCAGAATAATGCAGTTGCTCATCTTTTGAGCTGATGATTCATATTCGATATTGTTATGCCCCTCCAAGCATTGAAAATGTCCTAACTCTATATCTCTCCATATCTCCACCCAACTTTAACCTGAGCTGAGGTCAAATCAACCAGTATAACTGGTATAACTGAGAAAAGCATGAAGTCCTCCAAATTAAAGTGATAAAATGTGTTGTTTGACCACACCCTGCAGAACAACACATAGGAGCGTTCTCTGATCCGATGCCCTTTCTCAGGTATGTCACCTGGGAGGTTTCTGGGAAAATGATTTTGAGTGATATTTCCGGTGTCTGACGCACCAAGTGTAGGTGACAAAGTATCACAAGAACTGACGCACAGGTGGCACTTTCAAGGCTTTAGAAGCGTTCACACTCCAAAACAGGTGTCTTCAACGTTTTTCATGCTAAGTCCCCTATAACTGATAGAGAGATGAACAGGGACAGCCTACTACATATGTTGTATACAATTCTGTTGAATGTTAAACTGGACCTACAATAACACCTATAGTGCAGCGTATAAACAAGTCAGTAGCAGAAGCATAGTTAACAATATGTGCGTTAGCCTCACCCTCTGTAATTTCTTCAATGGTTTCTGAGGTGAATATCTCAGAGTCGCTTGCTCGATATGTTAGGAAACAATTCATTGTGGCTTGCAAGATCATCTGTACACTGGGGAAGATTATACAAAAAACTGGCCAATATGTTCCAATAACACATAGTTTGCTATGCACAGTAATTTAGTGATCAGTTACGTTAACTTGCTTACATGATTGCACAAGGAATGATGGGTAGACTATCATCAATGTTGTGATAATGCCTATAATATGTTTTATTTATGTTGATGTGTACTGTGTTTTCAGACAGTTACATTTTTTTTTTCAAACTTTAAAATAAAAAAATGATAATAAATATTAGCAAACAATAATTTGGCTACAATAAGTAGCTCTGAGGAACACCTAGGGGTCACAGACAAGTGACAAGAAAGTGTTACTGGTTACCGTATATATTTGTGTTCTCGTTAAGCATCATATTGTAAATAATATCACTTTTCATGCAAAATTCAACTTAGGGGTTAAAGTATGTGATAAGGTTTTTATAAGGTAAATATCTGTATATATCTGTTTTGCTTTGTGTCTTGCATCTTGAAACAAATAAGAATATTCAAGTAAAAAGTTTTATTACACATTTAAATGTTGTTATGTGAATTTGTCCTGGTACACCACTGGATATTATAGTAGCTATATGTGGGCTGGATTTCTGCAGATAGAACTTAATTAGATTTCCTCCTGCCTACCTTTAATGTTTTTTTTTTTAAAAAAACTGCTTCGTAGAGATGATAAATCTTCCACTGAAAACCTTTTTTAAAGTGTGGGAACCACACTTATCATATCTCCTCCCACTTATTGCCAGTTCCTCCCCCAAATCCATGTAGGCGAGAGACACGCAGAGGGTCTCCATCAGATGACAGGAAACTGCACTTCCAGGCCAAAGCAGCTGTTTGATAAATAACACGCGTGGCTCTGGGCGCTGATGAGTCTCATCAGAGACTCAAAATGTGGCCTTCAGTTTGAGTCTGCGTGACACACATACTGTACATGCTGCCACGCAAACACACACTCTCACACTCTTTCATACGTACTGTACACATGAACACAAACACGAGGTCTCTCTTTCCCACCCTCTCTCTCTCTCTTCAATGATTAAAAAACAATATCCAGCTTATAACTGCAAGTTAGTCAGACACCCACACTCATTTGCAGTGAAAGGCAAATGACCCTGGTGATGAGTCATTGCATTCACTCAGAGATTTGCTTTATTCAACATGCTGAAATCTCATAAGGCAGTGAAGCAGTGGTTCTCACCATTGTGCCTCTGAGTGAGCTCAGGTGTGCCTTGACGTTTTTCTCAAACATAAAAAAAAAAAAAAGCCAAGCAAAAATAGCACATAACGTCATTAAAATCCACTGAAGTCAGACTCTGACTTCCCAGCCACACACACACACACACACACACACACACACACACACACACCTTACAATTAAATGACTCTCCGCTCCTGTGATCAAACTGGGTTTTATATAATATTTCCAGCCAATCAATAATTAGGTGTTCCTCGGAAATTAGTTTCTTGGGTAAATATATCACTTTAGTGAAAAGAATCAAGACTGGCAGGAGGAATAAATGTGCTTTGTAAGGTAGCTAAGAGCCGCTGTGATAATAACTGTGGTGACAAACAAGTGTATTTTATTCATTATGTGTTTAATTGCATGTACAGCAAAACTAAATGTCTGAATGCTCTGGAATCAGCAGGAATCCTCAATAACTAAAGCAAACTTTGAAACAGATGCACGAGACACACACATCACACTCACGCAAAGTGCACATGTACATATGATGTGGGGTGGAGAGGGTTGGCAACTACCCCAACAGCCTTCTGTCCGTACTCTGCGTTCATTTCATCCCTTTTCTGCACATTTTCTGAAAGCTTACGGATACCGATCAATGGAGCAATACCCCCGGTAGTCATGGTGGGCAGTGCAGCCAATAGTTCAAGCGAGAAACGACCACAGGACAAGAGGAAGAAGTTTTGAAAACGGTTGAACTTTTTGAGGGAAAGCTATGCGAGTTGGTGAGAAGTTTTTAAACATCTGTATGATGTTACTCCGCCCAACCACATCAAGTTACTACAGAACAACTGGGAGGAGACTGGACAATGGAGAAGGTCAATGCAATTGTAACATCCATGCTACGTGAAGGACACATGGAAATATGTGGGCAGTGACGGTTCTATGTATCTATTTTTTGGATGTAAAGGGAGCATAAATGAATCTATTCTGTGACAACTTGGTGGTTCGTGTTGATTAACTGAATACCACTCAGGTTCGACAATATGTCTCTATTCGATAGTGATCTACTTAAAAATAATACCATTATCCCTGTGACTGGTTAACAGTCAGCCGTTGGCCAACGTCGGGGCCGTCTGTGAGCATTTGTCGCCCCAGTTGTTGCAGTTTATCCCGTATTGTTGGTACAAGTCGACCCTTGGTGGCGTTTTTTTGGCCGATTGAGCGCATAGAATCAGCAGCAGATCGAGCCGGAGAGATAATTCATTCTGATTGGCTGTTGAGCTAGCCGAATCAGTGTACGAGAAGCATTTAGCCTAGTTTGTCCTTATTTTTCGCCTCGGCTGCGTCGCCAGTGCCATTTGCAATTTTTTATCGGACATATTTTTTTATTAGAAGTAGCTATAGCCAGAGCCATGTCCAAAATCCTGTATCAATTCAGTTAGGATGTGGCTGGTGTTTCTGTTTTTATATTTGTCAGGACATGTTCCAAGTGTTTGAAGGGTTTCGGTGGGCGTAATTAATTTGTCCTTTGTGTGACTAGAACCTCATTTCAGCTGCAGGGTACAGCTCAGCTCAACTCACTTTCAACTCTCACCAGAGACTCAGGTTCTCTCTGTTGTTTCCCCTCTCCTCTCTGTAATGTCTTCGTGAAGCAAAGAACATCCCCCTTAGCATCCCCCTTAGCTTCAGGTGGCAGTCATCATTACAGTATGTAAACACCCGACAATGGAGGTAACCTCCGTAGATTGTTGCTGCAGTCAGGTTGATAAACGGGAGTGAAGATAATCCACTTTTTAATCCCAAAACTTCAAAAGTAATCTCTGAGCTCTCCTCCCGTCGGTAAACAGCTCCAGATCAGAGCAGAATCCAAAGTGACTCTGGGTGTTTATTCTTCAGAAGGTCTGGCTCTGCATACAGCTCCCTAGCTGACTCTGAGCAGCTGAGTAGCTGCTTGTCCCCCTGCTCCATCCAGCCCTCCCACACAACAGTTCGCAAATGTCTTTTTTTTGGTTCGATAGAGAGACCCCTAGTGGCAGAAGTTGCATATTGTACCCCAGAAAAAAAATTGGTTAATAATAAGCTTTATGATATTCAGGCTACAGAAAATCTGTCGCTACCCATTTGTCCTCACACCTGTCCAGAAATCACTTACACTGTCAAAAATATCTGTTTTTTTGTTTTGTTTTTTTTTGTCATCACAAACACGGCTGGAAATTGTCAACAACCTCTCCTCAAAAATATTCAGTGGTATCATGCTTACAAATGTTAAAATGCAGTCTCAAACTGCACTCACTGGCTTGGCAGCCTTCTCGCCTGTAGCAGCCTCACCTCAACCTTCAGACCTGACAGTCAGGTCATATAATGTGAATGTGATATAACATGTATTGTAGAAATGGCAATATGGTACGTATGACACATACAAATGTGAAAGTATCAGTTTATAGACACGTTAACTGCCAACATTTTATCCTGCTTGTCACAGCTGATGGGGGAGTAATGTACTTCACACATCTGTTGACCAATAGGTACAAACTCCATAGCAAACTGAAGTACATCCAAAATATTACAACTGATTGATTCAATTCAAGCTCCTCATATGTAAAGATTTGCTGCCTTTGTTGTTTTTGTGATAATAACCAGAATATCTTTGTGTTTTGGACTGCTGATTAGACAAAGCATTCAATCTGAGTATGTCAGCTCTCACTGTGGGAAATGGTGATTGGCATTTTTTTTTTTTTACAATCATTTTATATTTCATATATATTCACAAACTATTAAATGAGAAAATAATCAGCAGCTTAATTGAAAATTAAATAACCATTAGTTGCTGCTCTAATTAAAATAGATGTATAGTTATATGAGTGCAAGATTTGGCACGGGAGACGTGCACAAATCATTTTGATTCATGCTCAGTGTTTTTCACTTTGTGGGTCATATCCGTGTTTATGCGCACTGTAAAACGACTTTCTTATTTTTTTTTGTCTTGGAAAAACTTTCCAAGTGATAGTGATTTATTTAGCAGGAATGTCAAAGATACAGACGACAGATGTTGAAAGAAACGGGAAACCAAAACGGACAAAGATTTCCTGAGGCAACAGTGAAAAAGTGTCCAGTCTGTCTGACCACAGTTTGTATAAAGCTCTTTGCTTAAAAAACCTGAATGAACCTGAGACTCATTTATGGGCATTAGGCCTGAGGGCTGCAAGTGTTATCTGGCTGCATCAAGTTTACTTTGTTTAAGAAAAGAAAGAATAGTGGAGTGTATGGGGGAGGGAGTGTAACGGGAGTCTTTAACAGGGAGTAAAAGGGACTGAAAGGATTTTGATCCAGTGATATTATATATCTGTCCTGGTCAGGGCAGACAAAAGCACACAGCTAACCACCAGAGAGCAAAGCATGTCATCTGAATAGTATGTCTTCTTTGCAGTGTTGTACATCCAAAGGCTTTGTGTGCCTGAATTTGGCTGGTAGAAGGCACAAAGGAGGCAGTTTGTTCGCCCCTGACAAGTGTGCTTTTATTTGCGGCGGCCCTTTGATGTATAGAGAAACTTTGGCTGGGATATCCCTAGCAGACAAATGCACGAGAAATCCCACTCCTTTGTATTCTCCTTAACAATTCCCTTACCATTCACTGCAAAGCTTTTATTCCCTTTAAGACCTTTATTTTAAACTTTGTGCCTACTGTCTGTCTGTCAACTGTAATGGGGAATCTTGTTTGACTTCAGTGTAAAGAGGAGGGGGTTTGCCGGGCAGTTGGGGGCACACGGTTCAGTTATGAAAAAACATCACATGACCAAGTGATATTGTTTATCAAGAAAGATGGTGACTGAAACTTTTTGACGGTCAAAGTATGTAAAAATATGAAAGTTTGCCCAGTTCAATTTTGTCCAGCAGTTTAAAGGAATATTTTAACATTTTTGAATATATGCATATTCGCTTTCTCACCGAGTGTTAGATCAGATCAATGCCACTCCCATGTCTGTATAGTAAACATGAAGCTATAGCTTGCAGCTGGTTAACCTGGCTTAGCAGAAAGACTAGAAACAAAAATCCACCCACCAGCACCTCTAAAGTTTTTTACAGTGTAGACTCAACATGCTGTTTGTACGGACAGTGTGTTGGGATATTAGCCTATTTTCGCTTGATTGCTTTTCCTGTGATTTGTGGAAAACTCCAAATTAGAGCCCAACCAATAAGGGCTTTTTACCATCTCATTGTTTGAGAGCTTAAAAACTCTTTAAAACAATATATTGGCCAGTATTTATTTTTACATATACACATAATGTGAACTTTTCTGATAAAGATTTCAGTTTTTGAAGAGAATTGTGACTCAGTGGGACATTTCGCAGTCAAAATTTAAAAAAAACAACAACTTGTCAGTGCTTACTGGTGGACAAACAAAGAAATGGTGGCACTTTCTTTCTTTTTCTGCATTTTTTTTTACAAATAATGGGATGACGATACCTGCAATAAGTATGTGTCATCCTACTATATCCTACAGAATAAAGGAGACCGATTATGTTTTTTAATTTTTATCCTTTCCTTCAGTGTTTTTATGGGCTCTTGTGCATGTTAAAGATCCTGAAAGTTAAAAAGGCCAAAGTACGCACCAACAGAGCTCCTCTCTCCCACAGAAAACACTGCTCCTTAAACGCCTCGTCACAAGTCCCGCCTTTAATTCTGTGACTTTGTGACATCACACTACGTCACCATGTCACATATCTGCATCATTTATGTCTAGCAGCTAGGGGCTTTAATAGACAGGAGCTAAAACAGAGTGTTTCAGACAGAGGGGAAGGACATTAGAGCATGTAGAGCTGTTCTTGCAGCCACGCAAAATAAAATGATGCATCTGAAAATGAACATAAAATGTCTTCTTTATCTCGATTTCAAAATAGAATATTATCCCACTAACTTCTGGGAATTTTCCATTGTTGAAGATGGGTCAAGAATCTATTTAATTTCTCATATGTGGAAGATGATACACTGGCATCAAAATGTTTATTGTGTTATAATCAGAAGTCCATATAGTTATTTGTATTTTTGAAATGAAAACAAATTATGCAATCTAATATTACAAATAATTTGGAGTTAAGAAAATAAATTTACCAAATGGTCCATTTAGTAGACACTCCTGCCGACCGAGACGGCTAACTTCCTGTTTAGCACCCAGCTAACTTAAATAGGGATAAACTGGCTTCAAAGCCTGGCGCTCTTTCTTTCACAGTCCACAAAACAAACTTAGAGCTTCACAGCAAAACAGCGTTGCAGCATTCTCCTAAACAACTGAAGGAGACGGGGACTTAAAAATGTGAAAAAAAAACTGGCGGCATAATCCAAATCTCTGGAAGCCTGAGATCCAAACTTGATTTGAAAAGACTTTATTTAAACCCTTGACACGTTAGCAGCTATACTCAAGATTTTGGCTGTATAAATTGTGTAAATAACGTCTTTTGGGGGGTTTTGAGGATGCAGCTGCTGTTTCGCTGTGAAACTCCGGAAAGGTTTTGAGGACTATAAAACTTCACCTGCCGTTCTATCGGCATGGGGCTCAGCAGATAGTGACTGAATTTTCATTTTTGTGTAAACTTATCCTTTAAACATTGGGCAGATCATTTTTATATGAATGAAAGCTCCAGCACATCTACTAAATTGACCCTGTGTTGAGATTGCTTCCTCAACTGCTGTTTCCACAGAGTGTCAAATGTTCATTTTACAATTTTGGACCTTTTTCAAACAGCTGCACATTGCTTCATGTCTGATAAGCAAACTGTCGGCTTTGAGTGTAATTCCAAACATATAGTTTATTAAAATCAGTCATTTAATCGGACGAGGAGCGAGAAAGTTCACACACTCACTCCTGGGAGCTGCCCAGTACACTGCCACAGTCTTACACACACTGAACAGTTGTGACTTCAGTGAGACTGTGCAGCAACACTGTGACAGGCGGAGCACTGAGTTGCTTTCGTCGGTCAGTCCGGGTATTTTAACCACCGGCTTCCAGGTCATGAGCCTCCACCTCCTCTGCAGGCTGCTGTCTTTTACATCAGATGACCAGTAAAAGAGCTAAAACTTTTGACCCGTCTATTCCTGGGCGACCACAAGTGCTTAAGCAGATAAAGATTATATTTATCACATAGACATTTTAGTGTGGGGGTCAGGAAGTAGGGCTTTTACATAAAAAATGAAAAAACGGGTTTGTTTTAAAGCCTGAGTAATGCTCATATTAGTTCTGTGGGGTTGTTGACCATGTCTGGCTCTGTATTTTAAGTTGGCTTCCACTGGATTTAACAGAGAGGTATTTACAACGGTTAGTGGTTATACTGGAAACTTACTCTGGCTAACTTCTCTGACAAACTAAAAGAGAGTGTGTTGTTATTCAAAGCAAAAGAAGATGTCTGTGGGCTTAACGTCCAGTTCAGAAATCCATTACAAGGTCAACAGCCTGCGCTGCTTCAGTCCACCTCACTGGTGTCGGACTGAATCACACAAAGTGAATATTTGAACTCACAATCTACCACCTACCTCCTGAGTGTGCCAGCAGAAATACCGGGGAATGACTTCCATACGTCTGCAAGCTATAAAAATCCCCACACTCTTGGTATTTTACTAGTGTGGTCGTCTTTCCAGTAGTTTTGTTACATTACAGTATGTCTGACTTCTTACTTGAAGGCCTGGTGGCATGCAAATACTATTAATGACCAGTGTCGCCAAAACAATCTGCGCCATCGCCCTCCAGATAGATTTAAATGCATTTTATTGTTTCTCTTTTCCTCGTAGAGTTCAGCAGAAAAGCCGTGGAGGAGAGACAATCATGAAATGCGAACATCTCCGTCGACATGTGTTACATATATGTGCTGCATGGAAGGTCAGTGCCTCGTGCCTCCACTGTGCGATATTTGGCTGATCATAAAGGGGCTACCATTTGCAGAGTTGCCTTGCATGCAAAATTTCAGGTCACTACCACTGGGAACCAATAATGCCTTTGGCTAAGCAACAAGATGCAAATACATCTATTCAAATTCGCACCACTCCATACACATTCGAGCTCACACAATCTCACTCGGTGCTGCAGATTTGAAATACACTGCAATCAGTTTAATCATGAATAAGTCACAATCCTGGGGCGAGATTTGATCTGAGGCAAGTTTTTCAATGCATATTGTTCTCCACAAATGAATCTGTTTTTGTGTTTACCCTTCTCGTTGCTTGCTGTAGTTTCAGTCCAGTGGCAGGCCTAGTTTGCCCGTCTCACCCCGGCAGTCATAAAGCTGAAAGGAGACAGGCAGCATCCTCCTCTCCAGCCTGTCAGGCAGACGGAGGTTAGTCAGAGTTAGGAGATCAATGCTCTTGTATGTCACACCCAGAGCTCCAGATCTCTCCCCTCAGGCACTAAAGACAGAGTTTACATAGTCACCTGGTGTTAAACTGTAAAAAAAAAAAAAAAAAAAAAAAGATGGTGTGGAGGAGACAGATGAGACTGAAACCCTCAATATCCCACCAGCAGCACATTCAGTTCAATTTCAGCCTGCTAGGCCACCGGGGGCAGCCCAAATATCATCCATCCAGACACTGTCCGTCACACTATACATAGAACGGGTGAAATTAGCACAAATGCAGCGCTCGCCATCAGCGTGAAGTATGGTGGCAGTGGGGCGATTATTTACGGGGCTGCATTACTTTCTGAAGACCTGAGCTCTGAGTCACCGACCGAGCCTGATAATTAATTCCACACTCTACAGAAATATTATGAAGCTGCACGACAGAATGACAGATGTACAGCATGAAGCACATTGTCAACAAGGGTGACTCGCTCGAGCCGCTTCATTAAGAAGAAAGAAGAAGGAATTATGTTTGCGTGTAAATCATGACTTATATTCTTTACGAACTGCACTTTGAGTGTGAATCGAAGATTGAGGTGCAGGAGCGGTGTGTAATCAGAGTATTTGTTGTCTTCTGTCTGCTCTTTGTTTGTCCCACAGCTCAACTTCCTGTAGATACAAGAGGTAGAAGGAGAGGAGGGGGGGGGTGAGATACACTGGGATCTGACAGTAAGAGATAACCTGCCATCAGCCGGCCGTCTATTTATAACAGCAGGTACTAGTAACACATGACGTGGGGGCTCTTGTTATCAATATTTATGGAACAAAGATTAAGACAGAGTAATAATGATACACATAGCTCCGACTGGATCCGTTCTCGCTTAATAGTTGTCATTACGGCGAGGGGGAGGAAAGTGCTGATAGACTCAAAATTTTAGGCTGGCACTCTACATTTTAGTAATGATTCCTGAGACCAGACAGGGCCCAAATGTAATTAGCGGATGTAAACAGGGAAGTGTGATAACTGGCTTTAACAATGCTTTTTTTTTAAATTTGGTTATTAATTGTGTACAGTTGTGGAGCTGGGGATTCATTTTTAAGGCTTTTACAGACAGGTTGTTGTCAGCTACTAGGCAAAGGCTGGGTTAAAACACATCTTAAAGGGGCACTGTGTCGTTTCGGAGAAGAAATTCAAACTCAGAATTTTAATATTTACAATATCAGTGAGGTAATAGTACAAACTCAGAAATATTTATCTTTTCCATATCTGAATAAACAGGCTGTTCTCAGAGGAAAATAAGGTCCCCAGAACACTGTTTGAAGCTCTAAAAGTGGCAGGGTCCGCCACATATAAACAAAGTATGAAACTGTGTTGTCCTTTAAGGTCAGTTTGTTTATTCAGTCATGAAAACAAAGAGAGTTGTTAATTTAGGCCCTGTGCACACGTACACAGGTATTTATTAAAACAAAGCTTTATCGCCACTGAAAACTGAGCTTTTGGAAAACTCCTGCCAGGGTGAAGATATTCAGAGACGCCGTTTTCAGCGTTTATGTGGCGACAGGAAAACCAGGGTTTTTTGGCTTGTCTCCTTTGTTTGACATTGGAGTGTGTGTTAGTGGTGATGATGATCCTGGTTATATCCTCCGGCGACGTCTCAGAACCATACTGCTTGAGGAAAAGAGTTAGGATATCGCCGTACTTTGATGAGTAAGACTCCCAGTCCACATTTTCTTGAATTTTGTTCACTTTATATTCAAGTCTGACACTGAGGAGTGACTCCACTTCAGTGTCAGTCCACACATGTGATTCTCCCCCGCGAGGCGCCATTGTTGTTGTTGTGTCTTTTCCGGTAATGACTTCAGGCTTCTGATTGGCCAGCGTGGCCTTACGGTAGAGGTTATATCGCCACCTGTTGCTTTGGCGTGCGCATGACAGCCTGTGTATGCGTTTTCATGTGGACAAAGATTTTTTTAAGTACCGTCGGTGTGAATGGGAACTTTTTGAAACCGGAGAAGCTGTTTTTTAAAAATAGCTGTGTATGTGTGGACTAGGCCTTAGTTTGTTTCAGTCAATGAAGATCTTTGTCTTCCGATTAAAATGTCTTCCCCAGAACAACACTGTGCTCCTTTAAAGTAATAACAACAAGTGGTAATGAGGCAATTGCTAACTAAAGAGCGATACAGCGACTGTTCATACATCTTCTTCACTGTGTTTACTGTACCTAATGAATATCAATATCCATACCAATCTCAGTTTTTCTTCAGAGACCACAAAGATGCGTAATGGCACAACATTCATCTCCATATTTATCCCACGGTGCAGCCCGTTGGCTACACATTTTAATAACACTCCCTCTGCCAAAATACATTCAGCTCAAACACTTAAAAGTTCCAAGAGTAAGCTCAAAAGAGGTGAAGTATCTTGGCAGACCATAGAGCAAAATGCCATGCAGTCATATGCAGCCCAGGGGGATGAAGTGATTGATCTGTGACCTCGGACTCAGCCATAAGATATTGTGGTGAAGAGTGCGGGGGAGGGCATGGATAGTGGAAAAGGGACGAGTATGAGTCAGTAACAGAGTCTGCGAAAAGCTGTGGGAGCAGAGGAAGTGTTAACAACATCACAAGTAGGAGCAAGTCAAGTTACCACGTCAGGAAGCAAAAAGGACCGAGAGTAGGATGATGGTAGGAGCACCGAGAGGTGATGGGACACATACATCCTAATCATTTAATCATGTGAAAGCGAATGAAGGGGGTTGTTCATCCGCAGCATGCTGTCCACGTCGTGCTGATATGTGTTACCTCTCTCTGTACGTCACTCCCTTTTATTAGTAGCCTGTAATGAGTAGCCACCGTGTGAAAAGCCTACATTTAGAGAGAGGAGTGAGTTCAAAGATAATAAGTTCTGTGCGACTGTCTGTGAGTCCAGCACTTGTTGCCTGTCTGTGTGGTACATGGCACATACTACTCGTGATTTTATAGGGGGGGAAAAAATGATTCTAATTTTATCTGATTATGCCATCTTGTGTCTTCGAGATAGAAATGTATTGACACAAGCTGCAAAGAAATGAAGTTTGTTTTCTCTCTGTGCCTCTGAAAGCAGGATGACAGAGTACATGCGTAGTCAGACCAAATTAGAATCAACTATATTTGCCAAGAAAAGACTTTTTGAATGTGTCAGAAGTTTCTGGTGGTACAATATTGACAAGTGGCACTGAAAACACAGAAACTTGCATCTTTATCCCCCTTTAAAGCTGCAGATTTGGGCATTTTCAGTAGATTCATGATGAGGAAGGTGTTGCCCCCCATCCTCCTAGTATCCATCCTTTTGTTTTGATTCACGTTTTGAGTTACCCCAAACACTCTGATGAGCAGCTTCTCTTTTGTTGTTGTTGTTATTGTTGTTTAGTGAGAGAAGTCCATGGATGTGTCAGATTAGTTGGTGCTATTGTCTCCTTGCAGACGCACGCCTACAGGTTCCAATAACGCGCCACCCATGCGGCGTGATTTCCATAAAACTGTGACAAAAAGAAGTAATTTATACCACGAGAATGACACTTTTCTGACAAACACTCTCGAAAGTTTTGGGCTCGCTGGCAAGGAGTCAGACAAACATCACCTATTACTCATGTTACTTCGTACATTTGGGGCTTCACTTGCAAACACAGCGCTTCGTCACTGCATAACAATCGATGGCTGAGTGTTGGCAGTGCAACTGATGGAATTTTACTGAAAACAGATTTCGCCTTTGAACTTCCATATATTCCTGATATCGAAAAGTATCATACCTGGCTTTTTTATTTTTCATCGCTCCTGGTCGCTTTCCCTCTCTGTGCCATTACGCCTCTGGAGAACGTGGATTTAAACTTTTTGGTTTCTGATTTCTCTTATACATCTGCCCGGGGGGGAAAACAGAAAAACGCAGCACTTTGACAGGATTTGACGATGTAAGTATTATCTGAGAGTGTTTGGTCCAGATGAGAAAACAAAAAACAAAGCAGATGGAGGGGAGGGGGGGGGGGGGGTTCTTTTTGAGCAGCAACAAGTTCCTCAAGAACTTGACAGGCGGACACAGGGGCGCTGTTAATGTGCTATTTGTTTAGTAAAAGCATCGTCCATGTTAGAAGGATCTTTAAATGACCAGCTGTGCGTACGCGCAATAGGCCTATGGCCCCTCGCCAAAGAGGGAGTCTGTGACAGTCTATAACACAAACACGTGAATATGGATGTTTTATTTTTTTCATATAAGTTTGATGTCTCTGTCATTGTTGCCCGGTGCGGATTTAAAAGATGTGAGGCGGTGAGCGAGCGATCAGTCAGGAGGAACTAGTAGCCTATCCCCATAAACTTGGATTTGCCGTCGCTTATTTCAATCACGTAAGACCCCTAATGGCGTTGTCCGGGCGAGGGTGTTACGTATATCTGTACAAGCTTTTCTGACAAACCCACGGCTTGTTGATATTTGTCTTTACTGTAGAGCCACCAAGGTGTTGCCTAAGAGAGTTTAAGCACGCCGACATTGCAAAGGGTTATTAGATTCATAAGTCAGCGAAGTGGTGGGCGATCTACTGAGCACAGCAGAAGTTCTCATATGATGACTTCAAACAAGACACATTACCTACCAGCATCTGTTGGAGTGAGTGGATATTAAGACACTTCTATCTCCAGGACGGCGTAGGGGAAAATGGTAAGTAGGAATGGAAACACACAGCACATAAAGGATGATTACCAGTAAATAGTCGTGCTTGCTGTTTAGTGTGGCAGGCAGGCAGGCAGGCAGGCAGGCAGGCAGGCAACGCATTGCTGGAAGGGTTGGACTCAGTGGCTACTTGAGAAACTCTGTATCGAGACCCATGTCTGATGAGGCTGATGTTGACAAAAGGCTGTGTGAGAAAAGATTGTGTGGCATTTCTCGGCTCAGGATATGCCGGTACAGTGAGAGAGAGGTAAGGAAATATTACATTGTGTCTGCGCGCAATGATGTCGGCTGAGGACTGTCTTGTGTGCTGCCAGTGAGGGCTTAATATTTTATGCATGTATGTTCTTTTAGTGCGGGTGTCCATGTTTCTTAACAAGAAGGGGGGCAAAAAAAAGCAACATGTGCCACTTTACCTGTGACACTTGCCTTAAAGCATGACATTAAGAACAATAGGGCTCAGTATCAGCGGTGCCAGTTGTAATTTGGCGTCAGTGTGGAGCCTCTCTCTTCTTTTTCTTTTTTTCTTTTTTTGCTTCTTCTTCTTTGAGGCGACTGTAACACTGAATTTGAACCGGCGTTTGTGATATAGGTGCTGTTATCTGGAAGGAAATGTCCGACCAACATGTGATCAAATATTAACAGGACTGGTTTGGCAAGGGGGGAGGAAATACACGTGACAAGACGCGGGGAAGCAGCGGAGTAAAAAAAAAAAAAAGAAAAAAAAAAGAAGCAGCAGTTTAAAGTGGGCACTCAAACAAAAGTATATAGATATTTTCTTGGCCCCTCATAGTTCCCCCGGCTGTGTTATGCTTTCAGCACGTTGGACAGAGGCACCGGAGTCGTGCATGGACTAAAAAACGCCGAGTGGACGCCAACTCTCTTTCTCTCTTTTCCCAGCCCCCCCTTTGCCAAACCTGGGATTGTTTTTTCAACTTTTGGTAAGCTTATTCTGAGAGGAGCCTGTGGTCTGTAAACGGAAAAATAAACGGGATTCTTTAAAAAAAAAAAAAAAAAAATCATCATCATCATCATCATAATAATAATAATAACAGGGGAAAAGACAGAGGAGAAAAGAAAGAAAAGCGCCTGCCATTAAAAAAAAAGAGCTGGTGCTTTGGGATGCATTTGTGAAAGTTGAAATGTTAGGTCGTCTGCTCTTTTCGCACACCACCACATCATTCTCGGTACCTATAAGCCCCCCCACACTGCGTTAAACTTTGGGACATGCAAGTCTTGGTCGCGGAGATCTAACCACGCACATAGTGGTTGTCAGCCCTTGTAAAGGTAAGACCACAATCCATTGTTTTCATGTCACTCTTTTGTTCCTGTCGGCTTAATTCTGGCTTTTCTCAAATGAACTTCGGCTTTTTTATTTATTTATTTATTTTAAAACTACAGCATGCAGCCTTCGCCTTGGCAGTGTGTGGCTCATTGTGGGCATCAGTGACCGAAATAACTCCCGATATGAAATCCGATCCAGGTGAACCAACATCTCGTCTTTTTCTTTCTTTCTTCTTCTCCTTCTTCTTCTTCTTCTAAATGTGAACTTGTATTCCTTAAAACACTGCTGCGTGCACCTTCGCATATGGACGCTTTGAGGCATGTGAGGCGTTTAAAAATTGGGACTCGGTTTTTCTTTTCGTGCTTGGGGGATTTTATTTTTTGAATACAGAGCTGCTTTTTTTTTTTTTTTTCTGAAACGTTTCTGGAGTTTCCGAACACTGCCTGCTGCAACACAATTTGCGTAATCGTTGCGTTGTGCCTAATCATGCTCCCAATATGGGACTTAAAGACGCTGCAGTGATCCTTCCAGCCTGCACGAACTGGAGTACTGATGCTGGTGCATGTCATAAAATTGTCTGGAAATGCCTCTATCTATCTATCTATCTATCTATCTATCTATCTATCTATCTATCTATCTATCTGTCTATCTATCTGTGCTTATTTTCCCTTGTTTGGTCTGCTGCATTCATGTTTTGTCTTGATGTCAAACCCTCTGGATTTTGTTATCGACCAAAAATAGCCCTACTCTTTACCCCTCCACCCCTCCACCTCCCTCCCTCCCTCCCCCCTCCATCGCCCCCCCCTCCCGTCATCGCCATCAAATCACTTGTGTTTTTACTACGACCGCTCCACGGTTTCATTCATAAGGTGCTTTTCACTTCACCTGCTACCCTACCCCCCTCTTTTGTCCATACGCGGCTCTGTGTCGACCTGTCAAACGCCGGCAGCAGGCTGAATAATGTAAAAAAAAAAAATTAAAAGGCAGAAGAGCAAAACAACAACAAAAAAAGGAATGGCAGATGAATTAATGTTTAATCGCTCCGACTCGTGTGCCTCCTTTTACAGTACACACACATTGTTCTGCTATTCCTGTGTGAAATTACAATAAAGATGGGCGTGGTCAGAGTGCATCCACTGACAGATGTTATGGCTGAATGTGATGGAGAGATAAGATGCAATTGTTCGGGAGGCATCGATTTATTTCTTTCCCTTTCTTTCTCTTTCATTTTTTGTTGTTTCAGAATTAACGCACGCGTAAAGAAAACCCAAAAGCCATCACGTGGGGGCTGTTAAGATTTAAGATTGAAAGATGATCATCACACAAAACCGCCCTGGGATTTTATTTCTCTGCTCTCCTGAAGGACTTGTAGCCCTAAAAAAGAAAATTCGTTTCGCACCGATGCAGAAGCGGTGGATATCGTCTATTTCCTCTCTCCCTCTCTCTCTCTGTCTCTCTCTCTACAGCTCTCACTCCCTCTCTTTCCTCCTCTGGTCAAAGATTTAAGATTTCTGATCCAAGACGAAGCAATCGCATGGCACACACAAAAAAAATAAAAAAAAATAAAAACTGCAAGAGGAGAGAAAAGCCCCAACGCCCACTTGGCAGTGCTTGTTTTTTTTTTTAATCAAGACTCCTCTTTGCAGGCACCGTTTTCAGATTAATACTCCAAAACGAAATGTATCCTGTAAATTCCCGATTGCATTTGAATTATCTGACTTCTCCGCTCGCGTTTTCGCTCATTTTTGCTCAGAAATGCGATGCGCGCCGGTAGGTTTCTGCACATCATCGCCTGTTAGCGCTCATTTTATGTGACAGTGAAACCCAAATAGATCTTATTATTATCAGGCTGTCCGACATTCACAAAAAAAAAACAAAATAAACAAAACGCTCCTTTAATAAAGAGCTGCGTCGCAACGATTATAGCCACGTTTCGGGCTCATCGGCGCCACAAAACGGTTTAATGCACAATTTGTGATCATTTCATAATTAATCCAACGAAACGACACGCGTTTTAGTTGATGTAACATCGGGGAAATTGTGATACTTTAAGGAAATACTTGGCATTTTATTCCCAGATGCCTCCAGAGAGTTGGGACTCTTTTATTGCAGCATCTTTTCCGGTTGCACGCTGTTTGTAAATATAATCTTTTCCTTTGCAGAATGCTTATTTTCTGGCCATGTAGCAGTATTTTTTTATTATTATTATTATCATTATTATTATTTTCTACTGAGACGTGGGATTATGGTGTGGGCGTGGGCGTGTTGGGTGGAGGAGGAGGGATGAGCGGAGGCGGGTTAGGAGGGGTCTGTGGGGTGGCACGACACACTTTGTATGTATGAAGGTTTTTTTATAGCACTTTTCTGCAATGTACGTCAGCGGATCAGTCCATAAATGGGGCTGCGTGTGTTTGTGTGCGGGCGTGCGCCTGCGTGCGCTCGCAGCCGTGTGCGTGCGTCTCCGCGTGTGTTATCTTTACCGAGAATCTCCCCTCTCTCTCTCTCCGTCTCTCCGTCTCTCTGTCTCTCTGTGTGTCTCTCTCTCTCTCTCTGCACTCTCAGCTCTGCAGAGTTGGGGTGGGCGTCAATAACAAACCTGATGGTAGGTTTCATTGCAAAAAAATATATATCAGATGAATTCTTTCGGTAGGCCTGTTTATTTAACGAACAAATGAACAAATGCGTTGTGCAGAAATAAGGATTAATATCACGTTGTGTGTGTGTGTGTGTGTGTGCGTGTGTGCGTGTGTGTTTGCGGCTGTGAATGTTGGCCTTTGTGTGTCGCTTTTTTTTTTTTCCCCCGATCAATTCCTGCACTTTGAGGGCTAAACGGATTTGGGCGAAATCTGGTTTCCAATTAAGGACGCTCAATTTTTTCTCTTTAATATAAATAAGCGCCGTTCCTTTTCTTGAATAAAGCTCGATGTCGGACTTGTGCTTGCCCACTTTCCACCACGTTTCTCATTCATGAAATGTCCTAACTTTTCTGCTCATCCACGCTGACGCTGTGATATAGATTATAAATAGGCTGTTGATTATTTTTGGGCGAACGATGGCAGGAATCCGGACTCATTGCTGGGCGGGCGTCACGATATATTTAGAGCGAAAATTAATCATCTTAATCATTATGGAAATGTAGGCTACATCGCCCGCCGCCACCGTCTCTGCTTGCTGCTGATGCTGCTGCTGCTTTAGTCACCACCACCACCACCATCATCTTCATCATCAACACCTTCATCCAATTAACAGGCTTGCAAGTTACAAGTTCTGGCAGGAGTCAAAGCCATGCACCTTTTTCGGAACCTTTAATTATCAGCTATTCGTCACAGTGGCACGATTTCTAACAGCGACGGAACCCACGATCAGATATTATCAACGCACAGAGGATGTTCTGGCTGTAAAGACATCTTATATGTCGGACCACTGCGGGACTACAAGGATTCATGCGTGTGTGTGTTTGTGTGTGTGTGTGTGTGTGGAAATGTTCGATCCTGTTCGAAGTGTGTCTCTCAGCGTGTGAACATGCAGCACATCAATGGATCCATGAAGCAACTTCCCGAAATAATAAAAACACATTTTGTAGACTGAGACAAACTGAGCTGAAAAAAAAAATGTAATTTCTGTCCCTTATTTGTTAAAAAAAGAAGAAGATGTATCTGCAGCTGGTGGCAGCGTCAGGATGTGTCATATCAAACCAAGCAGGAGGCAAATTCAAGCCACTGATTTAGTTACCTCATTTGTGAAGCATATGAAAAATGTTGGACCGAATATTTCTGCATTTCCGAGTAATTTAGTGGCATGATTAGTTCGTTTCCTTCAGCAGTGAACCATGCAAAGGTTATTGATGCTGTGGTGATATTGGATTGGGGGGGGGGGGGGGGGGGAGAGGAAGAGGGAGAGGGAGGAGGGGGAGGAGGAGGAGGAGGAGAAGGGGGGAGGCATAAGCCAAGAGAAGAGACAGACAGACAGAGACAGAGAGAGGCTTAATAGGCTATAGAGTGATTTGCAGCCACTATAGAAATAATGTATCAGCCTGTGTGAGGGTGTGGAGGGAGAGGAGGAGTGGTATGTGCAGCTTAAAGGACTGCTCCTCTGTGTCTGCCTGATGATTACAATAAAGGTTATTGTCATCACAGGAGGGATGACATTAACTCCTCACTCCAGCATGTGATTATAAAAAGGGCCCTCCGCAACTCAGTTTACCTGTTTACCAGTCTGGAGTTTTCTCCAGCGCGCCCCTCGTCTCGTTTGACGTCATCTCAAACCTCATACGAAAGCGTTTTCTCAGCTGACGTGTTTCCTTCTCCTCCAAGGAGGAGGAGGAATGCAATTTCACTTTGATCAGAATACCCTCATCGCCTTCCTTTATCCCCAGTGAAAATGACATTTCACAAAATGTCATTTGGTCTGCGTTACGCGGGTTCCTCTCCCCGCACAAGGAGGCATAATTCGACTTGTTAAGTGAAGCTTTCAGGCGGTGCGGACCTGCCAGCAATCGTGCTGCATTTGGCAAGAGAAGCCTTGAAAGGTTACACAAGTGTGTCGTGTTGTCAGCTCCTGGTGGTTGTTTCTTCTGGTTTTATGCTGCGCAAACGGGCCAAAAAGGTTGCGATCGGAGGACCAACTGTTCGGCCGTGACGTCGTGATTTAAACCTGTCGAAGTTTGCTAAAAGGTCTCACCCCGACACCTCGGATAGTTTAAAGTCATTGTTGCTGGAAATGTTAAACGTAAAGACATCTTACACCTTAGTTCTGATGAAAGGGCGCTTTAGCAGTTTTCAGAAAGACATGCTGCTGCTGTCATGCTTCTGTTTGACCCTCAGTCGGATGAGTCAAACACTGCTCATGACTCCTTTTTGCTCCCAGTCATCAGACATTTTGTTCAGTTCATTCAGAAATCCAGCCCTTAAAGCTCCCGATGCGCCACCTTCAGTTGTGTTGTACTTGCAGAAACGAGAGAGAGAGACCATGTTGTTGTTTTTGCTCCTCTAATGAGATGCCAAGTGATTTATATATGAATTACTTGTTTGGAACAGCCCCCTTGTGCAGTGTGCATTTTTTCTATCCTCTTTGGAGTCATGTCGCTCAGTGATTGCTGATGCAACTCTTTGTCATCCAGAGTTTGCCCTCACCTCCTGTGAGCCTTTGGGGAGGGCTATATCTATCTTGGCATGTCCCTGGGTGTGTTGGAGGTGGGAGTGACTCATTAAGCAGGTGTGAGCATCCACTCCCATACTGCTACATGCCAAACAAGAGCTTTCCAGCTCATAAGCTCGTGCAGGGAAGAATCATGATAGCAATAGAGCAAACACATCACAATAAATCTTTGCACTGGACCGGGGCCAAGTCACAAGGATAATGAGCTGCTATTTCCCCATTATGCTCACTCTTGTATTCATCAGAGGTGGAGTTCTCCAAACGTTCATCGCCCATTGAAAGGTCTCGGCTCCACTGACATTTTTATTTGAATCCCGTTGTTCCCAGTTTGGTTCCACGATGAGGGGAAACAGAGCATCGGGAAGCAGGGCGGCTTGGTTCTCCCGGTGAGCTCTGTGTATGCAATTTAAACGCATTTGTTTAGCTGACATTTGGTAATAATAACCTGTGAAAGCTGGTTACTACACTGCAGAGCACTTGCAGGGGAGTCATCCATCTGTTGTGGAGATGGCTCACTTTAAAAAAGCAAGGAGAAGCAGAATTGTTTCCAATAAGTTCACATGTTTGTTAGCCTCCAGTGGCCACCCCAACACTCAGGGAAATGATACCCATCCTCTGAGCTGATGTATAAAAGAAATGACTCAAAAAAAAGAAAAATCACACATTTCACAAAGCAGAGGACTGTGAGAGTCTTCTCGGGCTATATTGAGGATGTAGAAAATAGATTTAGGAGGACTCATGCTGCCTAAAATGGATTCAGTGGTGAAAAAATACACACTTTTGACACAAATCCCCCCCTAGCCTCCTCGCTATCTGCAGACCAGAACAGGAAATGCTTATTTTTAATACTCTGAATATCTAATTTTACACAAATAGGCCATCTCTAAATGGCACGCGGTGGATCACGACTTGGTGGAGACGCGCTGTTACGCAAATCCTTCAAAAAACAAAAAAACAAAAAAAAAGAAAGAGAAAAAATACGCCACCTCTTTTGGTCTCTGAGCAAGATACGGAAGAGGAGAGGCTTGTGCTTTATATATATATATATATATATAAATATTAATATATATATATATACACACACACACACAGCCAGACATTATGCTGTGTGGATGCGAGCTGCACGGTATGCGGACAAACAAAAGCAGATAATGCACACTGAAAGCGCATTAATAGTTCCGCCTCGGGGCTGCTTAAACAGGAGTTTGGTGGCGAGCAGCCAGCCAGCGGCAGGTCACATGTTGCAGCGTCATTGTGTAGTAAAGTTACTGTAGTTGCAAAGAGGCTCCTCATTTCGGCTCCAGAGGTCTCTCATCCCGTGCTGCTGCTGCTGCTGCTGCTGCTGCTGCCGCTGCGGCGTTTCCAGCATGCGACAACTTCACTTTCAGACGATCTCCACAGGAGCCGTGCAGCCATGGGAGTGCATTACCTCATCCATGCAATTTCCACCATCAATAATTTAATCTATTTGCTCCAAAGCTGAAGAGATATCCCCGAGAAGCTTTTTTTTTTTGTCGGGAGAGTATACAGAGAGGAAAATATCGCTTAAGTAGAATTACTCAGGGAGTTGTCCAAAACATCCCAGATGACACTACTGTCCTGTTGAATGGTCTGTTTTACGACTGGGCAGTAAAAGGTATGTCACGTTTTTGTTTTGTTTTTGTTTTTGTTTGTTTGTTTCTTATACGTTGTTTTAAGGCACTTTAGCAGTTTGTGCTTTAAAACAACTTGGGGAGGGAGGGGGAGGGGGGGGGGGGGTCAGATGTGTGTGTGGTGTTTGGGGGGGTGGAGGTGGAGGTGGAGGGGAGGAGGGGGGTGTCTAAAAGTAGTCCGGTTATCCTGCGAACAGACAGCGCCGCAGCCCGAGAGAGGGGATATGTGTAACCTTATCCTCCCGTTCATTAATAAAAAACGGAGTTATTATGTTGATTGGGTTTCCAGTGGAGAGCACGAGCTCGGCAGATGTAATCTCGCGAAGAAGAAGAAGAAGAAGAAGAAGAAGAAGAAGAAACAAAACCCCGCTGTTGTTTGGTTATCAGTGCAGCCTGAGAGCGATGTGGCTCCTTATTAGTGTTTTTCAAAGTGGAAACACTTCCAGAGGAATCAGCCACGTCTGAGCTTCGTGTTCACAAATAGCTCAATAAACTGTCTGTTCAGGGGTGTGTGTGGTCTGTACTTGCGCATATGAGCTTCTTAACTGTGATCAGAAACAAAAAAAACACCTCCAGACAGTTTTTGTTTTGTTGTTCCGAGAGGGGGAACAAAAAAAACTTTGATGAACTCATTAAGACTTTATAGGAAACCCGAGACCTAAACGCCCAGCCACGCCGGCCAACACACACTGTTGGGTCTACTTCTTCTTCTTCTTCTTGGTGTGCTCGCACTGAATAACTTCATATTACCGCGCAGAATGAACGCGGATTAAAGTAAAGTCCCATTTATGGCGCGGTGGAAAAACTCGGCTCATTTGTGACAGCTTTCCTGTGAAATACTGTCCAAGAAGTTATCCGCGGATCACAGCAGCAGCTCACAGGGGCTCGTTAGATGACGGTTTCATGATGAGTTAGAGGGGCACTTTCCAAAAAATGCAAATTAGGGCCACATTTCTGGTCAGAGCTGTGACTAAATACCATCTCAGTGAACTTTTATGGCCTGTTTGCAAACAATTACGCACAACCATAACAGCTTGTGCGTCCTGGAAAAAACATGTTTTTTTTCTATCTATCTATCTATCTATCTATCTATCTATCTATCTATCTATATCTATCTGAGAGATTGAAGGAAGGTGGAGGGAGGGAGAAAAGAGAAGGAGCTCTCTTTATTTCACGGTCTCACCCGCCATCTAGTGTTCACTGTGACGAACTGCAGCGCTGTTAATGTGGAGCTATAATGTCTGTTGGTGTTATTTTACTGGTAAGGTTTTAGAGATGCTGATTCATGGGTTAACATGAATCATGGGATTTCATAATTGGAAACCAAAGTTCTGAGTACCTTAAACTAGACTCCTGCACGTTTAAGAAGCTCTAAATCTGCCAATTCTGATTTTTTCCACACTGTATATGTTGTATTCTTTCAATTGTCCATTGATGCACGCAGCGTGGGAGGGAGGCGACGTCTCGTTTGGATAGCACAGATCACTCAGCAGCTATTTGAATGCCGGGCTTTCTGTGGCAGCGGCCGGGGTTGGCCTGGAGGCCAGGTATAATCCCTCAGTGATGCTCATCTATTACTAAACGTGCCCTGAAACTGTGTCAGATTGAAAACAGATCTCAAGGAAGCGAGCTTCCACATGTGTCAGCCATTACTGCAGACAACTCTAATTGGCGTTTTTTTTAAGTGCTGCATTGTGGCACGCAAGAGGGGGTCCTCCTCAGGTTAGAAATTTTGATATCACGCGCTGCAGGTTTTTCTCTTCCTTTCTCTGTGTGCTTTTTGTTGAACGTGACAAAACATGTTGCTAGGTAAATAAGCTCAGACCTACACGGTTCTTGAGGAATTGAACAAAGATGGATGCCCACAAGGGAGCAGTGGTGGCGGCAGAGAATAGTTTTTTTTTTTTTTACATTTCTATTCAAATGTGGTGGGCACGTTTCCCTCTTTCATCTCTTCTGTTTGATGTTTATTTTCTCCTGTAACGGTTCCTAAGATATCACGGTGGAGATGAAGCCATAAAGTGTGCTGACATGTAATAACAGTAGCCGTGCTAGTCCTTTCATGCTTTAGAGAAACTTTTCAGCATCTGTCAAAGGAGGCATTTATCACTTTAATCCCCACCTGGCACGCAGAATAAATGCGAGGGTAAGTTACATATCCCTGCCCATACAGGCGTGCTCTCAAAGCAGATGAACAGGTGGTCATCTGGAGACAGAGACCACACACTCACCTGCTCCCATTGTTCTGGCTGTTTCACGCTCGAGGTTGTGTTGTTGTGAATAAAGGCGTGTTTGAGCGACGGTTATTGTAGGTTTTTATCTCCCTCCACTCCAGTCAGAAAGAGCTGTCATACTCGGACGGCCGTGACACAGCTGGATTGGTGGGATGTACCTGGATTTTAAGTGTTCAACCACTTCTGTGTGTGACATTTTCACCCTCAGCTCTCACGAAGCTGGTCCACAGGCTCCCAAAAAAAAGTACATCTTATTCCAAACATTCCTCCATATAGCACTTCCTCCCTTGCTTTATTATTCATGCTTGTGGTGTTAACTCGCGAGCCGCCTTTTTCATTAACTGCGAAACCCAGCAGTGCACATAAAATGTTCCTTCCCTGGATGTATAAAACAAGAGCAAACCAATCAGTTGTCACATTTAGCCTCTAGTAGATATAAGCCAGAGATTCTCCGCCAGTCCCAGAGCAATTAAATGATTCATTGGCTTTATCGCATTTTAACAGGATGTTGATTGAGAGCATAAGCCATATTGATTGTCCTGATGGAAACAGGAAATCACAGAGATAGAAATAAAATCATTTGTTGTTCCCGGTGTGAGGATACCCGGGGGAACGGCATGCAATTGCACACCGTTGAGTGGCATTACCCCCAGCAACCTCCTCCCCTCCATTCTCTCCCCTATGGAGACCTGGAAGAGACGTCATCTGTGGTTGTTATGCTGCGAAATGACGCTGGCACTCTCTCCACCCCCTGCTACTGCAATATTACCCCTGTGGTCTGTTACGGAAGATGCAGCACTCTTCGTCTGCACCATTTCCAGCATGAAGTTTGACGCCTAACAGTAATCAGCCCTCTGCCTTCATTTCCTTCATGTGGAAGTGGAACCACTTGAGCGCGCTGCTGATAATAATATCAGCCTAAATGCATCCTACACATAAAGCTCGTGACTGGCCTCAATCCCGTAAAACCTACATGATTTTCTGTGCTGGGAAGCCTCACGGAGAACTGGAAGCAAAACCTTAACGATACTGAGGGGTTATTAAGCTCCATTCTGCATGTTAAAACAGGCTGTTATTAGCAATATTTAATGGAAAATGGCTAATTAGCTCCTTATTCCTGGCTTTGTCCTCATTGTTGTTTTAATTGGTGAGAGGAAAAATCCCCCCCCCATCTCCCCCTGCAAACACATACAAGCCAGCCCCTCCCCATGCCCTCCCTCTAACACACACACTCGCACACTCTGGAGGAGCAACGTCACTGAGCTCGGGGAATGAGTGGCTCATTAAGAAGAAGGATGTGATATTCTGAATAGAGACTGTGAGACTCCCAGCACGTCTATTTTTAGATGAGATATCTCCATGGCAGTCACCGCGGTGTTGGTTAATTGCAGCCGCGGCCCCAGATACCAATTAAGAATGAAACAAATGCTTTTAAGGTGGGGTCTCGCTCCTCCCCACTGTAAAGATCCTCGTGTCCGTCCTGAGTGGAGGCAGCAGCGTGTTTGCTCGCCGTGTTTTCCCTTATCAAGCCGGGACATGCAGAGTGCAGTCAAAGCCTTGGTCAGGCTATTTTTAAATGAGCCCCTGTGGAAGGCTAGATCTAGATTTTCTTTTCATTATGGTTGCTTTCATATCTCGGGATGTTGGATGTCAACCAATGCATTGATTTGCTTGTGAGCTTCTCAAAGGTAAGGGATGCATATGCGCTCAAGGATGTATATGTACACCTGACTCGTTTCTTTCCCCGCACCCTGCCCGTGCTTTGCTTATCCTGTGACTTGCTCTCCAGATTGGTGCTGTGCAGTGCAGGGAGGATGACACATCTTTCTGTCATTCGGCTTCCTCATGACATCCTGTTAGTTCATCCTGCAAGCGCTATCGCCGTCCACCTGCCGAAAACAAACAGGGTCCCTCAACCAGCTCCTGATTCCAGTTCATGAATACAAGGCTTAGCATCAGACCGGTCTTACAGCACGGACCAGTTTTTGAAATAATAATAATAATACTGCAGCAGCAGTGTTTGTCAGAGCTGACACAACATTTCCCACACAGTCAGTCATCAGTGGTGGCTTTGTTCTGAGGTAATGTCATAGGAAAAAGATAATACATGAGCTCTTCAAACAAACAAAACAAACAAAACCATGTCCTTATGTTAACAGACACACAGCCTTTCTAAATTATGCCACTTCTCAGATGACCCTCACATGGCTGGATCCCCAAATACATTCACAAAATCTACCAACTACTTGCCCTAATAAACATGAAATTTAAGAATATGACAAACCGGTTAGTCCTTTATAAAGTTTTAAAAATTGGGGAAGGTATGAGCTCTCAACACTGACGACAGCGCAATGATTCAGTCGGCGAGGGATGATAACGGCTTTGATCGTTATAAAACTACACATCCTTGCACGCTCTAGAAATAAACCGAACAGTTAACACGCCGGGACAAAAAAAAAAAGCTCATTAATAATAGCAAGCCTGTAAGGATGTAGTGACATCTATTTGTGTAATCTTATCTTTTGTAATAAAGGATCTCTCTGATGCTCGGCACAGCTCTTGTGCATCGCTGCCAACGAATAAAAATCGAAGCCAGACCTCACATAGGAGCAGAATGATTAGAGTTTGCAAACAATTTGAAAACACTGATGACACGGCGCCAAATATCAAAAACATTTTTGTGATTATTCCAAAGCTACTGGCTCCCTTTTTGGCTCGCAAAGAAAGAGTGGAGGGTGTAAATAAGAGGGAAGGCTTACATGGTGCATTATGGATCAAGAATAAGCTAACTTCATTGAAAATGCTCTTTGACTAACCGGCTTGTTCTCTCTCTCTCTCTCCCCCCTCCTCCCCTCTTGTTTTCTGTCTCTCTCCCCCCCTTCAGTTCCACCAGGTTAGAAGAGTGATGACCATCCTGTTCCTTACTATGGTTATTTCATACTTCAGTTGCATGAGAGCTGCGCCCCTGAGAGACGCCCCGGGCATGCGGGGCCATCGGACGGAAGGCTACTTGGGCGCCGCTGCGACGGCCGCACGAGGCCATGGGACTCCACAGAGTGGTGGTGGGCCAGGCCAGCGCGGGGAACTGCCCTCACTCACAGACACGTTTGAGCAGGTGATAGAGGAGCTGCTGGAGGTGGAGGGAGAGGCGGCACAGCTGGGACAGGGGGCTGATAAGAGCCAGGGAGGTGGGGGCCCATCCTCTGTGGTCACCACAGAGACCAAGGATGTCGACCTGTACGACTCGCGGGTGATGATCAGCAACCAAGTGCCTTTGGAGCCGCCGTTGCTCTTTCTTCTGGAGGAATACAAAAACTATCTGGATGCCGCTAATATGTCCATGAGGGTGCGGCGACACTCCGATCCCTCGCGGCGCGGAGAGCTCAGTGTGTGTGACAGTATTAGCCAGTGGGTGACAGCTGTGGATAAAAAGACGGCAATAGACATGTCTGGGCAGACAGTTACCGTCATGGAAAAGGTCCCTGTCCCCAATGGCCAACTGAAGCAATACTTTTATGAGACCAAATGCAACCCCATGGGGTACACAAAGGAGGGCTGCAGAGGAATAGACAAGCGGCATTATAATTCCCAATGCAGGACAACCCAGTCCTACGTGCGAGCGCTTACCATGGATAGCAAAAAGAAGATCGGCTGGCGGTTTATAAGGATAGACACTTCATGTGTATGCACATTGACCATTAAAAGAGGGAGATAGTGTATAAAATGTATAGATTTTATTGAAGAGTTTAAAAAAGAGAATAAAGAGAAAATATCTATTTGTATATATACATAACAGGGTAAATTATTCCGTCAAATGAAAATTTTATGGACTGCATGTAAAAAAAGATGAAGTTTATACAGTAAAAGTGATACTACAGTCTATTTATTGAACATATTCATGACCTTGTAAACAATTAAAAAAAATCTGATCAGTCATTTGCGCCCAGTTTAAATTACTATATCACATTCCTCAAGACATTGTGATTTGTTTACGTTGCCAAGAATTAGAAAATGAAGGAAAAAAAAAAAAAGAAAACAGGCAAGGAATGAGAGAGGACAGTTCCATCTTCAAAAGCTTGCATGCTGCTTCAATTGTGAATCGAGAAATTCTCCACTTACAAAAAAGGATATGATGCTGACCAAAAAAACATCCCGTTTACATATTCAGCAGAAAACAACTTTCCTCTCAAGTAATTTATCTGTTTACTGTTCTAAACTTCTCAAGGTAATGTTGGAAATACATACTATGTCAAGGTGCTGTTGTCAAAGCTTTGCTGTTTATTTTTTTATCCCCACCAGAGGACAAGATATATATATTAAAAAAAAAAATCTATATATATATATATATATATATAAAATTTATTCATTGACATGTTTCTGGGTTAATATTATTCATTTTGTATGTTGTGAAGTTGTTTGCAATATTAAACTGAAATATTTGAAGAAATAAAAATGACTATAGGCAACTGAAAAACCAAAATCAATGTCGATAAAGTTTTAACAGTGCATTTCCAGGCAGGATAAACTTTATTATACAGGCAGGCAGGCAGGGAGGAAGGCGGGTACACACACACACACACACAAACACACACACACACACACACATGCATATGCACAAACATGCCAAAACATTTAAATAATGAACAACCAGGATCAATAGCAGTGAATGCAGTTAGTTAAACTTGTCAGGCTGCAAGAAGATGATCCATTTTCAGCTGCAGCAGATGGGTGATACACGGTGACAGTGTTATGGGTGGAGAGGAGGCATATTCTTCAGATTTTGGTGTGATCTGAACCACTTCCTTGCATTACTGGAACACAAACCTGCTGTCTGTCCTTTGATATTTTGGCATTTCTACACAGATCCTCACAGATTTACTCCAGCTTCACAAGTGATATTTCACAATAAAAGCACCTACACATACAAAAGTAGACTAGCACAAGTAGGCTGTGGTTGAACATGAAGCATGCCTGAGTTTGACAGTGATGGATTCACCCACCCGCACCTTTGTGTACATTAAAAATATACACACAACTTTTTTAGTACACTGTAATCCCACCTTTAAATCTTTCTCTTCTTTATGCAGTAGCACATTCACTGTCATCAGAAGGAAACGGTTTGATGTCAACATTCCCTCCAGCAGACTTTAACTCAGCGCATTACATAGTGACAACACCTTGCTTGCCAAGTTTAGATGCCACAGTTTAAGGTCATAGTAGGATCACAATAAAACATGTTCATGTTTTCATCTTAATATCATGGAACATTTGCAAATTTACCCATAATATAACATCTTTCAGCAAGAGAAGACACTTGCAGATATAAACCTTCATCGGAAGCGTCACTGATATCTCATATTTGTTCTACACGTGATCCCAACCACCTCATTTTACTTCCTCGTCATCAACCTGAAGGTAAGTGTGACTTCTGAAGAGAACCGGATGTGCCATTTTGAGATTTGGGGAGGGGACAAAACCAACAAAAAAGAGAAATCTCATGAACAGAGGAAAGATGTTCCACTTTCTTCTCTACTCTTCAGAGGAGGCTGATGAAGATGCTGTAAGTTATTTTTCTTATAAGGAAGAACAAATAGAGAGTCTTTAAGCCGCCGTCTGAGAGAGATGACAAGCAAACGAAAGGCAGCGAGGTTTCTTTTAAGAATTCAAGTTATTTCAGAATTCAGTCGTTCTATTATCCTATGGCAAGAGAAGCAGTTGTTATGCCTTGCTCCTTAAAGAAAATCCACCTTAAGAAAGAAGTGGTATGATACAGTAAAGTGTGTTCAACATGTCTGAGCACTAACACATCCTCAGCACTTAGGACAATGAATCAAACCCTCTCTGATGGATTTGAGAGAAGGTATTCTGTGCTGCTCTATTTATCATGAGTAGAAGCTTCAGGCTATTTTTGTTTAACAAAGCACAAGTAATAGAAATCCACCAATCATTCAGTAATGCATAAAGTGGCTATGAAATCACCAGATGTCTTCGAGCCAGGTTGATGTTTGCAGTAAAGGCCAGCCTACATTATCTTTTGTGATCATAAATCATGCATGCAAACACGTCTTACAGTACTGTAGGATTTCTATGAGTAAGATCTGTGGCTGAAGCTTGAAGACAAAAAAAAGAGGGGGGAATCAACATTTTTACACAATGAATCGGGAAAAAAAGGACAAAATGTGCTGCTTTGGGTCCTAAATTCAAGCTTGTTTTGCCTCTGGTCACGCCTCATTTTCGTGACGTCACAGCAGGTGTATTACATCAGCTGTCAGAGGCAGACGCTTCGTGTTTCATCACCAACTGGGGTGTGGTCAGAAATGAATCATGCTCGAAAGTTTCAGCCCGCAGAGAGCAGTGCAGCAGCAGTTTTCTGCAGACTTGTCTGCTGGAGCCTCAACATGTGCTGCAGTTCACCAGTAGAGGGCAGCAGAGAGAGAGTCCCCCCCGAGTGTCAGCGAAGAAGTCAAAGAAGCTTCTGGCTGGTCCCTGGCTAGTTAAAGGTCCATGGTCCCTGGTCAGCAGTACACACGACGTTATTTGTATATGTGTAACAATCCCTTGAGCTATGAGCATCCATGAATGCGATCAGTGCAGCTGTTTCATGAATGACACAGTAACTCACAGATGTATGCTGATTCTGCTGACTGTGTGATCATTAAGTTATAATATGAGAATGGGAACATACATTACAGAGGGCACATTTCAACAAAATACCTCATAACTTATGGGTTACTTGGAAATGTGGGATATATTAAGATTTAAAACACTGAATAGTTAGAGAAGAGGCCTTCAGTGTTGCCCCACGATCATCCATTAACAACGGATAACAACACGCTCGGTGCTCGGTGGTTCTCCACTTTACGAGGATCACGTGAACGCACTATGACACTGGCAGCTAGCCTAGCCGGCTAACTTGGCTAATCTGATTTATCGTCTCGGTTAAGCGCACGTAACGCTAGCCCCGGATTATCAAATTTAGTTTTCCATATCTAGCGTTTAACGCAGTTTCTATCTGACATTTAATAGCCGCTCATTTCAGGAATGGCATCGCTTGGGGAGCCTGTTCGGCTGGAAAGAGGTAAAGTTTATTGGCTAGCTAGGGTTAGCTTAGAAATAATTGTTTTGATACCAGGGAGACATTAACCTAGCTCAGCTAGCATGAGCCAAACAGAGCTGCTGGTTATTTTTGACAGCATACTTTCTTGTCTAGTGGGCTAATATTGCATAAATGATATTTTGCGGATACCTAATGTTTATGGCTTTGACCCTTTGTCTATATCCGTGGCACAGAGCGGAATTAACGATAGTTTTTACGTCTACATTGTTTTACTTTTGGTACAAGCTAACTAGCTAATATTACTAACAACACACAGTGATGGGTAAATCCAGCTGGTTTGTCAAATGTTCACCGTATGTTTGCATCAAAAATGGAGGCTTCATTCACTTTGTAATACCGGCTTCATCACCATTAGCACCAATGATGATACAGAGGAGATATTTGTTGCCGACTTTAATTCGGGCTTTGCCTTCCTTTTAACATGATGCTTAGCTCCTGCTGTGACTGCTAATACACAGTGGATATTACATAAGACCCATCTATGTAATGGTAATATCGGCAAGTAAATATATATGAAACATTCTCTTCGTTATTGGGTATACTTAAATGTTGAATGCCATTTAAAATCAGCTATAAGCAGCAATTAGCACAGATTAGCAGAACAGTGAGCCCTCCATGTAAGACCGGAATCAACTCAAAATGCAAAAACTGGAGGAAGATGGCTCTCAATAGTTTTTGCCATTTTCCACCAATTTCACTTGGTTATGTATTTTTGACATAACAGATAATGGTGGTGACAAAGGCAATTACACATAAAACATGAAGCCAATGATATGTTAACATTGAAATGTACTTTGTGAAGGTGAAGTATACGATTCAACACTATATCTTGCTCTGAAGTGTGCGATGGTGAAAGTTACCCCACTAATTTAGGTAGCTTCATATTTCTTTATATTATGGGAGATAAACAGTGCAGTGAGCCAAGACAAGCATATCCACAGGGACTTAGTATTTATAATCAGAACAAGTCGAGGTAAATTAAATCTCAGACTAATAAATGTTAAATGACAGAAATTTTAACAATTAGTTTGTCACTTTAGACTTTTATTTAGTGGTAACACTAAGCATTTGTTAAGCTTATTCAACAATTCTTGATTTTTAGTTTCAGATCGGCACCGATCGAGTACTGTCTTTGCAGAGAACAGTCATTGCCTATGTGAATGCTTCCAGTTGCAGCCATCAATAAAAATCTTGGTGATGTATTTGTTCTGGTTGACAGATGTTAATCTTGGTGATGTATTTGTTCTGGTTGGCAGATATTAATCGTGCTGTTGAACTGCTTGATAAACTCCAGAGGACAGGGGAGGTGCCTCCGCAGAAGCTGCAGGCGCTGCAGAGGGTCTTACAGAGCGAGTTCTGTAACGCTGTCAGAGAAGTGAGACACTGTTCTTCTTAAAACACTTAAATGTGATATGGTATTAGTACACTTTTCTGTTGTGTTTGAAAACAGATTGGCTTGATTATTTTGTAGTCATGACCAACTATTGTCTAACGATGTCTCTGCAGGTTTATGAACATGTCTATGAAACAGTGGACATCAACAGCAGTCCTGAGGTCAGGGCCAACGCCACAGCTAAGGTAGACTTCAAAGACCATCTAATACACAAGTATTTGACTTGTGCACATTTTTTTCTTTTCTCAATTTTGGACCATTTGTTTTTTTGAAGTTGCTCTAGTTAAACACTTGCCATTGCCTGGTAAATGCAGTAAATTCAATATATTTGCACCACTTTATTTATAGGCTACTGTGGCAGCTTTTGCAGCGAGTGAGGGACACTCACATCCCCGCGTCGTGGAACTGCCCAAGACGGAAGAAGGTCTGGGTTTCAATATAATGGGTGGAAAGGAGCAAAACTCGCCGATATACATCTCACGGATCATCCCAGGAGGCATCGCTGATCGACACGGAGGCCTGAAGAGAGGCGACCAGCTTCTCTCTGTTAATGGAGTGGTACGTTCAATTTGCAGAATCTGTAAAACACTCTTCAGTCTGATGGCATGTACATATTTTGCTGTAAATGTATGCATTTCCATACAAAGCATAAAACCAGAGCTGGTCTTTATGTAAACTTAGCTTCATTAACCACCAGGTGATAAAATAAGAGCTTAAGGAAATAGGCCAGATAAACAATTTAAAACATCTCACGTTCACTTCTCGTCAAGTCAGTATTATTTATATAGCCAAATATTACAAATTTTAATCCTGTCATTCTGTTGTGTACACAACACTCCAGATTTTCAAACAGTTCAAACTGAACAAATCAGAATTCAAAAGAACGACATCTTAAAGGTACCTTGTGTTGTTTTTGTCCTCGATTTGTCAGAGAGAACACTCAAGCATGCGTCCCTGCATGTAGAGGGCACATTCTTTGGTTTTACGCTATTCCTTTTACTAGTTGGTGGTTTTAGGATCGTCAACAAATAAATGAAGCAAAGCTAAGATAGAAGAAGACTGCTGCCATGCAAATATGGATCTAAATAATAGAAAGGAATATCCGAAATCTGAATCTGAAAATGTTTAACAAGGAAAGAAGTGCGTTCAACACATTTATTAGACCTCAGGGATACATTATGTACAATATGTTTTGGTCAGAGTGGCAAGAGAGTGTAAACATACATTTTCTACTCCACAGGGTACCTTTTAAAGCCTCTTCACCACAGCTACAACATTCAGCAGTTGCTTGTTGTGCTTAACTTGAAATTCCAGGATCAGCCCAAGACAATCATCCAATTGACTTTCTCATTAAGATTTCCAAATTACAATCTTTTTTTATGGTAATTTGAACCACACTGCCAAAGCTTATGTTATGTTTATTGAAATATCTTTAAAATACAGAGCTCATTGTTCCTCTCAGAGTTATTACATACCTTGTGCTTAACAGTATATTTCTTTTTTGGTTTATAAACCTATAAAAACGGTAGATTTAACAACAGTTGTAATTCCTTTTCGTGATAAAATCTTACAGTACGTTTCTTTGTTTTCCCCAGAGCGTGGAAGGTGAGCACCATGAGAAAGCTGTGGAACTCCTCAAAGCAGCTCAGGGCACCGTGAAGCTGGTGGTGAGGTACACCCCCAAAGTCCTAGAGGAAATGGAGTCACGCTTTGAGAAAATGAGGTCGGCGAAGCGCCGGCAACAGAACAACTATCCCCAGTAGGATTTTTCCATGTTGATGCCCAGCTCCCATATCTCTCCTCCCCGAGCCTTCTGGCCATTTATTCTGGTCTCTTTCTTATCTCCCTGCCCCCCCCTTCCCAGAAAAAGCATAACAAACACACTACAAGTTTAGCTTTAGTTCCTGCTCACACGTACTGTATATTGTGCTTCTACCTTTTTCTGTAGCATTTTTATTATCTGCCATTGTTAGACTGGAGACAACAACTCTAGATGAACACTAGAATGATCATGATTGTCAGTGTAGGTGGTCACTCACACGTGTGCATTATTTTTGAATTGACAATTTGAATGCAAAGCTATTGAGACCAACTACACAATCCCTTAGACTGGAAAGGTAGTGTTTTTAATTGTTTTATCACAGCCCACTACCAAGTGCCTCAGGGCAACATGTTTATCTTATGTACTGTGTTCACCGTTCTTCTTCTCTCTTTTTTTAATAGTTTAAAGTCAAGTCCTGGTAATTAAATGCTTGTGGCAGGAATTGCATCATGCTTTGCATCTATTGTTTTCATTTGATTTGATATAAATACATGCAAAACATATGTGAAACCCTTTAATTGTGCAAGCGTAAAAAAGACGCAGTTTTTATTTATATGTCAGAGTAATGAAGCTTTGGAGGAGTTACTGACATTTTGAATCTATTAAAAAGAAAGCTGTATGTTTGATTATAAGGGAAACCACTGAACGGATACTTCAAAACAAAAGTGATGGATTATCTTAAAGGTTTTTCTGGGCTTACCCTTTGAGTTTTCTAACTCCATACCACACTATTAAAAGCTCAGCAGGTACTGTGAGTGATGTAATGGGGTCTCAGTAACTCTGATCTGAACTCAATTCCTGCCACCACAGAGACTCACATTTTTACTTTTATCCAAGTAATAAATCAGAAGCATATCCCTACATGACACGAGATGAAACCTGTTCAACCTCTGATTAATTTTGTCTTGTTAAATAGAAACTTTGTTCATGTCATGTTTTAAAATACTGATAAATAATGATGAAAAGTCAGTTACTTAACATTTGTCTTTGATCTTTGCATAAAACTGCCTGTTAGCATTGTTTGCATCATTCAGTGAAAATTCAAAATGAAGAAAAATAAGATATTCGCAATATGAAGCAATCTGATGAAAGTAAACAATCTCTTTAAGTCACAATAATGCCTGATGTGAGCTGTCATCATTGATTTGATGAATGAACGGGCAGATGTTGATGTCACACTTGCTGTATATGGCTTCTACATATTCATCATTTAGAGGATTGTGCTTTAAATCTGTTGTATTGGCATATTGTTTTTATTTTACAGTGAATGAAACATTTCCTGATTTAGACTTTCTATTTATCCTGGTAATCACTGATATTTTTAAAGGACTAAAGATAAAAGTTGACACTGGCGCTTGTATAAAATAACTATTTACTTTTATGATCTGTGTACTTCAAACACAAGACTACACCCATATGTTCAATAATTTAGCAGAGCAATTACTTTAAACTTTCAGGCCTCTGTTCATACCGATTTCTTTGCGTACCTCAACATTTTTCTTTTATCATCACCAACACTTGTCTTTGTACGTCATATACTGTAATATACAAACTGCACATCATGTTAAAATAAGAATGATAATGGCACACATTTTATTACTCAATACTGCCAAACAGTCTTTGTTTGTTCTGATACGGGGTGTTAACAGGCTGATGTCAGTCAATAACAGTGTCAATAACCTCCAATATACTGTATATCTAGGCTCTCTTGCTGCGTTTACATATACAACACATATAAACACAGTTTTTATAGTTTTAAAATGTTTGCAGAATGCATGTTTAGCTATCACACTGATATTCCTCGTATCATGAGAAAACTTCTTACTTAAAAATCTGACAAGCCCAAATCTTGCCCTTATGCCTAGATGCAACATGTCAATCAAACTTATCTTTAGATCACTCTACTGTTATATATATATATATATATATATATATGTATATATATATATATGTATGTATATATATATATGTATATATATATATATGTATATATGTATATATATATATGTATATATATATATATATATGTATATATATATATGTATATATATATATGTATATATATATATGTATATATATATGTGTATATATATATATATATATATATGTATATATACACATATATATATATATGTGTATATATATATATGTATATATATAAACAAAACAAAACAAAAGTGAGCATTCGGAGACTTTTCTTGCTTTCCCTACAAAGGCAAACCCTCATCATCCAGTCGTTCAGGGTGTGCAACAGCAAAATATCCCCAGACCAAATTTAATTTCAGAGATTTATTCTCAAAACTCTTACGTTTCCAATGTATAAAAAGCATAATGTAAACACGCCTTCATCCAGTCTCAGGATCAACACCTCACATAATTGAGACAGGAAGGTAGTAACGGTGATTTTAGATTTAGATGTAGAAATGAGATTGTGGATAAAGTAATAAACATACGGCAGTGTGTAAAAGCAGGAAAACCATCAGTGTAGCTTCAGTCTCTTTCTTGATGATGTCATACTAGTCCTCAACTGTTTGAACCGCTCCCCACGAATGGACTCCTTGATTGCAGTGTAGTTTAATCCAGTGGAGTGCCACTGTGCAGGTGTTTGCAGTCATAGCTGTACAGTTTTTGTGACATCTGAAATCGGCTCACTGATGGTGTCTTATTTTCTTTTGTAGCAGCTTTTGTGATGTAGTTACTGCAGTGCTTTTCTTTTTTGCTGTTTTATCCATCATCTCTTAACACAATTAGGTTAATTAATGACAACTGCCTATGACGTCAATTGCTCCACTCAATTGTAGATAGCTTTGAATTCTTTAAGTTATTTTAGGCATTCAAAAATATGTATTGTTTTCTCCAAAATATGCTTGGGCTTAAACATTTGTCCTTAAAAAACATAACTTAGCATTTCTAATTGCACTGAAATTCATCACAGAGTGCTAAACATGCAACTATCACTGCAAGGTTGGGGAGAGATTGGATCAGCTGGTGATGATTTTTTTTTATATATATATATATACACCTATGGAGCTAAAATTGCAGTTTGCTAAAGTAACATTAAGAGCTAAAACAGAAAATTCCCTTTGGTATCTTACTGTTTTTTACTGTCACAGTCTCTGAGTGTGTCCATTATTACCCTCCACATCAATTCAAAGTCTGCTGTTGTTACTTGTTTACTTGTGGCTTCACGCAAGTCACCAGAAGGTGTCACTAACTTTTATTGAATTGTGTTACTTTAATATTCCTTGAAATAGTGCAAGATAAATTGTGATACATGAAGAGCACATAGCCCAGTTGTGTGGCTGTGCTTACTGTAACCCTTCACTCCGAATGAAAAATGCAGAATTTTTGGTCAAAGTAATAAAATGAAACACACATTACTGCAAAAACTGAATGCAAATCAATAATCTATGCAAGGTTATTTAAAAAACTTTGGAAATATCTTGTAATGGTGCAAAAAAACAAGGCTGTCCTTTTACTGCAGAATGTTATTGAAAATTACTTCTTAAAAATTGTACGGAGACTTGTCTAATGTAATATGACATGCTCAACAATTTTAGGAGCGCTGCACTCAGACACATTGGAGTTTCTGATCTTATGACACATTTACAATGTTATTATCTCATAAAAGTAGCTGCAGTGAAAACTTCCATGTGATATTAGCCTTGCTATTTAATTAATGATTGTCAGGATGCGTACAGAAGAATAGGCTTATGTGAAAGTGTGGTTAGCAATAGCTCACTCCTGAGGCTACTTTGAACATACTGTACTTTTGTTCGAGGCAGAGAATTTAGCAGAAGAGTTGGGGTGTATATAAAAGTTGAAAGGTTTTAATATAATGTATAGTTTGTCACTTAATTGTGTTTTAGCCAACACTAGCTCGCTAGATTCACAGCGTTCACACATGTATAGTAAATCAGGAAAAAATGTAATGAGACTTGGTATTGATATTGCACAGTCACACACTCTCCACTGAATGTCACTGACCATCGTCGAACTTAGTTGCACCATTTTGTGAAATACCCTTCAACTTTCTACCTGTTTTCCTTGTCTATATAATGGAATGGTCAATAGAGTATTTTTTATAATACTTTTCTTTTGATATTTTTCTCAATTTTTATAAGTGATTTTTCCTAAAAACAAATACCGGGAATGATTGGTACTTCCATTTTGACTGTGTACCAGGGCCATATCAGCGAAGCCTCTCTGAGAAGCAGCACTGATGTCGGACGGTTGCGGAGATCTCTCGTCTGTATGAACTTACAGACTTCAGAGATGAACTGTCCGATATCTTCCCTTCTTTTCTGAGATCTCAGCTGATTTTCTTTTCTTTCTAGTACCAAGACCAAACTTGCAACATTTGTGAAAACTTTGATAATGTTTTAAAATGTTTTAGTCAGTGCTTGTTTAGGATTATTACCTGTAGATTGTGTTGTGTTATTTTTGTGTTCCCTGGTTTCTTACCTAATTTACTGTGTTACATTGATGTGGAATGTAAAATGTTGTGATGTAGAACATAATGATAATTGGACTGGAGCTAAATAAACTAAATATAAATAAATGTATCACTTTTGAAGGTCTTCTTGAACATCTTTTACACTCAGCATCTATTTTAGTTTCAGGCAACACACGTAACATCAGGAACAACCACCAAAGAGACATCCTGATCAAAACAATGAGAAGCCTCTTATCATTTAGTTCAGGTTTTGTTTCAAACTGTGAGACTTCTTTTAGTAGTCTTTTCTCATTACAATAATTGTGCCTGACACAGACATGTGTGATCGATGTTTCATGTAAAATAAGAGCACTTTTTGATGTTGAGGGAAGCGTAAATTATTTGCTGTCAGACAGTGTTGGAAGAAAGAACTCAAAAAGGAACTTGAATTCTCATTTAAGGTGAGAAGGTGTTTGTTTTTTGACAAGTCTGACATTCTTGTTGACGTGCACTGCAGCAGCAGCAGCAGCTGCGTCAATAGATGTTCTCCCTCCCTCTTCAAAAGCTCCTCTTTCACCATCTTGCCTTAATTGTATGAAAGCAGGAAACTACTTCAGAGATGGAAATGGACAACTAGTGACTGAGAGATCCTAAGCAGCAGAAATGGGACATACTGTCTGTTTAAAATAGAGCACTCTTGAACTCACTGTTTCATAGCCACAAACCATGCGTCATAAGTAAGTGGAAACATTCAAAAACAGCTACAGGGATGCATTGAGTGGTTATGGCCCCCTTTGGACGCCAAGGACAAGCATTCCTCCCATTAGATGCAAGTTAAAAAAAAAAAAAAATCCTCTGAAAAGTTTTTCTTTTATATTGACCACGAACTGGAGAGAAAAATAGGATATAACTGAATTGTGGTAACCTTGCCGGCATCAAAGCACTCATATATTTTTATATTGTTTTCAAATGGATCCCATCCACAGACCTTTTTTCACAGCAGATATTTTGACTTGTCATCGCAGGAAAAGCACAGCATTAGTGACAGAGCGGTGCTTTTGCAGTGCAGAAGTGATTAATGTGATCAGTTACAAAAAATAAATATTACAGTTATGAAACATCCACTCACCTACAAATATGAAAAATTACTATATTATCTAATTAACTTTTCTTAACATGCATTTAAATCCTGCCTGCTGTATATAGACAGGACGCATACCCACACTGGATATAGCTCTGTTTCAAAGGTGTTCACTCCATACATTCTCAGAGAGGAGCTCTATAAGAGGAGCTCAGTGGTAGATCAGTGGCTGGTTGCCTGGAACCAAACAGTGCATGTGACAGCGATTCATTAAAGCTGGTTGTTCACACTACAGCTTGAGACCAGAGCACAGCTGCTGGTTTCTCATGGTGTGGATCCAATCCATTGCAGAGTGTCATGTCACTTCGTCTTTTCTGGCAGTGGAAATCAATCACACCCAGGAGCAGGTCCAGCAGCAGCAGCAGGGGCTGAGGGCGAAGCAGGAGGCCCAACTGGACCAGGAGCCAAATCAGCAGTAAGAACAGACAGGAAGAAGAGATTGATGCATGTTAATATACTGTACAGTAAAACACACATACACTTACACACAGAGATTGTTATGAGGAAACAGTTTCGGAAGATGGTACAGTGGTACAGTGGAGAAATGAGACAAAAGCACCAACCTTACAACAAAGTAGACAATTCCAATAATGTAATGACTCCTAATGTAAATAAATGAAAATGTATTCTCTGATGTGAAGTTTTAAAGATCCCTGTCCCACACATATATTGCTGCAGTAAAGACTGTAAAGACCCAAATGACAGATAAATAAATGATATTGGTTTATTTACAGTAAGTCTACTTTTGAATATTGTCTATTCCAAAATAAATAATTAGCATTTCTTTATTCTTTGTCTTTATTGTATCAAGCTCACTTTATTAGAACATGTGAATGGACACATCAAGACAACCAATTAATATTGTTGCATAGTTATAAACAAAAATATTACATGCATAGTTTAAATAAATAGACCTGAATGCAAATTTTAAAAGATAAATAAACTTAAGAGATATAACCTACATTGTCAGGACAAAAAGGAGGTAAACATCCTACATTTAAATAAATATCTCTTGCATATTCACTGTCTTTTGTATTTAGGTGAAATAAAATAAACTGTTTTTTTTTTAGGTTTGACATCCTATGTATTAATTCATTAATTAAATGTTTAGGCTGCAGTGTTATGACTGCACAGTAGCACATCCTATGTGAATGTATTCATATTGAGTTTTTCGCAGGTAAACATACACAAAAAACACATTTATTAGGTTGCAATGGAGGCAGATTATTTTAAAGCAGGTGGCTGAACCTATAAAGTATCCATAAATGTTGTTATACTAAATTAATTCTACATAACAACTACATTTATTAGTTACTTGTGCCGAGTTTATACTACTAACTCCGGTACAGCAGGGGGCGATTTACTTCCTCTCGGCCTTTTAATGGAGACGAAGAAGAAGAGAGGTTTCTTCCGCCTTCATCCTGTGACGTAACTTCCTTTCTGTCCGTGCTAACCTCGAAGTGAACACGCGTTCGCCTGTCTAGCAAGTGAGTGTCTTTTTATACTATCATAAATATGTGAAACACAGGCGTGAGCGAGCATATTTTGCCAAGAAATAACTAAACTTCAAACCCCGCCAGCTGGGAAACCTTAAAAAGCGGCATTTTAGCGATATTAATACATTTTTGTTCCACAGTGTCGGCGGTGGCTAAGTTAGCTAGCTAATGTTAGCGGTGCCGAAGAACGCGCCGCCACATGGGTGTAAAAAATGTAGCTGTAGTTAATGTGTTTTCAGATTTTACATGAATTTTCCGACTAAATCTAACTGGTGTTAACTAAAGGGACTTCATGCCAAATATTTGTTAACATGGAGTCCTCTGTTGGCTCACTACAAGTCAATAGATGCTCAGATTTGGTGCCAGAAAATGGTAGTTGCTACCAGAAAATCAGTCATGCCAACCACACAACTCTTAAAAAAAAAAAAAAAGTGTTAACATTTTTTGCAAATGTACAGTTTTTGTGATGCGTTAAAGCTTTATTATAAGTTGCAGCTTTGAGGTAAAGGGATGAAAGTTAAAGGTGTTTGACAGCATCACTACACTGTTATGATTGTTGGTGAAATTGCAAAATCAAAGGCCACAGATACTTTAACTTGCATTAGTAAAGTAAGGTTAGTTCATCTAAATGACTGCTAATGTAATTTTTTTACGCATGTATATTTAATGTTAAGTATAAGTCTTCAGCTAAAACTGACACATGAAAGACTAGAAAAAAGCTCAAAAGCAGAATTTTTAAGATAAGAAATGTTGGCAGCTGGTACCAGTTTATGCTTTTTGCCAAGAGGTGCAGCGAAGCTGGCTAAGGACAGTTTAAGCCAAGTAACGTGCCAAATTGATTGTTTTAATAAATGTCTGAATTTTAAATGGTGTTTTTAGAATTGAAGTGTATTATGTTTTGTCATGTATGTTTTGCTTGACCTAATTCATAAAATGTGTTAAATGCTGGCCAAGCCTGTACATGTCTCTTATTTGCTAATACACATGCTTGCAGTTTGAACCTTCCTGATTATTATACATTTTTTATTAATCAGGATGCGTTACGTTGCTGCTTACCTGCTCGCTGCCCTCGGTGGCACTGAGAGCCCTGAGGCCAAGGACATCAAGAAGATCCTGGAAAGTGTTGGTATTGAGGCCGACGACACACGTCTGGGAAAGGTACAGAGCAGTCTGCTCCTTTGTTGTGATGCTGTTGTGGCAGTAGTTGTTGTCTTTGGGATCTTCACAAATTTATCTCTCAACAGGTCATTTCTGAGCTTGGTGGCAAGAACGTGAATGAAGTGATTGCGGCAGGTGAGTTTACCAATGTGCCACTTGTATTTTGATAAAATTTGGATTTTGCTGACATTGGTATGTCTGAAAGTCTGTTAGTTGAAGCAGCAACATGTAGGATTTTAAGAATGACATTCCTGAGTTCGTCAAAAGAATCTTAATTGAGACTAACACAGGAAAGTGTATATATATATGTATATAGTTGACTTGAATTTGTTTCAGGAGTTGGGTTATTGTGACGAGCAGTGAATCCCCGGAAAATCAAAAGAATTGGAGAACCTGCAAAAAATATAAGAAACTGGACTCCCTGTTAATAGTTTGACTGGCTGCCGTTAAAAACTACAGGTGCACAACATTTTGAGATTAGTTACATTTAAAAAATCCTAAAATGCAGTGAAGCACAATTATTTTGGGCCATCAACAAATTAAGCCATCAAGTGTTATATTAAAAAAGTGATCTGTTACTCCACAAATACAAAATGACACATTCAAGGTCTGAAGTCTTTTTTAAAAAATATCCTATCTGTGGTGGTATAGTTTACACCTTGTTCAAGGTGGACAGAATCATATCACAACCTTTGACTCTTATTATTGGTACTTGGGTGCTTTTTTGCGTTTACCATAAACTTTGACTACACAATAACAGTCTTGGAGGCAAAATTCTTATTGAAGTTGGAGGTAATCAGTGTTTATCTCACTTAGCTAAAACTTTAAAATTGATTAAAACGGTTCTAGAAAGGCCTAGAAAAGACTGCATTAAAGCTACATCAGACTGCACTTTACAACTTAATTGCCAGATTATATGTAACGATAACAAGATGGTGTTTCTGACCTATCTTGTTTCTGGCTGCTCAGTGTCGATGTTATCACTTGTGCTTTATGTGTGCCAACTCGTGTCTCCTCAGGTTACGGTAAGCTGGCCAGCATGCCAGCAGGCGGTGCTGTAGCAGCTGCCAGCTCTGCGACTGCTGGCGGAGCCGCAGCCCCTGCTGCAGGTGAGCATTACAGCTTAGCACCTTGTTTGTCAGCATCAATGACACTTGGCACACGGTGCCTTTGCCTTCACTTTGTATGTTAATATGATTACATGTGGCCAAATCAGTTTAGTCATCAGCAGTTAGTTTTTCATGGAATTAAACGTTGCAAATCTACATAATTTGAACCTGCCAGACTGCACCTGGTGGGTACAAGTCATGTAATCTGTTTAAGTTTGGTCATTTTGGAGAATTGTCACAATTTGCATATTTATTTTGTATTTACATATTTATAGGTAGTGACCTTACAGGAGACATAAGTAGTTGACATGAATGTCAATGATTGCAAGATGTTGACTTTGTAAGCATAGATTTTAAATATGTTGTAGTGATTATTGCATGAATCAATAGCAAGTGATTCTTGTTTTGCAGCTGAGGAGAAGAAGGAAGAGAAGAAGGAAGAGTCTGAGGAGTCCGAGGACGACATGGGATTCGGCCTGTTCGACTAAACTTCAAATAATAAAGTTTTTATAAAACTCAAAGCTATTTACATGTCTTTTTCACTGCAGAACACATTTTTTTTATTCAATTTAGTAGGATAAGATGGAATGGGTGCTGCCCCTATTGGGGTAAGACATATTAAAGCAGCCACTTGTATCCCAGGGTTTTTAGAAGTGTAAAAGAAAATACATGAGGTTACACATTCAAAAAATTTTGTTAGGGGGCATTTGAGCAACATTTTATGAATTCTCAAACAAAACTGCCCATTTTAAAGGAAGCTCAGTGTCTGCCGAAACTGGTCCTCTTCGTGTTATAACAACCTTCAGCAGTAATGGTATAGTAGGACAGCAGAGCAGCTACCTGACTGTTGCAGGTAGTAGACTCATGAATGATGTAATTGAGTCAAGTGACCTGCAGATAGCGCTGTTGAATTCTGCACCATAAATGGGAGTGAACAAGACAGTTTTTAAAATATTCTGAATTATACATGAGGATAAGTGATCCCTGCACCAGACTTTGGCCGTGCTAGTACCTGCATTATTTACTGCCACGGTAGCAAAAAAACAAACAGGTGCAGGTGACCCGCTGGCATGATAAGAGTTCATCATGTGAGAACTGACATCAGGCTAGCAATATGCAAACTGTAAACTCAACACAATAGTTTGTGAAAGAAAATTAAGTGTGTTTCACTATTAAAACCAAGGAGCAAAATAATTTTGCAAGTGATGAAGACAAATGGATAGTTACAAAGGTAGTCTTTAACCCTTCCAGTCCCTGGGGGAAAAGATAGCTTTATATGCACTATTTCAATTTTATCCAGTTGTGGCAGGAGTACTTGTATCTTTTACTTATGTAGCAACACTACAGTGAAAAAAAAAATACTCATTACAAGTTAAAGTCCTGCATTCAAATGTTTACTAAACTGGCTAGTGGCATCAAAATTTACTTAAATTAGTAAAAGTAATAATTATGCCGAATGGCCCATTTCAGAATAATTTATATGACTTGACTATTGTGTTAAGCAACACTAATGTTAAAGCTGGTAGAGATGTGGCTAATGTTGAATTGCCCTGAGGTTTGTAGTGTTTTCATCAGTGAAAAATAGCGAGTGAAACTGATGAAGAGCAAAGACAAACCTTCACTCAGAGTAAGTTTTACTCAGGTCAACCGATGTCACTAAATGTTTGTATTTCAAATTCCTGAATGTTAACGGATCACAACAGCATCAACACTGATAAACAACACAGGCATGTAGTTACTTTACAACCTCTTCTGTCTTAAACTTGTTTCCTCAAATCAAATCAATTTTATTGATATAGCCCAAAATCACAATCACATTGCCTCAGTGGGCTTTACAATCTGCACAGTGAACGACATCCTCTGTCCTTAGACCCTCGATTTGAGTGAGGAAAAACTTGACTGTCATGTCAACAGTCAGTTTGTCAGCACCAGACCTCTGACCAAATAAAAACAGCTTTATTTTCTTTCTGGTTTCCTCTTCACTGTAACAGATGATTATAATTTATGACACTGTTACAAAATGATTTCAACACCAATAGAGGGTGACTGAAGTGTATACTTAACAGCTGTGTGTACGTACAGCTGCCATTACCCTGTGAGGAGATGCTCTAATCCAAAAATCCAAGATAAGCTTTTTTTTGTTTTGTTTTGTTTTGTTTTGTTTTGAGAACAGCACTTCTGCCTCTCGTGAGGTGCTTTCCAATAGATATACTTTTATACTTTCTAGCTAACTTTGTCTCCCACCATTGACACTAAACCCACACTCTTGTTCAGAGCCTTTAGAGCTGTTTGGTCGATGATGACCTCTGAGTACTGATAGAACAAGTTCAAACTATGAACTTTTATCATGGTAACTAATGCAGTATGTCTGAGTAAGCCAATTAGTCATGTCCTGGTGTGTGACAATAAGACTGTCATGCAATACCCAACTTTTTAAGTTTTGTAATGCCACTGAATGGAGCTGAGTCACATCACATGTTCAAAGCTGAGTCTTAAGATTATACCCCTATGTGAGTGTTTTGATTTTTGAGTTGAATGTCTGAGGAGAGAGTGTTCTGTACAGATTGTTGTCTTCTGTCCTGGTACTTGGTCCTTTTCTCACGCTCTAACACTCCTAATCCTAAATATCCTGCCCAAAAAAAGACAGCCAGTTTACTCATTCACAGTTGTGGGACAGATATTACAGCTACATACAGGGTTGGAAGGGTTACTTTAAAAATATATTCCGACACAGTTACTTATTACCTATTAAACAATGCAGTCAGTAACGTAATCCCAGTATCACAATATTAAAGTAATGTAACTTGATTACTTTTTGTTACTTCTGATTTACCTCAATAGCAAACAATATGCAAATAAAGAGAACATAAATATCAATAAGATTAATTTTATGTAATCTTAATAACATGTGTGTCACACTTGTGTATTCGGTTTCACTCAAGACCAGAGTGATGTTGTGTGAAGTTTAGAAGTGTGTGCTTGGTTACAGATTAGTATATCAGTCTTTATTTTAAAATTATAATCCTGTTAGTATTCCCCTTTTTTGCTTAATGTATATTGTAATCTAATTACAGGAATACAGTTACATTTCTCTTCACATGTATTCTGTTACACCCCAAGCCTGGCTACAAAGCTGTATTTTGTTTGTAAAACCACAAACTTTTAATTAATTAAACTTCAATCTATTACTCATCACTTCTTAGACCCATTAGAAAATTAAATGCATCCTAAATTATTAAATTTATGGCAACCAATATTTTATGTGCTTGCCAGTGCTGTTGATGAAGCCTTAGAACCATCAGCCTTCCTTGTCCTATTTGGTGTCGTAACACAAAATCTTATTTATGATACAACTAAACAGAGTCTCTTGTCTTTTGCCTCGCTAACATATTTTACATTAATTGTATATTTGTTTATCTGTCTATTTACTTTCCTTGTGCAATCTAAGCTATATATCCTCTGAATGTTATCATGGGCCGTGGGGGTAGGGGTGATGTTATTAGTTAAGACATGTTCATGCAATCATTCTTCAAAACTGTACTAACAAATTAAGAAATAAACTCTGTTAAAAAAAGACAATTAAATGCCAAATCCCTCTTTTACACATCAAGGTGTATTACCAGCAAAACATAAATAGTCAAAATAGTCATTGTGCTCAAAAGGCTTCTTTCAGTGTTGTGTTATTATATATATATATATATATATATATATCTTTTTGTAAACAGCAGGACAAGGTGGGCCTTATTTAACTGATTTATAAAGCCTACTGATAGAGAAATCTATCATTTAGTAGTCTATGTCATTCACTAATCAGATGTTTTCATTAAAAAATGTTAATGTCAGCACGTAGCTTTCAGACAAATCGAGTTGAGTCAAAAGCTCATTATTTTCCTCTGAAATGAAGAGGAATGTGGGTGTGGTTATGTAGATGTATAAAGTGCCATAAAGACGAAAGTATGAGTAGTGAGTTTTTTCCATCACAGAGGGGGAAAAAAACATGGAAAAACCCTCCGAGCATGAAAACATGATGCTGCAGCCTCTATGCCCCGCCCTCTTACTGTCAGTGACGTCACGGCCCGTACCACTTCTTATTAGTGGGGGTTCAGGCCGAGACAGCTCACAGTCGATCCTCTCGTTAGCGGACAGTGAAGGTTACCTGCTTCAACAGTGCTTGAACGGCAACCTCTCAACTGTCTTCCAACAACCCCGGACGGGAATAATCACTTTGATCACTCATCCTATCATCGATAACAACAAATCAAACTTTAATCACCTCGAAACTTCTGCTTGCCAGTTTATCATAAACACGTTTAGCTTTGCTAGCTAGCTATACCTGTTTTGCTAACGGTGACAGCCACTCCGACAGCTTTCCGACCTCCTGACGAGAAGACCAACCACATCTGGTAAGCATATTTATCCAAGCTTTCCTTTCATCGTATATATGCGCTACGTTAATGTTTTAAGATGTTCAGCAGGGTAAATGTATGCTAACGTTGGCACTGGCGCGGTTGTTTATCTGGTTGCCGCCGCCGTTAGTGTGGCCTTGACGCAGTTAGCTTTGCAGCCTTGAGCTGTCTTCAGTGCCAGGTGTGTACCACAACAACAATGGAGCTGGTGAACTAAACAATCCTGTGTTTTGGAAACTAACCTGCTGTATGTTCGCGCAACTTTAACGGTGCACTATGTAGTTTTGGGGAAGAAATTTTAATCAGAAGTGAAAGATCTCCATTGACATTTTTTTTCTATGCCTAAATAAACAAACTCTTTGTTGTCATGGTTGAATAAACTGAATAAACAAACTGACCTTAAAGAACAACATAATTTAATACTGTTTTACTGTGTTTACATGTGGCGGACCCTGCCACCTTTCTATCTTCAAACAGTGTTTGGGGACCTTATTTTCCTCGAAGAACAGCTTGTTTATTCAGTTGTGAAAAAATAAATATTTCTGAGTTTGTATTATTACTTCATTATTATTATTATAAATATTAAAATTCTGAGTGTGAATTTTTTCTCTTAAATTATATAGTGCCCCTTTAAGATCACTCTAATGCGTACTTCCATGCGATGTTTGACGTAACTGTTGCATCATGAAAAGTTAATATGAGCTCTGAACTGTGACTTGCCTGATATGATTTGGCTGTTCTTCACAAAATATAGCTGTGCCAAACCAGCAGGTATTGAGTTAATAATCAGGTCTGGTGCAATATACTGTGCCATGTGTTGAAGTGAGGGCTCATCGATGTGATACGATCATTTCACTAAATATTTTGTTGAGGTCTGAATATTGCCTCACAGCCACAGAGGCTTGCCAATGTAGACGGTAAAAATGGCATATTTCATCAGTCACTTTAGTCTAATGTTGGATAAAAAAACATGTCAGTCAATATATATATATATATATATATATATATATATATATATATATATATTAAATGCACAACTTTTACCTGAGTGAAAAATAATTTTAGCACTGACGCATGGCAGCTTTACTATGATGTCCAGTGTGATATAATAGAAACTAACTAGAAAAATGGGAAGTACATGTAATAGAGCAATATTGGAGAAGTAAATGTCGTTACTATGAGTAAGGCTGCAACTCATGATTATTTTAAATGTCAATTCAGTTGACCAAGTCAATCTCTTACTTTTTTGATTAATAGTTGAGTTTGTAATAAATCAGAAAATGGTGAGAATTACTCATCAGAATTTCCATATAATTATGATATAATTTGAATTATATGTTCTTAATGTGTTGGTGTCCTTTTCTAATGAAATTTTGTGAAGTGTCCTTGAGTATCATGAAAATCGCTATACAAATAAAATGTATTATCATTAAAATGCTGCTTCTTTATCTATTGGACTTGTGATACATACTGTAGAGACTTACTGTATATTTATGCCACACATGTAAGATGTACAATTTTGAGTCATGTTTGTGTGTTTAGTAAGACGTTTGTTTACGGTGTTTCAGAACCATGAGTTCCCAAGTGAGACAGAACTTCCACCAGGACTGCGAGGCTGCAATCAACAGGCAGATCAACCTGGAGCTGTACGCCTCCTACGTCTACCTGTCTATGGTGAGAGTTCAATAGGTGTACAGAGAAAAGTAGCTGAGTGAGTAGGAATGAGTGTAAAACCCAGGGTTGAACTGCGGATGATAATACAGGTAGTACGCGTCAGCATAAGGGGAACAGTTATGCTGATGCCTGTTATTATCGAGAAGTGATTCTAATTCCTTTTAACTAGACTGTTATCGTTGTGTAACAGCTGTGCTGAGTGGGCTCGTGATGTGTATTGTCACGTACCCGCCAAGTGTGGCCAGTGTGCCGACAGCCTTCTAGATGGATGGGAAAAGACAGGTGGGATGTTTGGATAATGAAAGTCAGGCAGGCGCAGCCTTGATGATTTAAAAGTCACCATCAGCAGCCATTTTCATTTAAAAAATAACTTGTGAAACACGTGAGTGAGTTTTTCGGTGTACATTTGATATCTCATGTTTGAACTGAGGGAAAATGAGTCAAAGGTTGAAGTTCCCTTTGAGATTATATACAAAGAACAGGGCAGAGAGTGCATCGGCTGCCCGTAAAAAAACAAACAAACAAAAAAAAAACTTTTTCCCTCTAAGCGCTGTTTTCAGTCCCACGCACAGCTGTGTGTTTAAAGGGGTTTATATATCTTATGTGTGTTAAATTTTAATTGTTAAACATACTTTCTGCTTTGTTTCAGAACTGATTTACCACGTTTATGTTAAATAAATCTAAAAGTCATGTTTAATTAGGATGTTTTAGAAAGTTCTGTGTATAATTTTCTTGTCTCTTATGGGCTCAAATGTTTTTAACCACCAGCAATGTGTAACAAATAAAACCTTATCAATGGAAGCACATAGTTCTTAACAGTTAAGTTTTTCTTTTATCACTGAATTTGTCTAGTTTTAGCTTTATGTAATAATCTTGGCAGCTAGGTAGTTGTGTGGTATGTTTGGACACATTTGAGAACTTTTTTGCTTCACCTGAAGGAAATGGCTGTTTGTAAGAACACCTACATTACCCTCTTTTCTCCACACAGGCATACTACTTCGACCGGGATGACCAGGCATTGAACAACTTTGCCAAGTTCTTCCGTAATCAGTCACATGAGGAGCGGGAGCATGCCGAGAAGCTAATGAAAATGCAGAACCAGAGGGGGGGAAGGATTTTCCTACAAGATGTCAGGGTATGAGCTCATATTTGATCTGGTACATTCTTCAGTTGTATGTGTGTTTCAACATAAGCACAGGGTGTGAGATTTCTTGTTCTGGGCTATCATACAGCCCATGACGGGAGGGTAACTTAAAACCAAAAAGATAGAGAGGGCGTGAGTGTACTATGCTGCTTATCTTTTACTTACACACAAACACAACCCTTTTAACGTCTGAGTTAAACGTTAAACGGCAAACCCACTCTCAAATACGCAGAAATCCTTCTGTCCGGGGTTGGGTCATTGGCCTCATTTAATGAGTGTCTCACTGTTTTTCTGCCCTGCTTTGTGTTGCAGAAGCCAGAGAGGGATGAGTGGGGCAGTGGTGTTGAGGCCCTGGAATGTGCCCTGCAGCTTGAGAAAAGTGTGAATCAGTCCCTGCTGGACTTGCACAAGCTCTGCTCTGATCACACCGACCCACATGTGAGTATAAAATCAGGGCTTGACAGTTCTGCAGCAAAGCAAACTTTTTTTTTTCCTTCTGTATCACATTTCAGTTTTTGGAGAAAAATCAATCCCATATTCTCAAAATACATATAAAGATATTTAAGAAGCATACTAGCTAAACCAGGTAGCTTGTTAGAGTTTTAAAAAATACTTAGATCTGAGCATGAGCATGTAACACGTACACACTGGTTGTACACCTGCACTTCAGAAATAGATTTGCTCTGCAGGTTTACAGTTTCGTTTTGTGCAAGATCTGAAAATATCTGTTCAACTTTGATCTGGCATTCACAAAGTACAGCTGAGGTATTTCAAGCAAATACTATTTTTAGTGCTATGCAGCGGATTGCTGACTTTATTTTTAGTTTTTTACCAATAATCTGTTCAAGTTTATTTTTTAAACCCCGTGGATTAGGCAGAGCTGTAACTCACTGAACAATACTAGCATAAGAATAGCATTCTCAAAAAAATGTCAGTTCAACTCATGCGTGATGTTACAGAGAACTGAAACTGCCAAAAATATCTAAATGAATAAATGGCTCAATAAATAAAGATAATTTTATATTCCTCTTTTAAATTGCTTCTGTATTTATTTACCTTTGTATTAATTCCCTTATATATTTCATTTGTTTTACCATTTCATTTATTCAGTATTTATTTGTATAGTTATTTATGTATTTTCTTGCAAAACGTAACAGTCAACAGTAAACAGCCATTTTAGTCATTATTTCTGTTAAATTTAGTGTGTGTTTCCTCTAATGTAATTGAACTCTCTCTTCGTTCAGATGTGCGATTTTATCGAGACACACTTCCTGGACGAGCAGGTCAAATCCATCAAAGAACTGGCAGACTGGGTGACCAACCTGCGCCGCATGGGTGCTCCTCAGAATGGCATGGCAGAGTACCTGTTTGACAAACACACCCTGGGCAAAGACAGCAGCTAAATTCCCTCCAGATCACATTCACAAAAGCTTTCTATATATGTATATTTGTATCTTGCTTTTCAAAATATGAAACCATCTGCATGATACCGGCTAGTCATTTAAACGTCTTATATTATTCATGTCGTTATTGCCATTCCTCTAAATTACTTACTTCTATAACCCCCTGTTCCCAGAGCTGTGGGCAACTACATTCAAAGCCCACTGTTGTATCTTGCACTTCCCTCTGCTGTCGATGCCTGCGTCATTACTATGTATTTGCTGTGTTTTATGCCAAGACCTGTCTAAACAAATAAAACGAACCCTCTGGATTCTGCTTAGTCTCATTTTTAATGTGGTTTTAAAAAGGGTGGGTAGGGCAGCGGGCAGCAAAACTCCCCAGTTGACAAAAACAGGAAGTTATGGTACTGGTGATCTGTTTCACTTCCAGTGCTAGAGAAAACAGAACTAGGCTGCCAGCATTTAGTAAAATGTCACCCATGAGTCGTGCCTCAGTAATCTCTAATAACTTTTACAAAGGCTCCATTGTCAGGTCTGTTTTTATATCTACGCAAATTAAATGTTTTAAAAGATCTGGCTCTTGTACTTAAACAAATTTTTGGTAGTTGAAGGAGACTCCAAACACACGTAATCAGGACAATAATCACAATGTTTATCTGAATGTGAAGAACTTAACTACTGTTTTCCTCAGAGCCCGTGGTTTCCAGAAAATATACACCAAAAATCCAAAATGAGCAGCTTGATGTGAAACTAATTATGATCATCTGTGTCTCAAGGCATTAGCAAATTGCCACTGGTCTCTTGAGTGTCTGAGTACTTCTGTTTTGATCTCCTGAAATGTACTTGTACCGTTTAAAGCAGGGAGGGCCAAACCTGAAAGTTAATGGCAGACCAAAGGCCAAAAGCAAACAACTATTGTGTTAAGATGCAAAATGACACTATACTGAGAGGCAACTGAGAACAAATTATTTTGGTGATCTATTTTCTAGGTTTGATCTGAATTGTTTTCTCTCCTGTGTCTATGATTGAAGAAATACATGAAAAGATGTTTTACGAGGATAGTTCTTCAAAGCTTCTTACGTTTTTTTCACTTGGCTCTCAGTGCCTCGGTTGTATTACGATCCCTGAATTGACAGACGTCCTACACAAAGTCTCTCCTGTCATGCTCAGATTATAAAAAATAATTAACAGTTAAGGGGCCTACATATTTAAAGAGCATTTTTACCTCACAAAAAATAAAACAGCATAAACTGATTCATATTAGAATTTTTATTTTTGTGTTATGGGTTTTATTTTTTTTCACTTGAAACATCTTGTGGGCCAAATCAAACCTTACGGTAGCGGGTTGGACCCACTTTGGGCAGCCCTGGTTTAGAGGTCTTATAAAAAAGTGAAGTAGTCAGGGAATTTCCTACCAAGAAACCTCTTTTCAAGAAAGCGTTTTCACAGGAAGCCTAAATGAAATGTTGGAGGGTAGACCTGCGTCACCATGAGTTCCTCTCCTTTTGTAATCACAGACATTTCTGTCTGGGATTATTGTTGGCGCCAATGGTTGATACTAGTGTCACGCCCTCTAGTGGTGACCTAATAATCACCATTAGTAATTAAAAATATCTGTGTTTTGATGTGGCTTTAAATGATCTAATACATAACTATCAATCAACTTCAATAAATGAAAAGTTTTTATTTGTACAGTGTGCAGTGCATGCCAAAGAAATGTGTCTCAACATTAAATGAATGTCATCTGTGAATGATTTGGATTTCTAGCCAACTGTAAAACTAAAGAATATTTCCTGTTTGGATTTTGCATAAAAAACATTGAAGTGATTAATATTTTATATCTGCATTGGGAGTCAAAAAGCGTGCCATCCTGTATGGAAACTTGACCTTTACAAATTAAAAATGCATTATTGAAAACGTAGATTTAAATTTCAATTCATACCTTCTAATTTTAGAATCTTCGTCAGCAGAGTGAAATTAAAACAGTTTGCAGTTTTTGATCATGTAAAAGTTCAATATATCAGTTATATTATGGTTAAAAAAAATTCCCTAAAATACAAATTATATAATAGAATGCCATCCAACACAATAGTACCATCATCAGCTTGAATTGCATTCTGAACACTTAAAATGTTTTTTAAAAAAAGCTTAAATCAGTTTCTCTCAGCAGCATGTACTGGATCCTGCATGCAGTCATCCTACTTCAGGAAAGTGAAGTGAACTGTGGACTCATGCAGATGGAGATTCACATGTTAGGGAAAAAGTCAAAGCACACGCCACTTTTTAATTTATTCCCAACAAAACAGTGAAGTCAAAAACAGCACTGAAACCAAACTTTGAGGCACCTCACTGAAATGAGAAGATCAAAACCTAAGTGCAAAAAAGACCCATGGTACAAAATGTTATAGAGATTTGCCAAACTGAAGGTGGAATATACTCCATATATGTGAATTAACAGCTCCCACAATCCATGTTAGTCAGACTGAGACGTTCATGCTTCCTCCAGCTCCACCAGCACACCGTCACAGTCTTTAGGATGGAGAAACATCACTGGTTTCCCATGAGCACCTATTCGGGGCTCTGCTGACAGAGTTCTGATGTTCTTTGCTTTCAGGTCAACTATTGCAGCGTTAATGTCGTCCACCTGCAACCAAGAAGAAAACTGTTAATCATTAATCTGATAAACGCTCTATCATACTGATAACCTTTAAACGCTCAGTCAAGCAACAGACTTTGAATGTCAACACACGTCACACTGAGCTGTGTCTTTCAATAACAAAGTCAAGGACATTCTCAAATAGCAGAAGCAGAAGAAATCTTTGAATCTTCTACTAAAAAGGTAAATGCTGGTCTCCAGACTCAAAACTAGAACAAAACTCAACAGAGCTGCTATGTTTATTTTTATTTTGTGTAACTATAAAATAGGACGGCTGTAGCTCAGTGGGTAGAGCAGGTGACTAGTGATCAGAAGGTCGCTGGGCAGAACCGAGCTATATGTCGAAGTATCCTTGAGCAAGATACTGAACTACTCCTACTGAAATTGCTCCTGATGTGCAGATGGCACCCTGTGTGGCAGCCTCTGCCATCAGAAAGGGCCCTGCGATGAGCTGGCGACTCGTCCAGGGATGTACCCTGGCCTTCGCCCATAGAGAAACTGGGATTGGCTCCAGTAACCCCTGCAACCCCGTGAAAGGGGATAGCGCGGTAACATCCCCGCGACCCTCACGGAAAAAGCGGTAGATAATGAGATGAGATGAGAGATAAATAGGACCATTCTTACGGTGGACATTTTGACTCATCAAACACAGGTGTAACTAATGAATGAATAATGAAATCAGTACACTGAGGTGTGTCGGTGCCATCAGGGCTTCAGTGTTGGCCTCATTTACAGGAATTTTTTTTCATATGGTAATTTAAAAGAAACACCTTACACACACCTTATCCAAAGCAAATGTCACAAGTGCTTTGGATCAAAAACTTGAAAAGATGCCGAATCATCACTTGAACTCACTTTATTAACCTCAGACCTTCATCAGACAAAGTCCACACAGATCTGTCTCAGTAGGAAAAGCACAGGTTTACGTAATAAAATTAATCATGGCTGATTTTATTTAGATATTTCGGTTTCAGGGTTCTAGTGTCGCTGTCACGGCTCACTGGACAGAGCCATCAATAATGTAACGCCTGTGCTTTTCCAAGCATATGAGAAAAAGCCTGTCATGCATGCTTTATATGGAACTGCCCACATTCAGGGGACACAGCCCACATTGTTATTAGTTACACCTGTACTTATTCTGTTATTAGATATAACAATCTTTGCAGTGATAAAGTTTTATTCATATCTGAGAGTTGAAGTGGATTTATACTGACTGAATGTGCATGAAATCACTGTCTCACCTCAATACAAATGTGGTGCATCCCTCCAGACTTGTTCTTCTGTAAGAAGCCAGAGATCGGGCTTTTCTCGCCCAGAGGATGGAGCAGCTCGAGCTTGGTGTTGCCGAGCTCCACAAACACAGTGTAGACGCCGTGCTCGGGCAGGGGCACCTTGTCGCTCACCGTGGCCCCCAGCACGTCCCGATACAGAGCCGTGGCCTTCTCCATGTCAGGGACGGCAATGGCAATGTGGTTCAGCCTCCCCAGCTTCCACACCGATCCAGGGACGCCCTGGTGGAGGGGTGCTGTGGTTGAATGTGCTCTCATGAGTGTGAGACGGGAACATCTGGAAAGACCTGCCACTGGATAAACAAGATTTAAACACAGTTGGAGCTTAAACTATAGTTTTTACATGCAATTTTCTGCTCTTTTTCCTTGAAGAATTGGAAAAATCATCTTGTTCCTCACTCTCTGACAGTATCACATGTGGTATATAACACTTCAGATGATGTTTACACAGTGAAATGAAGCCATGTTCATTAAATGGTAACATTCTAGATGTGTTGTGCATTATTTTACACACATTGCCCCAGATTCAGCCCAACGATTGGTACCTTTGAAACTACCACTAGATTTCAAAATAAAGGTCTGTGAGTTTGAACCATGTTTGGCTGCACAGCATGAGTTTCATGGCTGATACACATACAGTAAGTTAAAACACTGATACAAGTCACAAATGTCTTCAAAATTTCTGTTTTACGGTCTGTGAGAAGAAAACATCTGCTCATTGGTAAATATAAGAATGGATTGGTAGCATGCGAAGTAGCATGTACCCGCTGCAAGTACACAAACCGGTTTTGTAACGTTAACATGGGTTTAACTTCGACAGTAACTTAGTGTAACGAAGCTTGTTCGACGGTAAAGCAGAGGTCGAACAGATTGATATTTGCTAATGCAGAAACAGCAGAGAAAAGCATGTGTCTGGTAGTTTGATAATTATTGACACAAACCAACCTGCAACCTTCAGCACGGCGGACGCCATGTTTGTATCTCGGAACTAAATAACAGCAGCGGAAGAGTTTCTCGGAGAGCCTGTTTACCTGCGACACACACGGTCACACATGTGGGGGGAACGATGGCAAGCGGCGATATGTTGAGCGTGCTGGAGGAGTGTGTAAAGAAAATAAATGCCAACACAGAACAGCCAGAAAACTATCTGAGGCAAGTGTGTGCTGTCTGTTTGTATGCTCGTGTTGTGAAGAAGCTGTTAAACGTCGTCGTGGACGCATGTTTGAAGAGAAGTGGCTCCGCTAGCTAACCGCTAGCTAAAGCTAATTGCATGAACTTCTAGCGTTAGCACCGTTAACTTTTAGCCAGCTGTCACAGTCAACCTCGTAAAAACTTAATAAGGGTTTGGCAGTATTTGTTAGCTATTTGTGGAGTCGCTTTGTTGTTGTAACCATTTAATGTTATGCTAACGAGGCTAGCTACATGTCCTTAATCGGACGACTTGTGAAGTGATGACAGTCGTCCCAGTCATCACATGTATTCTTCCAAAACAACCACAGAAAACTCAACTAGCATGCATCTACACGTTGGCTTTCTGTTAGTTTACCATACTGTATTAATATAGTTGTTTATTGATTAGTGGAAGAAACAAGTAATCAGTACAATACCATGCTGCACGTGATAAGGATGATGTGGCTAATAGCTAAAATGTATAGTTAATAATCTTAAATTAATATTTATTTCGCTGTTTAAAAAAAATGTAAATGCTTTATAAACTTTTAAAGGACTTGGGAATGTTTATAAACATCAGTTGCAACTTTCAAATAATGTTTATAGGTGAAGTACACAGCATTTATTAACATTTACAAAATATTAGAAACATCATTAGCAATTTGACAAACTACCATCGGTTAAAAATGGTTTATCAAGCATTTAATGTTTTTAACACTGAAATAACTATTAACTGAAGTTTAATCAACTATATATTTACCATTTATTAATGATTGTTGTTATAAAGTGTTTCCATGATGTGACTGTGATACATAATGTATTGCAGGATAGCCAGCTGTGGTGCGTTCAAATGTTACAGTATCTAAATAGGAACTAACTTAAATGGCAAATTGCAAATAAGATGCAGCACCTAAGTCATATTCTTTATTCATTCATTCACTACAAACCATTTATATAACACAGATTTAAGGGTGTAATGTTGGACAAGGCTGTTTAATACACCTGACAAGATGTATGTGTGTCTGAACTCAAATAGATTTAAACAAGCAAAACACAGAACTGTCAGGAAACTGAATAGTTTTTGAAAGTTCAAATATCTGGAATAAATTAAATACGCCGCCCTGATATAAACTCGAATCGATGAAATAAACTCAAATATATGAAGGTCTAAACTATCAACAGACTTGTTAAACACATTTGCGTTGTGAAATGGCAGCTGTTGCCTTTTAAATGTTGTTTGATTTCATAAGTGTGTTTATTTTGGAAATAATATGCATTAATACATGGCAGGAAAACTCTAAAATTCTTTGTAAAAAGCCATCTTAAAACACCAAAATGTTAAAATTAAAAAGGCACCATACTCCATAATAACTAACTCCATAATTCCAATGCCAAATGGTTGCAGTAATTCAGTGTAATGGTAGTTCTATCACATTATGTTGTTGTGTTGAGACAATATTATATGTTTAACCTGAGAGTATGCTATTGATTAAATTACCAAGTAAATGACCAAATCACAGCCAATTTACCATGCCAATATCTAACATGTCCTCATACGTAAATGATGGAATAACTGTACCAACCCTTGCATTGAAGACCCAATTTCATAGATGTCTATTGTACAAATACAAATCTTTTTTTTTTATAATGCACCACAGTTGCCATACTAATTGTGTGTTTCCCCCTTTTCAGCCTTCAGGATGGAGTGGCAGCAGACTTCACTTCCCTCACAAAGACCCTGTATGACCTCCAAAAAGCTCAGGAGCCTGCAGAGTATAAAGGCAGTCCGTTGGCTTTGCTGGTGGTGGAAAACTTTGATGAAGAGCAGATCTGGCAGGAACTGGAGCTGCAGAACAATTCTCTACTGAAACACTTTAAAAATGCCACTGACGAGGCTTTGTCAGATGGGACATTAACGTTGCTGGCAGAGCAGGAGGAAGAGAATAGTGATGAGGAAGAAGTAGAGACTGATGATGAAAATATTGATAATGATGTTGAAGAAGAGGAGGAGGAAACACCCAGACAGTCCAGGAAAATGGCTGCTGAGGCTGATGATTTCACAGATGAGGACTCTGATTTAGATTTTGACGTGGATGCTCTGGAGAAGCGAGAGAAAGAGAAGAAGGACATTGGAAGAAAAGGCTCCAAAACAAAAGTGGTCCCCTCTGAGGTTGACGATAAGTTCTTCAAACTGTCAGAGATGGAGTCATTTCTTGATGATATGGACAAACGAGAGGGAAAAGAGGATGGGGATGAAGATGACTTAGACTATTTCCAGGACCTGCCCTCTGATGATGATGACGATCTCGACCTAGAGGAAATACTTTCTACAAAAAAGCAAAAGAAAAACACGGTATGTATTTTATCACTTATTCTCACTCTTATTGTGTGCTGATGGTTCAGAATACAGGAAATAAAGTATATCTATTCTAATACATGTATTATTGTTTATATTTACAGGCAAAGAGCTCAAGGAATCTCAAGTACAAGGACTTCTTTGATGCTGTGGATAGTAAACCTGCTAAAGCAGATGACGAGTCAGATGGCGAGGATGAAAGCCAGGGTGAAGGTGAAGAAGAATTTGATGACGAGGAAGATGATTATGATGGTGAAGAGGAGGGTGATGATGAGTAAGTGTGATTAAAATTACGTGTGTGTATAATTATGTGTGGGAGAAGCACATTTGGTTGAGTATGATTCCATTCCAGCATGTTTTTGTCTACCTTTTGCCAGGGATGAAGATGGAAGTCAGTCCAAATCATCACATAAGAAAGTCACCTTTAACCTCTCTGGGGATGAGGACAGCGAGGGAGAAGACATGGAGGACATTTTTGGAGGGAAAAGTATAAGCACAGCGAAGTCTGAGGCAAAGTCATCATTTGAGAAACGGCAAGAAAAGGTAACCAGGTTTAAAATTTTGTTTGATCTGTCAGTCTGTGTGGCCTAAATGTGGTGCAGCAGTCATAATCAGTGTTTGTCACACACATTTCACTCTCTCTTTCTGCGTGTTTAAACCTCTTGCTCGTGCAGCCAGACTGTAGCGTGTTGAAAGTATTATGAAAATGCTACTAGATCTGAACTAGTAAGATTGCTGTCATTACTTTTTTCTAAAAGGGACCAAAGAGCTTATTCAGATGGGAGACCGACATGTTAGATAATGTTGCCATCAGACTGAAATAATTTGGGGCATGCCTGAAATTGTGTTTCATTTCTCACTAGTACCTGAAGCAACACACCGACACCTCCCCTTGTGTTGTTTTAGTGCAATGCTGATTTCTGCACACTAATGGTGATTATGGTTGTTCTAACCTGCAGATGTCACAGAAGATTGAGGAGCTGGAGAAAACAGCTCTGGGAGAGAAGCCCTGGCAGTTGGCAGGAGAGGTGACGGCACAGACTCGTCCTGAGAACAGCATGCTGGAGGAAGATGTGGAGTTTGAACAGACATCTAGGATGGGTGAGTGACTCCTCATCCGGTGTTGTGTTTATGTTGTTTGATGATTATAATGGCAAGAATTTCTTTCTGTGTGCTGTTTCAAATACATTATCTTTGCTCTTTTAGCCCCTGTTGTCACAGAGGAAACCACACTACAGCTTGAAGACATTATAAAACAGAGAATCAAAGACCAGGTATGTCACAATAACTTGTTTTATGGTATCTGAAAAAATAAGTTGTTGCTTTTGTGTTTCCTGATTATAACCCAGTGTCTTTGACTTGTGTTCCTGTAAGGCCTTTGATGATGTGGTCCGCAAGGAGAAACCCAAAGAGGAGGTGTTTGAGTATAAGAAGAGGCTAACGTTGGACCATGAGAAGAGTAAACAGAGTCTTGCAGAAATCTATGAGCAAGAATACCTCAAACAAAATCAGGTTAGACTTATTTTTTGTTCTTATCGCTACTCCATCACATATAAACCTGTGCTGCATCCGATTATTGTATTTTTCTTATTTCAGACAAAGACGGAGGAGAAGGAGAACCCAGCCCATGTAGAGATTCAAAAACTTATGGACACACTCTTCCTGAAGCTGGATGCTCTCTCCAACTTCCACTTCACACCTAAACCCGTAAGTTTTGCCTGAGAGCACTGACTTTACTTGACCAAATATGCAAAAAATATTAAGATTTAATCGTTTTGCAAGACTCTAAAGGTTTAGAAGTGTGTTTGTCAGAAATCACTGGCTTATTTGGCAAAAACATATTTTCATCTGCATTTCTTATGCATTTTAAGGTTTTTAGGCCTAATAAATAAATATAAAACATGTCATCTTTAAAAGGGCAATTGCACAAAAATGGAAATTTAAAAAAAGTTGTAGATTTAAAATGATAATTTGAACAAAGCCTGATAAAATGATGTACTGCTAGGGGGTAGTAGGCCATTGTGTTGATGTTGCCTTTTGTCCACAGCCTGTTCCTGAGGTCAAAGTGGTTTCTAACCTGCCATCTATTGCGATGGAGGAAGTAGCTCCAGTCAGCGTTAGTGATGCTACGCTGCTCGCACCAGAAGAAGTCAAGGTTTGTTGTCAATCCATTTTTTAAACATTCATTTAGATCTTGTTATATTTAGTACCAAAGTGTGTCTAATAATACTCTCCTCTAACAAAAGGAAAAGAACAAAGCAGGAGATATTCTGGGTGACACTGAGAAGACATCAACAGACAAGAAGCGTGACAGACGTCACAAGAAGACGGTGAAGCGTCTGAAGATCAAGGAGAAAGAAAAGAGACAGAAACTTAAAGAGGCCAGTTCAACTGGGGAGAACAAGAAACTATCAAAGGCTGAAGTCACTGAAAACCTAAAGAAACTCACAAAAGGAGGCAAAGCCACGATGCTCAAGGTGAGTGGTTTCTGTCATGTTCTTTCTTACATTGCACAGATCAGTATGCCATTCAGTGCCTGTATTTGTCCCAGAGTAGGAGATCTGTATTAGCCTGTCAAAAGATTTGGAGTAAGTCATGCCACTTAATGTTTCTACTTCTTAAATTTCAGAGGAAATATTGTACTTTATACTCTGTTGCATTAATTACACTTACTGATAAAGTTTTCACACACACAACTTCTAAAGAATATAAAATAAGATACATTGTTACAGATGAAACTACCAACATTTATCTAAAATGGTTCACATTAGCAGCCTTTCAACCAGCTGCAACATTAAAATGTTGTTTACATGTTCATGCACCAGTAATAGTAATCAAATCGTATTAAATGTAGTAATACTGTATAACACTGACAAGAGCCATTCTGAATAATAAATACTTTAACTTTTGAATATAGGACTAGTACTTTTGCATTGATGTATAATTGGTACTTTTAATCAAGTAAAGGATTAGAGTCTTTCTTCATCCCCTGACTGAATCAACAAAATGGTTAGATGAATAGTTGGAGCAGTCAATTGAACCAGTATGTTGTCCAGTATCAGCTCATGTGTTAGGTGCATATTGCAATCACAAACTGTTGTCGAACTGATGCTCAGTCTATACTCTACCTTTTTAATGCCAACACAGACTTAACATTAATTCTTAGATAATATTGTGTATGTTCCTGAGGAGACTCGACTAACGTGGCGTTCCTCTTTTTCAGGACGAAGGAAAGGACAAGGCTCTGAAGTCCTCTCAAGCCTTCTTCTCTCAGCTGCAGGACCAGGTCAAAAGCCAGATCAAAGGTGCAAAGGATCAGTCTTCAAAGAAGAAACACAAAGAGGTTTCTGTCGGCAAACTCAAGTTATAATAACTGTGATGGGTTTTTTTTTGGAAGATCAACTTTTTATTGTACAGATTTTTTTTATGAGAAAGCTCCAATATATTAAAATCTGAAAGTCCTTGTTAAATGTTTCCATTTTCATTAAAATAAAAATCAAGTGCCGAGATGTTTGTGTTTTCAACTGTTATAATAAATGTTCATTCACATGAAAATATCAGAGCAATTTTTTGTGTGTAAAGATGGAACGCAATGTGCCTGTCGGAAGACTCCAAAGTTCACAACCCAGGTGACATCTTTTTTTTTTCCATAAGGAAATCATGAAGAAAATACCTCCGCTAATGGGCTAGATTGGTGTGTACTAGGCTGCTCAAGAAAAGCCCCTTAAGTGGCTTTAAATTTAAGCTGCTGAAAATCAAAGATTCTGAAATAATGAAGTGAGATCAGATGTGTAAAATCAGGTGATTTTAGGTTTGAGACACCTTAGTCTGGTGAAGTTATGAAGTTTTAAAGGTGCAGTATGTAGTTTTGGGGAAGAAATTTTAATCAGAAGAGATTCATTGACTGATTTTTTTATGCCCAAGCAAACCCTTTTCGTTTTAATGACTGAATAAACTGAAGAAAAACAACTGACATCAAAGGACAACACACTTTCATACTGTTTTACTTTGTTTATATTTGGCGGACCCTGCCACCTTTCTAGCTTCAAACAGTGATCTGGGGAAAAATAAATATTTCTGTTTGTAATGTTACCTCATTAATACTGTAAATATTAAAATTCTGAGTTTGAATTACTTCTCCAAACACTACATAGAGCCCTTTTAATCCATAACATCTTTGAGGCTGATCTGAGAAGTGAATATTTTCCTCTTGAATACAGTGAGGTACACTACTCCAGTGAGTGAAAGTTACTTTCTAACCTTGCTCACTAATTAAAATGCTTCTAGCCAATCAAACTCTAAAATGAACTTAATTTCATTAGCTTGTGCAATGTTTTGCATGTGGTCTAACCAGTACATGGAGGTTAAGAAACTGCTTTGTACGTCGGGAAGTGCAATATGTCTCTTTGAAACATAAAGCTGAAAGGGTAAAACATTTGAATACAATCAGTCATAAATGGTACGACAGTGTATGAGCAGGGTCACACCTGTGCTTGAGTCCTGTTTGACAGAAAGTATGCAGACCCCGCCCCCCGAGATAAAATTCCCATGACGTCACTAAAGATCATTACGGAAGTGAACCAGGCGACGAAACACAACAGACAGAAACTCAAATAAGTTGGGGTGTTCGCTTGACTACAACTGACAGGTAAGTAACTGTAGCTTCAGTGACTGTTAATCACTTGAAAATTATCCCGTTTTCCAAACTACCTAAGTGGGTTTGATTAGTTGGTTTTGATTTTGATAGCGTTTAGCGAGAGCTAGGGAAGTTAGCTAACTGTTAGCGCAAACGATGACAGAACAGAAGACAGCTAACAAAGCAAAGGCTTGGTAATAGCCAGGTTTGGCAGCACGTACAAAGGTTTGGGTTTCTTAACCTGTCTTTAATGGTATGGTTAAGTTATTATAATATAGGCTAGCTGGAGACAAGATGGCAACGTTTAAAGTAGCATACCGGTAGCCGCATTAGCTGTCCGTCGCGTCAGGCTAAAGCTAACGTCAACTGTTTTGAGCTGTTAAACGCTTATTGTGACGTAGTTTGGGTCAGCAAGCTCACCTAATGTTTACACGTGTGTTGTATTTGTTTGGAGTCAATCTGCGGAGTCATTCTGCTGTCATGGTTAGGTCATGCTCACATGATTCAGTGAGTCACTGGATCAGAGGTGGGGGCGAGGTTAGATGGACACTGTAGGTTGGTTTCGGCTGTATGTTGTGCTTCCGTGTGGATTCTGCTCCTCTCATGCTCTCCTGTTCACAGATAGTCCATCATCATGCTGGGAGGAGGATTCAAAGCAGAGAGGCTAAGAGTTAACCTCCGGCTGGTCATCAATCGACTCAAACTCCTTGAGAAAAAGAAAAGTAAGCCCTAATAAATAATAAAGATACTGGCCCTACTCTCCTGTCATTCATGTGGATTCAGTGGCTTCTTGTTACACTCGGTATTAACATTTTTCCCCGTTCCTGTTTATCAATTTAAAATGAAGCTGAGCTTGCTCAAAAGGCAAGGAAGGAAATCGCAGATTACCTATCATCGGGAAAAGATGAGCGCGCACGGATCCGTGTGGAGCACATCATCAGAGAAGACTACCTGGTGGAAGCAATGGAGATCCTAGAGCTTTACTGTGACCTGCTGCTGGCTCGCTTTGGCCTCATTCAGTCCATGAAGTAAGTAACTTAGCCAACTAGGTGCACCAAGACCAATTTGGATGATCAGGGGAATGTGGGGGTTTCACTTCATAAACTTGCTCTCTGGTTGTCACTTGTAGTCTTTCTTGTTAAACCCTTTGGTGTTTCTCCAATTAGGGAGCTGGACCCAGGCCTACAGGAGGCAGTGTCCACCCTTATCTGGGCAGCGCCTCGTCTCCAGTCAGAGGTGTCTGAACTAAAAATTGTAAGTGCTGGCCAAAGTGCCAACAATATTAAACAAGCTTTGTCCATTTATTCCTGTTAGGAGAGTCTTATCTCTAAATTCTTCTTTCAGGTATCAGACCAGCTATGTGCAAAATATAGTAAGGAGTATGGCAAGCTGTGCAGGACAAACCAGATTGGCACAGTCAACGATAGGGTAGGCTATTTTTTCCATTGACTGCTCATGAGTCTGTTCGAGAATGCATGAATCTTTTGTCTCGTATCTTTTTAGCAACAACTAATCATACATCTGATATGTTCATAGCTGATGCACAAACTGAGTGTGGAGGCTCCTCCCAAGATCTTGGTGGAACGCTACCTGATAGAGATCGCCAAGAACTACAATGTGCCGTATGAACCTGACGCCATGGTCCGGGTGAGAGTTAAAGAATCAGTGACTATCATTCACAATGAAAGATGACGGCATGCGTAGTCGAGAGTAAACATATTCTGAAATCTGTGAAGTGTTTATTTATTCATACCTCTTTGTCTCTGGACAGCCTGAGGTCAGTCCTGGAGAGGAGGCAGACCTGATTGACGTGGACATTGACAAGAAACCTGGAGGAGGAGGAGGAGGAGGAGGTGGTGGTGGTGGCGGAGGTTTCACCGCTCCTGTTATGCCTATGGCTATGCCTATGCCCATGCCCATGCCTATGCCAACAGCTTTCAACTATCCACCTCCAAACGGAGCTGTAAGAGATTCCTTTTTAAAGACCCCATTCTTTATGGTTTTGTTGTGCGTTTTGGATTTGATGAATGGAAACTTTAGACTGCAATAGGCGTGAGTGACATGGATTAAATCTTTATTCACAGTGTTTTTGGTGCTCAAATCGTCCGGAAATTAACTTTCAACAACTCAACATGTGTTTTTTATAAACTTAGTCCTTAAAGTAGTCAACAGACATCACTGGGTTCAGTTCTTGGTATTTTTTTCTGAAACTGTTTCCATCCAACGCTGCCTGCAGAGAGTTCTGTGGACTATCTCCTACGATTTAATGTTCTTACTTTGGATGATTTTTAAATGATGAGAAATTGATGAGAATAGAAAATGTACAGACTTACAGACTTGTACCTGACTGTTGTTTTCTTCCAGGAGCAGTTTAATGTTCCCGTTGGAACCTACAACAACTTCCAGCACCCCATGGGAGGAGGGCAGCCCCCTCAGCTGCCCACTTCTCCCCCCACATATGAGTCTGTAAGTGACCGCACCCCTCCCATCCATGCCCCCTTCCTGTTCCCACAGATGGACAGACGGACAGGGCAGGGCAGGGCACCACTCAGGGAAGAGCAGTTCATTTAGCTTGCTTACAGTTTTGCCTCTCCTCTACTTTTTTTTTTTTTTTACATTTATCAGAGTAGGCCCAAATTCTGCTTTGTCCACATGGATATAGGTAGCGGCAAGTACTAACACTGGAGTTACTAACTTTGACAACTAACTTTCAGCGTTGGTTGCTCTGAGTGGGATTGAGATGAACACATGAGAGCGTCGAGTGTACTTGACACAGCTTCGGCCAGCTAAGTCCTAAAGTCTGGTTGTTTTGTAACAAACTAAAGGTGATGGTTTCTTAGTCCCCTGCAGTTTTCTTACTTTTTTTTTTTACTACTGCATCATTGAATGCACTTATTAATTCTTTCTCAATACTAACGCGTTTAATAATATACTTTATTTCAATATGAAGATGACATGATCCCTTACACATTTCCTCTGGGTTTCAGATTGATGACCTAACTGACAAACCGTCTGTTCCTTCGCAGGCAATAGGTGAGTTCTGCCAACAACCACCAGCTGAAGTTATTCTGTATTGTTTTTATTATAATATTTTATTGATTTTGTAAGAACCGACTACAATACCAAAAACACATGACAGCAGAGATAGATATGAGAAGATCACAGACCCTAAAAGATGTATGGAAAAAAAATTACCAGGAAAGATATTATACAGAGATCTCAAAGCTATTATTACACCAATCTGGGAGTACAGTAATGCAAAGCAGGAAACAATAGCAAAATACCCATGAGAGAGCATTCACAGACATCCACAGAGGCAATGGAAGGATGCTAGTCCACAATATATGCATAATAAGTCTGCTAATCTATGTATTTGTCATTGTCAAAAACAGTGCATTAGTCTCTCTCCGAACGCTTTCTGAATTCCCTACCCTCTCTGTGGCACTCAACCCCATGCCAGTTATTTCCTACTGAAGATGTATGTCTTCAAAAACAGTCAGAGACATATAGTTTTATTTTTATAAGCGAAATAATTTCCTAAACCCGCTGGGCACTGTAGTATTTGGCAAATGTCACCAAAATTTGTGTTCATGCCTTTTAATTAAATTTTCTTTCTGAGTTGTCCTGCTTTCTGACTTCCCATTATAGGCCCTTTTAAATTTTGTAGCCTTTATTTCCTCCTGCCCATTGAAAACTAACCACCCTTATTTTTGAGCTGTTGTATAGATACACTGTAACTTAAATTAAGATTAATGCCGTATATTACTCTCCAGGTCCGGGCCCGTCTAAGATATATGACAACAACGCTCTCCCAGAACTCCCCTCTGTTCCCGACACACTCCCCACATCCTCCTTCGGCGGAAACACCACCACCTCGGATGACATCGACTTTGACGATTTGACGCGGCGGTTTGAGGAGCTGAAGAAGAAGACCTAAACGCTATACCCCCGGTCTACACATGCACACATACATACACACACAGGCCTGTGTCGTCACCTACGCAGCTCAGAACAGGAAATGGAAAATGTTCGAGGCTCTCAACCAGATTTGGATAGTTCTCCTCTTCCTTCAGCGATAAAGTAATCTTACATTGGTATTAGACATACTTGTATCTTACCTCATTCATATAAATATGACCAGCTTACTGAGGGTGTGGTTGCTCACTTGACCTCTAAATTCTGTTTGCAGGCCCAGTGAGTACCTCATGTTTTAATTTCTTTCTATACAGAACATTATATATATCCATACATAAATCATGCGAGTGTTGACCCGTGTCCAATCCTCATTTATGGTGTCGACTTTTAACTTTTCCCATTTGTCTGAGTGTTATGCTTTATAATCAAACATAGTTTTTAACTGTTCCTTTTCTGAGGGTTTTGGGTCTGACAATATTTACAGTACATGCCTTGATTCTACTTCCTACATGCTGTGTCACTGTAATCTTTGCCACTGTGTCACTCAGTTTTGTCGCAGACTAGTCAAACAAGTCCAACTGGCTGCCGGAGTTCAATACCTGGCATCCAAACAAACAAAGGCTCCAGATTGTTTCAGAGGCGAGGCTCCCATTAACTTTTTCCATGAGGTTATCAGAACAGATTGAAGCCATATTTTCAGTGTCTTACGCAGCCATGCAGTTATGTCACGGTTGAAAACACTCCTTCAAAATGTATTTATACCATAATTAAGGGTGAAAGAGCCCTCCAGGAAAAGCTCATGGTGACACATTTAACAGGGGTCGTGTGGCACAGATGTATGTGACGTAAAGCGATAAAACACTGTATGGAAATCTGTAATATAATACATTTACAATCATATACATAGACCTATTTACATGAATGATTGAACTGTACAGCAAATAACGTTCGGTAGTAGGGAGTTGTTCAATATTTGACAAATATGTTTTATAAACAGTATCTCCAAATAAAGTTTTTTTTCTGCCCTTTTGAATGTCAGTTTTACCAAATAGCTGCACTTTCTCATCAATGAAGTACTTAATTTACAAGCAAAATGTGTGCCGACAAAAGAAGTCGTACAACAAGCTAATTTTTTCTGATTTGATATAAATACTGACCCCAGAGGTAAAAGGTTTGTGTTTGCCCTCTGTGATCGTGTGTGCATGTGTCTTATATTGTGTGTGCACCACTGCATTTGCCTTAGTTACCATCTCTCATCAGAGGCCTTGCCAGTCTTACCCATTCGTTATCCACTAAGACTGGGTACATGCTACCTGCATTGAGTCTCAGTTGATTAGATTACACTTTGCTTTATTTGTTCTACCCATATACAATTCTTTAAAAACTTTTGTGTTGAAATTGGCTGATTGGGTGAAAAACAGTCTGTATTGACAATAGAGGTAGATGTTTTATTTCTTGTGGAGAAAGAGTCAGAGGGTTTCTGTTGTTGTTCAGACGTGATACGTTGCTGCAACCTAACCACACCCAGCTCTGCTTGCATGGCAAATGGATGGTGGCCTTGAATAAAATGTCGATTGACCGATTTCTGGAAGGCACATTGAAAAGCTTAACAGCTGGGTGATAGACACAGTTAGCTGAGCTAGTTTTACATGTGTTTGAGAAAGCAGAGAGAGGGAAAGCTTAACACTACAGAACTGTGATCTGCTCACTGTCTTTTCTATGTTGGACTGTTCTTTCATGCTAAACCTTGAGACACATAACTGTGTCTTGTTGCAAAAAGAAGGTTTTTTTTTCACTGTATACTACAATAACAGTTTAATAAAAGATTATTTGGAACTGGAAACTGGTATTGTTTACACTATTTGCATTTGTTTGCAACACGGTGATGTAATGTCAAATGGTACACAGCAGGGGTCCTCGGTGTAAAAGTAAAGAACTGTTCTCGGACGCAATGGCTTAAAACAAACCTATATTCACAGATAAAGTATATTTATAGTATAGTATATATATCACTGAGGTTTAGTTTTACTTATTTCAGATCTGAGTGATCTATTCACCTTCTGTGGAAGTCTAAAGCCAAAATCGAATATAAATCCTATGACACATTTTGGATGACAGCTCTGTTATGTGCATAATGAAGCAGAAATGCATAAAGAAATACAACAAGAAAGGGAAAAACAACATGAATAAATACTTAAATGAATTAATAAATTAAATCAAAGTAAATAAATATGGTAAGTAAAACAAAGATTCATAAGGACGTTTATTGAAACAAGTATCAATTTGTCACATTTAATAAATTAAATAATCCTGACATTTGTTCTTAACATTTTTGGATACATTTATTTTTTGAGTATTTTTTTTTTCATTTAAATTTTGACAACTTCAGTCCTCTATATCCTTCTTTATGAATCCTAACAGTTCTGTTTTGACAACCCTGCCTCATATTGAGAAACATTTTTTCTGCTCAACTCTAAATGTTTCTAGATGAATTCAGACTCGACCCTTCTGCGAGGAAGGTGTTGAAGAACGGCAACGGTTTGTATTCAGGCCATTAACTTGCATGATTTTTAAGAGACAATCAAAAATTACTCAAACTGTGAGATAGAAAGATGAGCTTGTTGCGTGATGCAAAATGTGGCAGACGAGGTGTTCAAAAATGAGAATCTTTAGATGTCCATCGGCGTATGCATTTGACAGCCACTTTTGTTCGAAGTGGGTTACAAAAAGTGCATTCAACCTACATACAGTAGGTTGAATGCAAGAACTAGAGCTGCTTACCCTAACACTGTGTTATCAAAGATGTTGGGTATAAAGTATTCAGGTTGCCTTTTAACAATAGATTAAGCCTGCGTTACATCACAAGGATTCTAATGACGAGCGTATCTGTTTCAAGGCCATGTTATATCATTGTATGTTTTCTCCAGGCCTCCTATAGATATCACACAGCTAATTTAACCTCACAAGTAGATTATTATTAGCTCACAATACACAGCGGTATTGACAACATCACTCTGCCCTTTTACATACTGAAGGAGCAAATCGTCCAATTATTGTGTGAATGTGGGTCAAGCTGTTTTGCGAAAGTGCTGTAAAAATAATAATTGCTTCTGATAACTTTTGAGGTCTGAGCTGTTTTTTCTTTCATGCACTTTCACAAGTTATTCCACTGAAAGGACACATTCTGCAAAAGACATAATCACATGCTTTGTTGTGGTCTTCAGGGTTGTTTGTGAGGTCAGTGACAGACTGTTTAGTGAAGGTGATGTAAGCCTCACTTAGATTGGCCTGACAGTGTGTTAAGTAGGTCAAGTACTACCTTTTCAGTAGTGATTGTAATTCTTTGCCATTTCATAGTAATTTACAAAGACAAATGTGACAGTGACTGGATGGGATTAAATACCAAACGATTACAAAAAAATGTTTTAGATTAGACCAGAAATATAAGCACAAACACGTCTATTCGGCACTCAGAAGGTACTAAGCAGTGTTGTAAAAGTACCCAAGAGTATCCCACTTCAAAAGTGAAGATATCATGTTAAGATATCACTTAAGTGAAAGTCACCTAAAGAATAATACTTGAATAAAAGTCTTAAAGTATCTGATAATAAATGTACTTCAGTGTCAAAAGACATTTTCTGGCAGTAAATGAATCAGATAAGATAAATTAATTTAAAGATTTGCTACTTTGGCTCTGATTCAGCATGTGATCCGCAAAGTATCTAGTAACCAGGGTTATCAGATTGTAGTGGAGTAAAAAGTACAAAATTTGCCTCCAAAATGTAGTGGAGTGGCAGTATAAAGTAGCAGAAAATGGGAATACTGAAGTGCAGTCCAAATAACTCAAAATTTAACTTGAGAACAGTACTTGAGTAAATGTACTCAGTTACATTCCATCACTGGTACAAGTCACCTTCCAGTGTACACTTACTGATGTTACGTTTATCTGAAAGGTTATCAGGAAAAAGCTAACTTAACATTGAATCAACATTATAGTTATAGTAATAATTGTAGTGACAATGAGGCATAATCCGGTTTACAGACTTATCAGCTACTGTACTGTATGTCTGCAGCTCTTTGAAATTAAAAAGAATAAAATTCACCAAAAGATTAAATACATGACCAGATTTTAATAGAGATCAATTTATTCAAGCTTACACATGCGTACAGTATCAATAGATGAAAACAATAAATAAATAGGTCATTGTTGATTAAATAAAAGCACAGAATGTCTAAGACGGGACTTTCTGCAGACGTGTTCGTCTTCCCAAACCAAAACCACAAACCTGACTGTAGTTACTTCTGCTACATGAATCATTCAAAAAGGAGGACAGACTGAAGCCCATAGAAGCAGGCACGTATGATGAAAAGTCATGACATGCACCTTCAGCCTGTATTACAGTGACAGAGGTGAAATGAAAAAAAAAGCGATCAATTAATAAGTAGCTCCCATATGTGCAATTACATAAAAGCACCTTTCCGCTCCTCTAAAAGTGAAAGTTCATGTCAGTGTACAATTGATGGTCGGCCATCACGCACTGTGATGACTAGTCATGTTGACAGCAGTAGGCTGTTAGGAGTCTTTGTATGCTGACTATAACTATATTTTTAATGGTTAAAATAAATAATGTGTGCCAACAATAAATATTATTAGCATTTTTATGCTATAACAAGAAGGATTCAGTATTTTTTCCTTAGCCGAGGGGTAAGAACCTTTGAAACATTGTTTAGGATAATAATGTGAAATTAAAATGCTCGACTAAAACCCAAATTGATTTTGGTAACCTTAGGTCAAATTAACAAGTTAATGAAGAACAAAACAAATACACTTTTCTTTGCAGATTGTACAAACCTTTTTCTTATAGTATCTCTGTATAGACCAGGGCTGACCAAAGAAAAAATACCAAACAAAGATACATAAGAAATCGCAGTTTATGCTGTTTTATATTTTGTGAGGTATTACAAATTATTTTTCATAATCTGAGTGCATTGGACAGTGACATTTTATGCAGGAAGTCAGGAACTTGGCATATCAGTACTACAGAAGCCATGAGAGGCAAATGAAAAATACAAATTTAGGAACTTAGAAAGATTACCCTGCAAAATGTATATATAGTTTTTACCTGCCTTGAGTCATAAACACAGGAGAAAACCATTTAGACCAGACTTAGAAAAATAAATCACCAGATTTTCTGTCTTACTTGCCGTCAGGGCTTCCATACCACTTTGCAACCTAACAATACAGCATGATAGGCTTGCTTTTGGCCCATGGTCCAACATAAAGTTTCAGTTTAGGCCCTCCAAGGGAAAAAGTTTGGGCACCCCTGGTACAGACATTCAATACTTCTAGCAAGGTGTGTATTCCATTACTTGTTGATTACATTTACTGTGTTGGATTGCCTGTTTTTCACTTTCAAGATAACGTTTGACATCTAAATCTGCTTCAATGTCTCTTGAAGCTGTAAATGGCTTCTCCAGATTTATGCTGACATGAAATAAACAATGTATCCAAAGATAAACACAAGCTGTTCAAAACAAGCAACGTGAGATTTCCTTTACATACACAAACATCATCATGGATAGTATATGACTTGAAAAAGCAACATTTTGACTCGCAACAGTTATTTAATTACCCATTTAAGCAAAACTTTCGCAAGCATTGGAAATTCTGTACACATACAGAACACCAGTTATGCAATTTTTATATATTTAGAAAGCAAAACGTCAAATAAGTGCAAAAGAGTGTTGAAAAAGCGAGGATGCTGTAGATTGCAGCTGTGCCTGTCAGAGAGGACAGCTTATCCCTCTAAATGCAGCCTCCTCACAGTGTTTCCCTGCCAGAGTAGCGTCTGCACTTGTCTTGTTGCTCTGTTAAATGGAGAAGACAGTGCAGTAAGACTCACAGTACTTAACTGCAGGAAGGAAGCACTGATACACTTAAGAGAGAGAGAAGTCACCTGGGAGGAGTCCAAACTAAAAGGGTCGGTAGTTTAAAGTTGTCAAAGCAAATATTTTTACTGCTTCATATGCATCATTACATAAGAGCTCTCTGCAGTCAACCTGAAACAAACTGGAATGGATACCGCTGTCCGCTTTATAAATTATTTAAATGAAGTTTGGATGAAACAAATTACGTCACAGATTACATTTAGAAGCACTTTTTTAAATCTTGCAATCCAACATTTCAGGTTTATCCTAACATGCTGTTCTTCTCACTCACTGGAGACTTTCACTTGTCGACACAGACATTTGAAATTAATTTTAAGGGTTTTTCTTTCTATTGAAAAGCTTATAAAAATGCATTAAAAAAACAATTAATTATGTCTCCTAGGGTCACAGTGTTATTTAATTATTACCATTATTCTGAAAAGTCTTTTCAGGGAGCAGCAGGAACAAAAAACAACAACAGAAACAACAACAAAACAAGTTAAAGTTCGACATCCAAGATGTCACTTAAACTGGCAATAGACAAGTTTTCAAGCTTCAGCGTATCAATATGAAGTAATTGTTGATTGCACAATGTAATGCATATAGAATAATGAAACATCAGTGTTAACATTTGTTCCCTATAAACCTCACTATCACTATACAATTTTGTCTGCCACCGAGCATGCGGTCACCTGGGAAAGTAAGGTTAACTGCCCATCTATCTCTGTTATACACTAAATGACTGAATAAACTCATGTTTTGTGCCAATACCACAGTGTAGAAATACTCTGTTACAAATGAGAGTTCTGCATTCATTATACTCAATGTTCAGTAAAAGTTATCAATATATAGAGTGGCTCGTTTAAGAATATATATTATATTAGTGGGATATAATTATGCATTAAAGTGTTCATCACTTTATTGTTGCAGCTGGTAAATGTAGAGCTCATTTTAATTATACTTTATATACTGCTGAGTAGCTATAACTCTGCGAAGAAAATAAAGCTTTATAATAAATGTAGTGGAGTGAAAAGAACAATATTTGCCTCTGAAATGGAAAATAAGTATAAAGCAGCATAAAAAGGAAATAATCAAGACACCTACAGTAGTTTTCTGACCCATTGTTAATATATATATTGATAAAAACGTGGATAAAAACAATACAAATGCAAAGTAGTTAAATGAGCTTAATATCATGGTAATTCTGCAGAGTTATTAAAAAATAATGTGGCCAACCAAGGCAAGAAAAGCTTTGATATATTGATTGAATGACAACAACAACAACAACAACAACAACAACAACGACGACGACAACAATAATAATAGCTTGCATTTTAAAAGCACATTTCAAGGAATCCTTTTACGTTTTACCCACATGGATTTAACCTCTTTAAAGGTTCTATATAAAATCTTTTGAGGGTGTCAAATACGTACCAAGCTATAGAACTCTTAAAGGTTCTGTATAGAACCAGTTTTCTGAGAGTATACTGGTTATACTGCAGTACTATGTTATGTAATATATGAAACTTGTTCATAGAGAGTTGATGTGAAAATTTTTGATCCCAGTGCTGATAATATTTTAATAACAACAAGGAGCCTGAACATCCCAACCTGTTCTGGCAACAGATGTGCTGCATAATTGTTTTCCTACCTAACAGCACTTGTTCCACTTCTTCGCTCTCCTCCACAGCTACTGGTTTCAGCAGCAGGGCAAAAATCACAGCAATGCCAATCACCTGTGAGCAAAAACAAGCCAGAGGAGATCTTTGATAAATGTTGTTTACCTGATGAACAGAAATATGAAAGACACAAATATTTTCAAATCATTCTACAGAAAGCAAATTGTCATAAACTCGTCATATTGTCCATTAACTACAGGAGGAACACAGACTTTAGACTGAATGTTTTGACCGGGCGGCAACAATAATACCTCTTGGAAACGCTATGGGGGAAAAGTTGTCTGTTTCCACTAAGTTTTCCCGTCTTTACCCACCTTGAGAGGCTGCAGTATAAAGATGCTTTGGAAGAGGGAGAGGCCCAGAGACATGACCCACTTGATGGACTTTTGTTTGCCGTACTCAAAACCGTACAACAGGGTGAAGTAGGTAGATATTCCACTGATGGACAGCAACAGGAACCAGCCCAGGAACACACACCACCAGGGCAGCCAGCAGCCTCCAGTCTTCTTCTTCTTCTTCACAGGAGGCGGGCTAGATCAAGGAGAGAGAAAAAACGTGACAACATTCAAGTTAAATAAAACTTGTGATTTTTCTGTGAAGATGTTTTTGTGTGTTGGTTGGAAGGCAGACCAGTAGGCCAAGTGGCTGCTGAAAACCATCTCAGCCTTGCGAACTAGCAGGTTGGTGATGTGAAGGGTCTGCTGGTACTCGGTTGGACTGGGGAAGTTCTTTGCATCCAGTTTCTCGAGGCACATCATGAGGTGACATAGACCAGCGAGGAGGAACTTGCTGCAGTAGACCCAGTGGGGGTCACTCTCACTCTCCCCTTTGACAGGATTACATACAGAGCAGCATTTATTTACATTTTCATGAGAGCAATGGACAGACAGAGGAAGTTGGAGAAAACCTTTTTTTTTTTTTAAATAGTACCTTGCATCAGCTGGATGAATTCATGCACCCTGTCCAAGGCAGGGCAGAGGTCAGCGGGGGACTCCAGCCTGTTCACCTCTGAAAACTTGTTCCTCGGACTTCTGCTCAACATACAAATCATCTCCTCTGTTTCCTGGGAGAGATGCACAACAAATACCCAGTGCTACAGATATACTACATATACTATCTGGTAAAACGCATAGAAAAGTAGATACTTACAGTAACAGTTACATTCACATAATGTGTTTTTGGGCTCACAGTAAGTGATGAGGCAAGTAAAATGCTCAAAAAAGTGGTCTCACACCCATAGAAATTAATGCAAAACACACCTTCAGAGTACTTGGTATGGTAACTGCAGGTGGTCTCAAGCCCTCCTCAGGATCGCCTTTTTTAGATTTGGAAATAATGCGAGGTTTGATGCTTCTGAAGATGGTAATGATGAGGATGTTGATTGGAAACATGAGAAGGCCGCTCTCTATTCCCACCATGATCTCCTGCCAGGTGATTTCCAACGAACCTGGAAAGGGTCAAAGTCAGTGGTGTCAGTGATAAACAGCAACTGAAACCAGACCCGGTCATGATCATCATGTCACAGAGAATTCAGCACATTGGTTTTATTGCTCTCCTCAACTTGTTAAAGCTCTGATCAAGTGACTGTACGCTATCTGCTCAGTGCCAAACAGCATATTGTGGAGAATTTAGCAGCTAAAGGGGAAGATATTTCTCACGGGAGTTGGTGGAGACCAAAACAGAGCCAAAAAAAAATCAATCGGTGGTCAGAGACACAACTCGAATGCTAATGCTGCTGTGTAACTGCTCGATGTGTAAATAAGCAGCTGTTTGCTAACGAGTTCGCCATATTGGCTTTAAAGTTGACAGTAGTCAATGTTCAGCTTTTTTGCTACTGTCCTCAAGTGACAAAAATCCAGTCAGGTTTAACAAGAAGACATAAGAAGCGGTTTAGAGCTGCCGAGGTTGACATGCCAGTGAGCGCCATAAACAGGCAAGAAAATGATCTGCTTCTGCAAGTTTGACACTTGCACCACCTGCAGGCAATGAGTGATACAGCTGTCACAAACTGGCAAAGGCAAATAAGGAAAATAATTTAAGAAAATGAGCAATGTAGTCTGACTTTGTGCCAAAAACCTTGTTTTTGAAATAATTTCTATAAGGTCTGGGGACAGTTTCTACACTTATCACTGATTTCCTAAAAATTGCCGTGTGATATTTAACATCGATCCATTTTACTTGTGAATAGTGTGACATAACAGATAGTCTTTCATTTATATGTTTTTTTCATTTTAGCTTACAGACAGAATGTAAAATTTAAAACACACAAAGTCACAAAGAAACAGCGGCTATAACAACGCCTGATATAACTGTTACATTCTTTCGCCTGCAGGTGTCAACGTCAGCATTTCTAGTCTTTACTGCTGGTCTGAGACGGGCTAAACAGCTCCCTCTTGTGGACAGTATGCATCCTGCTAAATGTATATGAGTGACTTTGCTTGACATAACCCAGCTGTGTGAGGCGCTTCTCACCCCAAAGAATCTGCACAATGTATCCATATTATGAATAAGTCTAATTTACGCTTGCATACACCCACACATGTACACACACGCTGTAAGAAAATGGTTGCAGCAGTATTATTGATGCTACTTGTAACCACCTGTGCCTTCTGAGAGGTAACACACAGGTCAAAAACCTCTCATTATATTGCATTTTAGATATTTACTAGTTGTTTATTCTCAGTATAGTAAACTTTAGGTTTGTGTCTCTATTTTCTCATCCCACACGTGCTCTATTTATTTATTACTGCAAGGCTGTGCTGCCGCCCCCATAGTTTGAAATGCCTCGCTGCACATATGGAAGCAGATGATTTATCAAGAGACAACAGACAGCCAATTAATTGGTCTCTCAAATTAAACCTTCCTCTCCGGCTCACACACCGGCTTCAACCTTTCGATCTTTCGTCCAAAAAAAGAAAAAAACACCTCTCATTATATTACATTTTAGATACTTAGTAGTTGTTTATTCTCAGTATAGTAAACTTCAGGTTCGTTGTGCAAGTGACCTTATATTCTAGCTACCAAACCCTTGAGATCTTGAAGATATTATATGTAACATTTCTGAAAAATGTCTAAAAACAGCTAGACCTCTGTTATATATTTTGTTGAGTTGTGCAGTGATAGTATCCCACATGTTTCGAACACCAGACCATATTCACATGGCAGGAACTTTCCTCTGACATCACATTCAGGATGGAAAACTTTAATTCAAGTTGTTTAAGTTGAAAGTCATTTCAACGCATGGAATCTGAAAAATTATTTATCATTTCACCGCTTTAAAAGACGATGGATAGTGAGAATACGGAAGGACATCGGGCCGTATTTCAAGGTAAAACAACATATTTGATAGCCCTTTGGCCTTTATGGACAACAGCCAATGTTAGCATTCAACCACTCCTAACTAGCATTACCGTTTGACAGTGTTACAAGATACGATAGTAAAGGTGTAAATAAATTCTAAAGTATCAGTGCCTGATATCATAATATTATCTAGTAAGTGGTTAAATGCTAATGTTAGCTAGCGGGTTATCAAATATGTTGTTATACCTTGAAATATGGCCCGATGTCCCTCAAAATGTTCAATTTCCATCATCTTTTCAGTTGCTGATCAATCGTGAAGTGAAATTATAACAATTTGTCAGATTTGCTACATTTATACAACTTACAACCTGGAACACAAGCAGCATAACATTATCCCAACATTCAAGCTTCCCACTCTGAGCATGATGTCAGAGGTGTGAGCATGGTATATGTTCACACCCAGAAAAATCTGTAATTTTTTCAAGGTAATGAGCGTTTCATTTGGTTGCCCTTTTGCTAAAACGTCTGGTAGAAAGTCAGAGTGAGAAAAGAAGTTGTTGTACATGACTTAACATATCGTGAATCAAATTTTAAAACATTACCTCTTCTGTGAACATTTCTGCCTGAGTCATGTCTTATAAATTTTCTTTAGTAATTGTGGTTAACAATAAAGACAACAACTCCCATGATCCCTTGCTAATTTTGTTTTGTTTTGATTCAGAGTGGCAAAAATAACATATTGTGCGTTTAAATGAATTCGTCATTTTTTTAGACAACTTTAAAGGTACACTATGTGAGAATTTTTAGTTTAAACCATAAAAAAATTCACATCGCCAATTCTTACATCGTGCACCTTTAACACAATTACATGAAGAGTATAGTTTTACCTCTTGAATGACTCTTTGCTCTCCAGGTCATGAAACTAAGAAACATCTAAAATCCTTAAAGACTCTGTGATTCACCTAACGAGAAGAGTACTGGCGAGTCCTCATTTGTAGGAATGTTCCAGAAGGCGATATTGATGGCCATGGTGCAGAGGAGCAGGCTCATGCAGCAGGAGACCCTCTGGGCACGTGTGAACGGGCTACGAGAGGGAGGATCCACTATGGACACCCAGATATGTTCATCCCTGAAGCCAGTCGATGTTCTGGTCTGAAAAATATTCCTGATGGAGAAAAACAGAAACATATTTTGACACTAATCAACTAACATCTCAGTTGGTTGATTTCAGCAGCAATAAAAGGTCCAACTCACCTGAAGCTGGCGATCTCGTTGGTCTTTGCAGCGTTGAATGTTTTCTTGGTCATGCCGTCTCCATGGTCAACGCTCATCCAGCAGTCACAGAAGAAGTGCACCACCTGTCGTGTCTGGAGGTCTTGTACGGTCACCTTACTTACATACCTTTTTATGAGGGGAATTTAAAAAAAAAACACATTATACATATGGGTAATTTTATGTGAGAAATGCAAATGTTAGATAATATTTAAGCTGAACTGGGAGCACCAACTGGAAGCATACAGAGATAATTCTACACCCTTATTATGTATGTGGTGTATTTTACTTTGAAGTTTCCATTCACCACTTATTCTTGCCTGAAGCCAAGCCACTGTATGAATATGAATGAGTTTGAGTAATAATTTAAAAACACAATATGTTCATCATATCCTGAGTAAAGATAGCATCTGATCCTGCTTTGGTCTATCTTATTGAAATAACTATACAGTACTGTATACTGCCCAAAGCATTTTCTGTGATTCTTTATGACCAATCTTATTTCTACTACATTACACTACAGCTCAGATCTATTCTCCACCAAGGGGTGTGTGTGTGTGTGTGTGTGTGTGTGTGTGTGTGTGTGTGTGTGTGTGTGTGTGTGTGTGTGTGTGTGTGTAGCAAGATCAGAGTGGTATGGTAATGAGGAGTGATAACAAGGCAGTGCTAAATGATGAGGCAGTTCTGACATTTCCAAGTGTCACAATGCAGAAGCCAGGAAACTGTCCTGTAGAGAGGCAATAAACACTACCTGTACACAGCTCTAACACCCCTGTTTACACCAATCATCCAGATGTTCAGCTCAATCAATCCAACCATTAAAAAAATCACACAAACAGTATCACTTCAAGGCACAAATGACCTACAGCTGTTGTAGTACTCGAGATTGGTCTTGGTCTCATCTTGGAATCGACCGCATTTTTAATCGTCCTTGATCAGTCTCAGACAAAAAGGACCATTCAAAACCACGACTGCAGGGATATAACTGAATTGTTTGATACATACTGTTCTTAATAATGGTTTCTATGGTAAGACAAGACCTCGCTTTGGACAAAGAAATTGTATTGCGTAAGGGCGGTGGTAAAACAAAGGAGTGTTGAACCTAGATGGTTAAGTTGATTTCAGCTCCCTTTTGGTTATTTCATCAAGACATTTTTAATGGTACACTCATACATACACACATAAAAGAGGTTAATGAGGTGGAATTTTCATTCATCCTTTGTGGGTATTTTTATATTAATGTAGATCTCTGGTTTTCAGGTTCCACCTTTTATTGTAGGTGTGTCATGCAATGACTCGCACTGGTCTTTGTTTTGACTCGGTCTCGCCCTGCCCTGAGGTATTGACTTGGTCTGCCTGTCTCGGTTTAGCAGGTCTTGACTACAACACTGTCAAGTAAACTTAATTTTTCCTGGTTTCATAACAAACAATGCCGTTTTCAGACAGCTGCCATCGACAACTTTTGGAATCTGGTGTGCTTAAAATACCAAAAAAGGTTTAATTCTTTATGGGAAGCACAGTTCCATGATCCTGCATAGTGTAATACAAAATGTATTAATTGCTACTCACTGGGACAGCTCAGAGAGTGAGGAATTCACCGCTCAGAAGGAAGCATGCATCTACTCAAGGATGCCAGGCTCGTTTTGTGACAGTACAGGAAGTAAACATTAATGGCGTCCTCCTCGGCTGAGCTCTAACGTTATCTAGCCCAGTGGTAATACATGCGTCCTTCTGCACGGTTGGCAGATGTAGTTTGGACATCTCTACAGCAAATATTTCCAAAACTGGGCAACTCACAACAAAACAATCTAGATGACAATATAGCACTTTGGGTGAGAAGAAAAATATGTGTTTTTGATTTTAGGGTGAACTGTCCCTTTTAGTTTGCTCTGTCTTAGCCTCTAGTACCATGATGGGCGACCTCCGGAGTTGTCGTGCTGCAGCCTGAGGTTTCGCACTTCGCCCAGCGGGAAGGGTGTGGCCAACAGGAACATATCGACGGCTCCTCTCTCGAACACCGGCTTGTCAGGATCTGTGAGGGTGTGTGTGTTACTCTCTCCCTCTGAGCCGGTCAGCTTCACAGTCACCTAATGGACAGAGACAACATGCTTACGAAACAGCGCTGTGTTCACTCATCAGGTGGAGAGATATTTGTAAGTGGCAGGGTCTGCCATTCTGATGCATTCAAGTGTTGGTGGGAATTTCTAAAACCCAAGACTATTGAGTTTGTTTCTTGTTTATATAGTTCTTACTGTTTTATTTTTCAGTTGTTTGTATTTTGCTTTTGTACTTCGATGCTTATCTCTATTTTTGATATCTCCTTTGCTGCTGTAACTGTGCAAATTTCCCCGTTGTGGGACTAATAAAAGATTACCTTATCTTATCTAATCTAATCTTACGGAAAAACAACTTCATTCATCAAAGAATAGGTTTACCACTTTTTACATCTGTCTGAAAACAATAATCAGGTGACCAGATGACCAGTGAAACAGGTTTATCCAGGAACACTATAAATACTGTGAATATATCCTTTAATGAAGCGACCAAATTCACATTATCCCAGTTTTGATTGTCGCCCTCTGGATTCTGTTTCTGAGAAGATATCGCTTTCAATGAGCATCAACCACATACATATTGTAACTTGACCTGAATCCATTGGCTGTCTGAAAAGAAGGATAACATGCATTCATCTGAAGCGTACAGACTGTGTCGCAAACATGCAGTATGATTCTTTAAGCCAAGATCAATGTATCCCCGGTCAAATGATTACTCTATGACCTGTTTCATTTCTATGTTAGAAATATTAAAAAGAATAAATCACAATTCAGTAAAAGGAGACTCTTACATTGGCAGTCGTCCCAGCATTCTTGCGATGGCCAGTTTGGACACCGATTAGATAGTTGTACAGAGCGCCTGCGTGGTTGTCCTCCAGCAGAGTCATCTTCCTCTGATAGTTCAACATAAAACATTGTAGTTCAGAAATATAAATGAAGAGTTAAGTTTACAAACAAAATATCTACTATTCAAAAGGAGCAAAGTTCAGACCGATGCGATCTAATATCAGTGCCGACACTGATGTATTTCACTGATCCATGTACCAGAGTCTGATTGACTGACTGTTTATACATATTGATCTATCCAGGGTCAATTTCTAGTTGCACAGAAATTTCCAGGAGTTTCCATAGCAATTTGCTCTCCCACACCTGTTTGTATGTCAAACTTATTTAACCTACACTTGAAATCAATTGTTTTGGAATACATTTAAATTCAGTGCATTTTTGTATATTTGTTGAAGTGCTATGTGGTTTACTACAGACTTACACATAATCCAAATAAAAACAATAATAATAAAAATAGTAATGGTAATACTAATAATAAGGAACTGGAATCAGACCAGAAAAGTGGATCATGCATCTCTAAAAAGAAAGACATTATATAAAACAATATGGCTGTATGTTGGGAGATGGTATGCTCATAAAGAGTTGACAATTAAGATCAGAATCTACATTTATCTAATTTGGCCTGATGTGTTTCTGGTTGCTGAATTGTTTGTACAAAATAACATTTCACTCTGGGCTGAAACCTCGAAGTACATGATTTAGAAAACACACACTTAATAAAACCTGTAGTATGAGTGCTGTCTGGAGAGACTGACCTTAGAGCGTGACCTGCGGTCGGCGTAGCACGCCCACAGCAGAGTGATCAGGTAGAGGCCGAAGAAAGCGCACAGCAGTGCCAGCACCACGTAGTTCTCAGACACCGTGGCAAACAGCTCTGCTGTGCGAGAAATGTCCACCTGGTTCGGCATCACAAAGAAGGAGCTCCCGAAGAGAGTGAGGTGGTTACACAGACACTGAGTCCGCTCTGGAGTGCTTTTCTTTCCCACCTGAGGCAAAGAAAGCAAGTCACTGTCTGAGATGTAAACACTGGTGCTAGTTTAACGTTACTGCAGAGCAATACAGCCACAGACTTTATCCTGGTGAAAAGTCACCTGGCAGCCATCAGTGCTCCATGTCTCTTTCTCTATGTGCCAGTACAGGCATTTGCAGAAGAATGAAGTGATGTTCAGGGTCAGGCCTGGCTCCCAAGTGGTATTGAAGAGCTGGGCGTCAACATACCAGACTCCAGGAGTGTGATGTAACATCTCTGGAGTTATCATCCAGCGATAGCCTTCTGTTGCAAAAATCAGCCAATAGAGGATGTCATAAGCCAAAACAATAAACACTTTGACTGATATATTAATACATGAGAGAAGTGGGAGTGATAAATATTAGTCTGTTACTATTTTGTGATCAGAGGTGAGGGACAGTTACCTGTTCGGCTCAGGATAGTTGTGTTTCTGGAATATGTCTTGTTAGGAGGTGACCCTTCAGACAATGTGAGTATCAGTGACACGTTGGTGCTGGGCTCCACAGTGAAGAAGATGGTCACGCCAGGGTCTGTGACGTTAAGTGTTGTCAGCGCCTTTCTATTTTTCTCCAACACAACAGTACTATTCTTGACTGTCGCAGGATTTGGTTGAGGCAAAAAGATCTGGATAAACCAGAGAAAACAAGTTATTATTGTAATCACTTATATGTTGATAAAAAAAGATCTTTAGCTGCACAATTAAGAAGAGGTATTTTCCCATGTGGCCAATAAAGTTGGTAGATTCAGAAATATGCAGGATGAAAATATATTGTGTGAGTGAGCTTTATTTTCTCTGGATTCTATAAACTACAATGACCAATGAGAGTTCATTTTTCATGAAGAGGCTCAAAAATAGATGTACAGATGATTAAAAACCGGGACAATATTTGAAATTGATGTTTCTGTTACAACTCAAAAGTGTGGAAAAGAATGAACAGGGTACTTAATGAGTCCTGACTTTGATGTATCTGGTAGCTTACTATAGCATTTACTTATAAATATACATCATTTGGCTCAAATACTCTGTTAATATGATTAAGTTATGTGAAATAAATGAGTTAATGAAATTCTCCTTTTATCTATAACTCGTCTTATCATTTTCATAGGGCTTAATATCCCTTTTATATGAGGGCCTTCCATCAGATACAGTTGTATTACTAATGAGGTTTTTCCAACAAAATTCTCTCCGTAAAGTTTATACATTTATATTCTCAATTTTTGGACCATATGCATGATGGCATTCAGCCCCAAGTCCACTGATTCCTTGTGCAGATGTGGAGATCTTTAAAAAAAAGTACGTAGCCTATGATTATGGAAAATAGTTTCATGTTTTTATGTCCTATAACAGCTGAGCACTGTAGGTTTTAGCAAACCTTACTTAAACAAGAATAAATAGTGCAGTTGTTGGAGACTATTTTCATCTGTGGACACATTTGATGAGATATTTCAGCAGCAGGATGATTAACTTGACATAAATAAACCTTTTTCTACTTCTTCTTCTTAGAAGTCAAATGTTATATTTGTCACCTTTTCTCCCCAATTTTCGTGTTTTGTTGCCCTTGTTGCAGCTAACTCCACTGTTGATCTGGGAAGGGTGTACACGGTTGTGTGTTAAGTGCTCTGATAAACAAGGTGTCACTACTTCATCTCTCCTGCTAGTGAGGAGCTTCACTTCGTGTGCCTTTCTTTGGACCAAGCTATCTCAGAAAACTGTCTGTTTCCTGGTTGTTCGTGTAACATTTCAATCTCATGTCTGCCATTTTAAAAAATGCCCTGACCGGTCCTATGGAGGAATGTTAAAGTGTCTATATGTAGTGCACACTGTTTTGCACATTTCACAACATTGAGAAATGTGTCTGTACCTCTATCATCTCTGTCAGGTCTGCCAGCTTTATGTCTGATTCTCCATCAGTAAGTAAAAGGCTGCAAAGAGTTCCTGAGATGTTTACACCTGACGGATGGGGATTTGTTGAGAAAGTAGCCATCTGTGAAAGAGAAAAGCTTTGTAAAAAAGGCTTCAGATGACAACAAAGATGCAAACATACACAAACACGTGATGATAACGCATACAGACCTGAGCGATGACTTTGCTATGGCCTCCAAGCTGAGATTTGAGTGCTGAAAATGAGGGGAGTTTGATGAACTCACCATCCTTCTCTGAACCCAGCACTGCATTGCTGAGATCAGCAGGTTTACTAAAACTAGAGAGCAAGAGAAATAAAATGTGGAACATACTGTACAACACCTTTAAACATACTTACTGACATTTTTATGTAGTTAAAAATGAAAGGTGAGCCATAAAAGAAAATACCAACCTGCTCTGATAGACTGTGCCTGTTTGGTGCCTGAGTACAAGTGTCTCTGTAGTTGCCTCACCAATCAGCAGAGAGACTTGCCGAAAGATCTCAAAGACATGCTCAAACAAAGACTGGAGAGGTAAAAAAAACAACAAAAATACACATCACCTGACCGCAACAGCCTCTGTGAAGACAAAATGTGTATGATAGCTTAAAGCTGTTTCTTTGAGCTTACCGTAGGGTTTGGGTTGGTGGCGATGTCACATTTTTTCATTGAGAGGAGGAGGATGGCGGTGCTGCAGTTGATGATGTGACTGATTGTTTCATTGTTTTGCAGAGCAAATGTCGCAGTCAGTTTTTTAGTGCCCGCCAACAAATGTTGAATGAATTTGTCCTGTGAAATGGAAAAACAGACAACACATCTAATGTGCCATGACAGTTTCTGTAATGCAGTGGTGGACTTAAGCAGCTCAAATCCCTGGCTAAGATTACAATCATTACCTTGGCCAAGAAAGTTATGTTTTCATCCGTGTCCATTTGTTCTTTGGTTGGCTGTTTTGTCAGCAGGATTACACAAATATTACAGAATGGATTTTTACAAAACTTGGATGGAGGATGGGTCTCGGCCCAGAATAGACCTCATTAACTTTCGATGTGGATCTGGATAAAGGGATGAATCCAGGCATTTTTTTCTCACTTTCTTTAACATTGTGAGGTAGGACTTTTTTCAACATTTTTGTTAATCACTCAGGGAATAATGTATGGCTCTTGAAATAAATTAGATGTATTTAGGTATGTATGAGTGATACAATAAAATTCTGGATCTAGTGGATTTGAATATGTCTCCAAAGAGGGTAGTAGTAGTTTTTTTCAGCTGCTTTTTGGGAACAAACAGGGATAGAAACCACCACCAATGTGCAGCTGAGATAATGAGGATTCAGAAAAGTACCAAGGGTGATTAGGCTTGATTGAATTAAAGGAGACTGTTGGGCCTTGGCGGAGGTACTCACTCAACTGAGTGCCGTTCTAGTTTTATTACGTGACTCTGTATAACTACTACAACTCTGTAATAAAAACATATTGGGGCCTATTAACTAGTCAACCATTCAGAGGCACGTAGAGGCCTCTAGAGCCCTTCATCTTCCACTGGAAGGGAACTTCTCTAGAGGGCACTTGATCATGTTTTATCTACCATGGGGGCACTTTTGCTCTGTTTTCACAAACATGGAGACCAGGACTGGCAATTGTAATCAGCGCATTAATGAAACACATTTCACAAGCTTTTTTAAATGTGGACATACATTACATTTATTTATTCACTTTATGTTTTTGCTCTTGTATGTGGCCTACCTTGTGCTTGCTGTCTGATCCTACGATTGCGTGTGCTTATTTTTGTGTATTACATGACTTTTGTATTTGCTTGTAATGCTGTTAAGTTGAGAAGACTCCTGGGTTATTTTTAATCTCACCTCCGTATTCTGCTTCTTTTCTTTGTTGTTGTGTTTCTGCTGCTTTGTTTAACCATGCAAATTTTTTTTATAAAGTTACCCACCCTGTTGTCATCTGTTGGCTCTCCTGGTGTCGTTTCCATTCGCAGCAGTTCTTTATCTGCTTCCTGTCTCAGAAAAACAGAACTTGTGAGCTTTGAGGATTAATGAACAAAAGGCCAATTCCTGTACTATTCAATAGTCTTCATGATTAACGTGTCAACAGTCTTTATGTCAAATTAATGAGGCATCTCTCACCTGGAGAAGATTGTTAATGTTATCAACATTGGAACCCATGGCGTCTACATCCCTTCTGCTCCCTGAAATCAAAGTGTGGTTGAGAAGTGGTGTAATAAAAAGAGGCAGAAACATGAATTCAGTTGCGTGACTTCTGTTCTTCACTTTAACCATTGATGGAAATGAGGAGACACATGCTGTGATGTTTCAATTTAACTTACGAGATCTGGTTGCATGACTGGACACTATTGTCTTCTGCAAAAGAAAGATGCACAAAACCAACATGTGAAAATTGAGACCGGATGTTTATATGTCTTCATATTGACAGAAGAGAAATGTCTCTCTTACCATTGTACTTGATGAGGACCACAAATCTTGAAAAGAAGAATTACACTTTGAACGAACAGTCTATGGCTTATAAAGTGAAAGAAAACTGCAATAAACTTCACTTATAGATTTAATAATTTGCAAGAGAAGAGTAGAATAAAACAAATAAAGGAAAAAGGGGAGGAAGGACAGAGTTAATCAGCGATTAGGAAGCTGTTGTTGCTTACTATGGGTGCAGAGGAAGCCTCGTGTCTGGTTGCAGTCAGATGTTACGATGAGCTGAAGAGGATTCAGCTTCATGAATGTGCAGGTGTCCTTTGAAACATTATCATTTTCTACACATAAACAAACAGACAGACAAAACATTAGGAGAGCTTCCTTTAAGGGACATAAGCTTCAGCTGTGTGACGCCCCAATGAAGGCATGAACCATATCGAATAATTTGTCACTTAAATTTCAAACTAATCAATTAGTCTTAAACAAGTTAAAATACAGTTAATAAGCCACATCACAGCGAGCTATCAGAGCCCAGTGTAAGCCTTCAAACCAATTATTCATATAATGCTGACAAATGCAGCAAATCATCATATTATAGAAGCCGGGAGCAGCCCGATAAATGATTTGACCTTATTCATATTTATCAGCATCGCATCCATTAAGTTTTTGTTGATTGATTACATTTCTTTTAGCACTAGAAATCATTTTAATTGTGTCAACACACATCTAATGTATTAAGAAGTCAAGGTTTACATATGACTTGAACAGACAGCTTTAAGAACGTGAATGCTGTCGTGTCATAAACACAAAAACTCAATTCAAGTTAACTCAACAGTTACGTTTTTAACAAATCATAATCACTAATCAAATAAAATCTAGTTTGATTGTTGTTTGAGAAAATGCTTCCTGATTTAAAGTGGAATTTTGTTAATTTTCATACTGTATGCTGGCAAAGCTCTTGTACTGCTGTTTGTGTTAATACAACATTAAAGTTCTGTGTTGTGCTGGAAGTTGGTCGTTATTTTATGTTAGCAGACTCCATTTCTAAAATAACGTAAGCTACTGTTGCTGGAGCAGAGAGATGCAGAGAGATCCAGCAGCATTGAACAACTTAAACAAATCATCTATGGTCTTGTAGGCAACCGAGATAGATGGGGAAAGTCTCATTTTTCACCTCATGTTACAATTTGCTCACATATGGCCAATAAAAAAGTGATAAATACGTGTAAACTGCTACAAATTGTTACATCGAGCCTCTTTAAGTGTTGCATTTGAAAAGTTTTAAAAAGTATTAAAAATTCAGATTGTGTTGGTAGCTTCATTAAAAAAAACTGAGTCTTAAACTTAATCAGTGTGTAAGAACCTTCCTTGGGTTCATTGAATATTCTTGTGGTGTTGTAAAGTAATGTTTTTTATGTGTGCCCTTTCCTACTATAAATATTGTATAATATTTAGCTACAAGACCTCTGATGATGACTTATTTTTTTCTGAATTGTCCACCACTCCACATGTAAAGCTTGTGACAGGAGGTCTCAAATAGACACTGCTTGTTTTCAGGATCAGAAGCCCAAAACACAATAAACTAAACAGTTACTCACTTATGGCAGGTCCCTGGTTCTTCCCCTCGACCACCTCCCCCAGCCACCAGGTGAAGTTGCTGATATTTCTCTCTCTGGTGATGTCCCTCAGGAAGATTTGGACTGGACTGTTCATCACCTTCAGAAGTTGCCCTCCTCGCTTTTCACAGCAGCTCCTGGCTTCAGACCAGCTTTTGGATCCCCCAACAAACTCAAAACAGACATTTCTGAAAGCAAATTCACACAGAGCAGGGAAGCCATTGCCTGGACAGGCCTCAGACTTTTCTGGCAAAGATAGAAATCCAGCTGAAATCCACAAAAAGACGGCGGCTCGCAGCAACATGTCCACAGTTATTATAATGCTCAGAGCTAAAGCACATAGTGCTGCAGGAGTTGTGGCAGGAGCAGCAACTGAGCAAGATCACTTCCGTCTGCCACATGGAAATTAGGGAGCTTTCTCCAGAGAAACTCTGCATGTGCTCTCAATACATTATGAAAATCACTGCAGACACTCAAACAAGATGCAAAGAGAGAAGGAGTCACTTGGCATCATCACAAAAGGTCACACAAGCTGAACCTTCACTCTGAGGTTTGATCTTTTTACTTGCCATTAACATAAGAAAAACAGTATATTATTATCATGTGTGTTTTGTAATGATACTTTACTTCTTAATCCCAAATTACATCCACCTTTAACACCCACTGCCTTCATATTGCCTCTTGAGGACGTCAGAACACGTCATTGGACAGCCAACATCCTTGCAGCTGCACAGCCAGCGTTGAAATATCGCGAGAGAACGTGGAGGAAACCGCGTGTGTTTGTGTAACATGTTAGGAAATGCATTCAATGCCCTTTAATGCAATGACAGAACTGCGCCCATGGCGGGACACCTGAAGGTAATCTCACAGACAATCTTGTATGATTTGTTTTTGGCTGAACGATACCTTTTGAAACGTCGCCACGACGCTTTTGTTCCCGTTTGCTGGCTTAGTTGCTCCGGCTAAAGTAACGTTAAAGCAGTAAACACTCCTGTTAGCTTTGCCGTGTGTTTGAATGACAAGTTAGCCATAGATGTATTATAACACACACAGAGAAACAGACACACGTGTAAGTTAACACGTGGTGGTTTCCTCCTATCAGCTCTTTGTAAACTAGTGTGGTTATTGTGAAAAAACTGCACGAGACAGGTGTTTTTGGTTCACGTATTCAGGAGTAACGTTATGCTAATTTTTAGCTACTTCGCTGAGAGAAGTAACTGACCAGTAACTCCCTCCAGTCTCCCCCAAAGATGAGCTTTTTGTTATCACACATGAAGTTACTGACTCACTAAAGAGGATGGACAGTGAAAATGAGTTATATTCAGCACAAGCTAACTAGCAGGATGTGTACAAGTAGTACAAGTACATCTACTCAAGTAATGGCAGCTTTTCAGATGGGAATATTCTGCTTTTACTTCACAACATTTGATTTTGACACACAAAACATATGATCAACTTGTAAAATATGACACATGGTTAAATATGATAGGCCCTACGTACCCAAGAATAACCTGTGTGCACAATTATTACTTTGTGTGCATGCAATTTAAAAACAAATCATCTTCGGGCACCTTGAAGGCACAATAATATAACACTCTTAAAGTAGCTGTAGACAGATTATCGTCCCTGTACGATTATTGGGCTGATATTCAGCATTTTCCAATTATCGGCATCTGTGATTTTTCTGTCAGATTGCTGGTAAAATACATTAATTTAAAAATTTGCTGCTTTGGCTCTGATGCAGCATCATGTAACACAATGTCCGGTCCACAACACAATCTGGTTGGTAACACGTTCACAATTAATAGCCTATAAACACTGAATAATCTGAATCTGCAAAGTAACTTATAACTAAATGTATCAAATAAATGTAGTGGAGAGGAAGTATAAAGTAACAGAACATGGAAATACTCAATACCTCTGCGGATTATTAGAAATTAAAGAGACTGAAAAACGATATTTGCGACCAATATTCATTTCGAATAACCGGTGATGAAATAAACCTAAGTACAATTTACTCAAGTATTGTTCTTAAGTACAATTTTCAGGTACTTCTCCAGTAATTTTCTGCTACTTTATACTTCCTCTCCTCTACATTTGTTTGATACATTTAGTTATCACTATTTACTTCACTTGTCGATGGTGTGTAGATTGCTGAGCGAAAATGATTTGCCAATCTGACACCCTTGCTTAATCAGTATATCATTCTTATCCAACATACTGAGCTGTATCACACATCACAAACTGCATATATGTCAATTTCCCAACCGTGTTTAAATGCACACTGATTATGCTTTGAAGTGTAGACTTCCCTTTTGTCATAGAAACGCCTCCATCTCCCAGCCTTGTTATAATCATGCAGGTGTCTGCAATTATTCTGAATTACTACACCCCTTCTGAAGACTCATTCCAAGAGAATTACCTCCCAAAACTGTAGTTCCACTCAACCCTACTGAGTACTTTAGCATCTATTAGATGACTGTTTTGGTTTTCTGACCCGTAACTCTGAATGCAACAACCTTGTGTCCAGCCACTCGTACTGTTATTGAATCTGACAGCATCTTTTACCCTCAAGTAAACTCATCAAGTAAGTAACAAAACCACCACCAGATAGTCTTTAAAGCAGCTATAATGAGTATTCAAGCCATGTATTTCCTTCAGGAGCTGGTAGAGACCAAAAACAGCTAAAAAGAGAGTGAATATTGGACTTGCATTTGTCCGCAAGCATCTGTTTGTTTACAAGTTCACCATTCCAACTAAACTGGTTCATAACTTGTTTCTTCTGACCCCAGATGGCTCAAAAAAATCAGTCATTGCAGGTTTAAACTCATTAACTTGAAGCACAACAGACACCAAAAAGATTCCTCTAACAGACTTTTTCCAACAGCAGACATTTGTCTCGTCGTAGCAGGAAAAACATACATCTAATTAATTAATTTAATTTTAAAAAACAATGCTGGCTCTCTTCCATTGGTGTCCCATCAGTCTTTCCGATTTTCATGACTACACAATATTGTTTTTCCTTTTACGCTACCACACATCGTCTTTAGATATGAATCTGATTATTTAGCAAAAAACTGTAAAAACTCAGATTGAGTCCTTCTGAAGACTCAGTTTCGTGTATCAATGTCTCATGTTCTTGTCAACAGAAGCAGTTAAAAGACGCAGTGAAGATCATCAGCTCGGGTAGCCTTCTGTTTGCCTCCTACCTCACTGCGGTTGGAGATGAGCGTTTCTATGCCAACCAGCTGATGCCCCTGCTGCAGAGGATTGTGGGTGCAGAGACGGCTCATGTGCTGGCAGTGAAGGTGATCGGTCTGGGTCTGGTTCCTATGAAACGCTACCAGGACCCTGCGTCACTGGTGAGCATGTAACCTTTCTTTCTGCTCCCACTGACATCAGAGTCATCGTGGACACTGTAGGACACTGTGTTTACTTATCTACAGGAAGTGAACGTCCTGGGATTAAAGTTCAAAAACCCCATTGGGATCGCAGCAGGTTTTGACAAGCATGGAGAGGCCGTAGACGGATTGTACAAGGTGGGCTTTGGCTTTGTTGAAGTGGGCACAATCACTCCCAAGCCTCAGGAGGGGAACCCCAAACCACGTGTGTTTCGACTAACTACAGATCAGGCAATTATTAACAGGTACGTTTTTGATCAGCTTTTGTCAAACGAATAGATACATTATGTCAAGGGTATGCTCCCCTGTGTTCACAATGACATGCACATTCACATGACATTCACAACACATGGAGTGTTTTTTAGTCATTAAGATACACTCAATTTATTAGGTTCTCTAAACGTAGCTTTTTGATTATCTTTCTTTCTTTTATCATTACTTATTCAAAACTTTGAAAATTAAAAAAAAGGTTGAAACTGAATACAGATTTAGTTTTTTAAAGCAGCAGTTCGTGACATTTTTTCTGTTCTTTTTGTTGACCATGTTTCGGAGCTCCAAGGCCTACTTTTCTGTTTTATCTTACAAAGAGTTTATTCAATTTATATAACCGTAAAGGAGCCACATTAGGCTTAGGTTATGGTAAAATCCCTAAGACTGAAGACAAGAGCAGGAGACGGTAATGTTACTGCATAATGTTGTTTTTCACTTGGCTCAGTGCAAAGAGATTATGCTGCCTACAGGTTTGCTTCATTTACCAAGCCATGAATCAGTCCATAGGTTTAAACTCATTTCTTTGCTGAATGAAGGAATCCTTCTTTACCAGCTCTTTGATGATTTTCTCGCATTATGAACAGTGAAATTGGTAATTTATATTAATTTGCATTTATGATGTATTGCAACAAACAGTATACCTCTGAGTTAAATCTGTGCCAGTGAACAATCTGTTATAAAAGACTCCATATTCTGTAGATATTTTTAATGTTGTAGCTGTAAGTGAGCTTGATTGGATTAATGTTAAATTCATGTACAATTCATAAAAAGTACAACATCTGTCAGAAATGTTGCAGTATGTCCTTGATACAATATCATGCAGATATACCAACAAATTAGTGACATTTCCTGGAGATGTCTGTATGATGTGTTGTCGCAACAATAAAGTTCGTACTGTATAACAAGATCTCTCATTATAATAACATGCAATTTATCATCATTTATCGTCATCCATGGCTATAAGGAAGCTGGTACCCATAGGTGTCTTTTACTGTACACTGAGGACACTGAATCCATCCCAGGTGTTTAAAGGACTAATGTCCCAATCACTTTTTTAAAGCAAAAATTGCATATTTTAAAGACCTTATCTCACCACCACCTTTCAACATAAAGTGACGTCCTTGCCAGTACCTCAGAAAATGCACTGATGATTGAAGATTTGGCAGGTCAAGAAAAATATGATTGAAGAAAAACCTGCCCCGAGGAATAATCCAAAACTCTGGTTACTTTGGTCACTTTGGTTTCCACTCGCTCATAAACAAATTCCTTAACAAGTTTTCAACAACTTATTTTTAGCCCTAAATAGAAATTTTAATCAGTTTATTAACATGTTCACATCAATATTTATGTAAAAAAGTCGGTTATCACAAATAAAGTGTCAAAGCTAGAGTTGCAGAATATTAAAAATCATTGTTTCAGTTCAGTGCTTGTATGATCGTTGTTATTTGTAAGTTGATATTCTGTGTGTGTGTGTGTGTGTGTGTGTGTGTGTGTGTGTGTGTGTGTGTGTGTGTGTGTGTGTGTGTGTGTGTGTGTGTGTGTGTGTGTGTGTGTGTGTGTGTGTGTGTGTGTGTGTGTGTGTGTGTGTGTGTGTGTGTGTGTGTGTGTACTTCTCAACAGATACGGATTCAACAGCTGTGGTTTGGTAGATGCACAACAGAGGCTGAAGGCCAGAGAAGGCACTCAGGAACAGCAAAGGAAAGGTTAGCAGGTGCTCCAGCTTCTCGTTTTATGTGAAAATCATTTTTCTTTTTTATTGGCGCAAAAGTCTGATATAAATCTGTGTGCATTTTTTTATTTACTTTTCACTTGGTCTGTAATGAGAAAGCTAGATAATTAATGGTCTCAATGGTAAAATACATGCTTTTACTTATTTAATGCTCTTGATCTGTCCTTGTCTCATGGTTTATTGTGTCTGATCCATACCTGCTTACAGCCCATTTAGCACATCAACAACCGCTGCCCCAGTTGAGTCATGCGTCTGATGATGCAGTGGGGGTTTGTGCTTGTCTGAACTCTCCTATTTGTGTGTGTGTTTGCATACGTGTGCGTCTGTGTTTATAGCTGGCCTTCCCCTGGGCATAAACCTGGGGAAGAACAAGCTGTCCCAGGACGCAGGGGCAGATTACTTGGAGGGGGTGAGAGTGCTGGGCCCGCTGGCTGACTACCTGGTGGTCAACGTCAGCAGTCCAAATACTCCAGGTCTGCGGGATCTACAGGGGAAGGCTGAGCTCCACCAGCTACTGCAAACGGTACGACTGTGCAGATGTTAAATGACTGGGTTGGTAAACTCAGTGAAAATTCAATAGCTGGCCTCATTACCCAGCTTTTCCCCCTCAACACTGATTGAACTTGCTTTTAAATTTAAAAAAAAAGAAAGTCCTATAATGACTGAATTTGTCCCTTCCCATTCATACACCATCTATTTGTCTAGTTTCTAATACTCTCAGCTCTCTCTGCCCCCTCGCCTGATGTCCTCACATCCTTTACAATCTGCTCAGGTGTTGAAGGCGCGTGATGCCCTGCAGGGAGAAAGCAAACCTCCGGTCCTGGTGAAAATCGCTCCTGACCTCACTGCACAGGACAAACAAGACATCGCTGATGTTGTCACTGAGGTGGGTAATTATTTGTTGCAGTTTTTATTATTATTTTCAGAATTGTGCCTTTTGATTTTATTTTGTAGCTTATTCTTAAACACATTTTTTTACAATCTCATTTCTTTTTATCCTCTGGCCTTTCAGTATTATATTTTCTGTAATATTTTCTAATCATCAGATTCTCTTCCTTAACTGTGGAGTGTCTTTGAAGCAAAATGGATTTAAAAACAAAACAGTGTTTTAGGTCTATACATTCTCCTTTTGTTGAAATACATTTTGAATCTGTAGTGGTTTAAGGCTTATCTTAAATTCTGTTGTTGTTCCTTTATCCCTTCTCAAGAACTGAGGAAAAAACTTGCAAACTTTTTGTTGGGGAAACCAGAACTTAAGTTCAGCTCCTTCTCTGACGACAGAAAAGTCACCATCACATGCTCTTATGCAAACCACACACACCCTTTAGAAGGGCGCAGCCACCTTCTTGTTTGAATGACATCTGGGTTGCTGGTCACTTAAATGTGACTCTACAAAACAACTCAACTTAAGCGTCATTAAACTCTCCCTCTTAGTTATCTAAAAGAAAAAAAAGAAAGGAAAACTTTATTTGTACAGCATCTGTGAAAACAACGTGTTTTAGAAGGAAATTTAAACATTTCGGCAGTACAATTAAATAGAATCAAGCAAATCAGTGTACAGACAATGAATACAAATTTACACATTTAAATAAGATAGAGAAGATCATATTTTTATCAAAAACGTTTATAAACTACAGATTCTTCTCAGATCCTCAGGAAAAGCTGCTTAGTGGCTGCTATAAATAAAATGAACTTTAAACTAGTATAAATCAAGTTACTGAGCTTTGATGTTAGTTTGCACAAAATCTCATGGTAAGATCGAAGATCTGTGGTGCTCACTATTATAATTTCCTTCTCTTAAACCTCAGCAGTGCAGTTTAACCAAGAGTTGCTCATGCTGGCTCCTCTCTTCCTCTCTTCTCTGGTAATCTCATCATCACTTGAGCAGGTTTAAAAACAACAGAGAGGCGTTTTTGTGCTCATTGGAGCGAGGAGGAAACAAACCTTAATGGAAGAGACATTTAGGAGGGCAAATAAAGCAAAGTTTTAACAGCACTCTCTTTTTGTCACAGTACACTTCACATTAGAGGTCTGTATAGTTGCCTACAAACATCAGTTCTGCTCCTGTGCATCCAGGTACATGCAGTATGTCACTCATTTCCTGTCCTCTTCTTGGTGAATGTTCTGTGTTTGCAGCTGGGAGTGGATGGTTTAATGGTGACTAACACCACAGTGTCCAGACCAGAGACGCTTCAGGATCCCAATAAGTCTGAGGTCGGGGGGCTAAGTGGCCAGCCTCTCAAAGACCTCTCTACTAACACTGTGAGAGAGATGTACAACCTCACCAAAGGTACCTTTTTGCACACCAGTGTTTTCTGCCCATATGATCACCTGACTCTCAAAAACCTACATGTAAAAAAGAACAATGTTTTTGTAGGTAAAGTACCAATAGTTGGAATCGGTGGTGTGGCCAGTGGACAGGATGCTCTGGATAAGATCCGTGCTGGTGCATCACTGGTTCAGCTTTACACAGCTTTGACCTACCAGGGTCCGCCCATAGTGACGAAGATAAAACGAGAGTTGGAACAACTTCTCAAGTGAGTATGACTGTGAATGTTAACTAAAAGTCAGGACAATTCTTCTAGTGGAGGTTAAATGTTTTTTCGAGGGGTTCATCCTGAATAATTAAAGGATGATTCTGGTTTATTTAAACATCAGTCTTGAGGCCTTGACACAGTACACTGACATCAAGTTAGACAATCAGACAAGTTTTGAGCAAACCCTCAGGTTGCTCAGACTCATTTGAAAAAGAAAATTGTTACCAATAATTACAGTTAGAAATAGTGATTACAATTTATGAGTAAATTCACTGGTTCAAGTTTACCTTGCTGTAATAAAATGGTTCAGAATCTGGCTAAACTGCTTTCATCATCTTGCTCATTTCTGACTTTTTCTTTTTTTTTGCATTGTTGCTATGTTCCCAGCTCGCAGCAGTTACTTTGAATCATCATAACTGATGTAAATGATAGTTCAATCTGTGTAATTAAGACCATGATAGACTTTATTTCAGTGTTGTTTAGAAAAAAATCTGTTGCATCAGCCGTCTTCTCAAAGACATACAGCATTAGTATTGCACATAATTTGCTTTGTCTTTCAACTAAGGAAATATCCTTCAATTCTCAACGGAATTATATTCTCATTCCTACAAATGTGTTTTACAGAGAACAAGGTTTCTGCAGTGTATCAGAGGCAATCGGAGCAGATCACAGGGCAGCAGACAGGTCGACTCAGAAGCTGAGCCTGCTGAAAGAGATGGCCAACACAGATGCAGGACCTGTAGCTGCCACCACGTCCTACTAGGCAACATGATCCTCAACTCTTCCTGAACTGTGATGGATGCTGAGTATTTGTCCATCCATCCGTCTTGAGTGAGAATATTTTCAGCATTTGTGTCGAGGAGTGCAAATGCTGAACGCACCGGATATCAGCTTCTCACATTTTACTTGAACATGATGTTAAAGTGATTAATGATGTTGCATCTCCACATTAAGGAGCTGAGATCTGTTTGTAAGTTTATTTCAGATGTTTATCCTTTGTTACAGTGTAACAGCAGTAAGTGATTCTCAAGTGCACTCTGACACCAAAGTGCTTTTAAACTCTTCAAACTCAAACGTTTATTTTTCCAACTGTTTTCCTTGTGTATAAAGAAAATATTCTGACATGATGTAATGAGGATAAAATAGCAAAAGTTGTTTTTCTTCTGCATTTTAGGGATTGTCTTATACAGAAGTTGTAATGTACATCCAAATGTGGTATTATTCGCTGCACATCTAAAGATAGATGCTGGCAGTGTAAAATATTCATAGATGCACAAAAGTCCAATCAGTCACAGCTCGATGTTATTTGGGTTTCATGATCAAAGTATTTATTTGGCTGGGTGCCATGAGAGAGGACCTGTAGAAGGACATTATTTGTTAGTTCTTTGTTTAAGGCTACTGTAAGTCCTATCCCTGACATCTTCTCAAATAAAAGTGTGATGTTTTTCTTATTCATGGCTGACGTGCTGGGTCAAACCTCGTGAGGCCAAGCCAGCATATTGGTATGGAAAACCCCCAATTTTTGCACCAGAGAGCTGTGTCATATTACATCATTTATGTTGGCATTTCTCATGTTTTCAGTTTTACTGTCATCTCTAGCTGACATTGTCAGAAGCTGTCAAATAGAGCCATGGATTCAGTATTCTGTATATAAAAGATATCCAGTTTGAAAAATCCACAACTGGAATCAAACTACTGTTAAAGCCTCGATTAATTACAGAAAGAATAAATGGTGATTTTTTTAAGAATTCTCGCTAATCTTTGTGCTAATGTGACTGCATGGCAACACGTTGGACAAACAAGACCCTTGATATTTATTATGTGTATAATTCTAAATCTCCTGTTGTAATTCATGGACCCCAGAGGATGAACCATACTGACTGTGGTGGCTGCTCAATCTGCTATATTACCACCTTCAGACCAAATTTTCACTCACTCATTAAAATGGAAATAGACAATTTTTCCTAAGTAGCGTTTCCAAATGATAACGTAAATAACGACAACACAGGACAATGTGTGAGTTTATTCAATAATTTAATCTACAATGGAAATGGATCGCCAGTTAACCCTTTTCTTGGGTGACCATGTGAGGACAACATTTTATAGTGATAGCAAGGTGTAAAGGGGACCAATGTAAACGTCGATCGTTTGGTTATTCTATATCCATTACAAGGTGCCATCAACATTTACGTGATAATGATACGTTGACGCAGAAAACTTGCCTGCAAATCTGTTGCTGAGATTGGCATGAAATTTGCACAAAACTGAAATGTTTTTGAGTTATTTTATGTAGATGGTCCTGTGAGATTATTTTAAATGATTTTAAATAATCTATTTTTCATTAAGGACAAGGACTTTCAAAATAAATGGATCATTATTGTTCCATTTGGTCAGAGTAAGTTTGCAGTTTTGATACTTTCTTTTTTTTTCCAGCACCAAAAGACCTTGAAGCAATAATGAAAGAAATATGCACCCTTAGAGAGGCTGGATTCTTATTATATCATTATCAAGACTCACAGGCTTTGTAAGGAAAGGTGTCGTTAAGAGCAGGAACAAGATAAAGTACTTTTGTTGAATCTGAATGCTCTTGCACAGTGTACCATCGCTAAATTTCAACAAACCCTTGTGTTCTTGTGAATGCGGAGAACAGCACGTGTTAAGATGAATGATTCACACGCACTGGAGAACATGCTGTAAGGTACAACTAAAATAAAGAGCAAGGTTACACTGTGGGATAAACTGCAGTAGTTGTACTTTGGACCAGTACAAAAAGAGAAACTTCCTCTGCCTGAACAGAGTGAAGGCAGCTGATCCTAATCCTCCTCCGCAGCAGCAAACATAGTGAAGTTCTGTTGATTGAAGAGATTTTCAGTCTTCAAGGAGCTAAAATGACTTTGCTATCATCCCTGCAGCAATACAGGAAGCCCTTCAAGTACTCTTCGCTTGAGCTGAACTATCACTCTCCTCCTATTAGCTGTGGGCAACGTGTCCTCCCACTAGTGGAGGCTGCTGCTTCCTTTTATTGTTATTCTTGGGTTTTTCCTCGGTCATTGACACATTGAGATGCCTTCCTTGCCTATCACAACACCGCCTGCAGTGGTCATTAGTCATAGCCAGTGAAGGCAGCAGTTCTGTGAGGATCAGCTGTGAGCTGACGTGCCTCCTTCTCCCTCTCCTGAGGCCAAGTACAGACTGGCTTGTTTCCTGTATGTGGTGTCACAGAGGGAGGAGAGACTTTCAGATGAGCAAAACTTTAAAACTGTTTGCCACTTAGATGTGCAGTTTCCTCATATAACATTGATTATAGCTGGGAGGCAGCACTTATCTGTCCCTGAGATACAATTTGTACCTTTGATACAAGCTGAAAGCAAATAGAAAAAGGAAGGTCAGTGGTGCTCATATTATCCACCTTTATGCATGTATGCATGAGAGTTCGAACATTGTTTTTCTAGGCTTTTGTAGGCTGACTAACCAACACGCTAATAAACTGTTATCTGAGGAGAGCAGATGTCTTGTAATACACAGAGACGCAGTGAGGAGGAGGGAATTAGTCCTTGTTTGACTGCAGACAGAGAAAAAAAGAAGATAAACAGCAGTGAATGAACATAGAAGACACATTCTGCCTGTGTAATTTGTGTGCAACACACGTCACCCAAACAATGCTAATGCAGAAGAACAGGAGGAAAAAATAATGGACTGGGGTCAGACACACTACATGGCTTGGCTTGCTTCCTCATTGAGGATTAAGGCTACATCACTATGCTAGGGCTGCAACCAGTTAATGTTTTCATTATTGATGAAACCTAATACGTTTTTTAGAATAATTATTTGCTCATAAAAAAGGTAGACCAATGTGATCCTTTTACATAGCTATTTTAATCTGACCATCAGTCCAAAACACGAAGATACTGCATGCAGTTTAAAATGATATGAAACACAGAAAAATAATAAATTATCACATTGGAGAAAATTTCAAACACAAATATTTGGCGTTTTATAGTCAAAGCTTGTGGTGTGACTCCAAGGATGGCAGTATTGGCTCCACAACTTTGGTGCTCAATATTTCAACTATTGGATGGATTGTCATGAAATTTTGTACAGACATATATGTTTCCTGGAGGATGAACAGACAATACAAACACAGCTAAGCAAATAGGTTCACGCCTCAATTGAAGTGTATAGTTATGCCGTACATCGTTAGAAGGCTTAGATTCTTGTGATTCTACTCATGCAAACCATTTCAAGATAAAACCATATCAGCAAGGTACAATCAACACAAAAGCTAGTCTGTACAAAGTTTTGCATACTCACCAATAATATGTCTGGGTGTTTCATCTCATTTGAGCAGATATGAGCTTCTATGCCCGCCCTAGAGTCTACAACAGTCAATGAGCGATTGTGTAGACAAGTGACCCACTCTCTCTTTGTTCTCCTCTCTCCTGAGCCACTTACCTGCCAGCCTCTGGATGATTGATGCATTATGTAGCCAATGAGATTTCAATTCCAGCACTATATAGTTTTTTATCAGTTTTTAAAGCCCCAAACTTGGAAATTATATAAGTCTATGTAGTTTTATGCCTTTTGCTCTTTGAAAATGAACATTTAACAAATGTTAGGTCAAGCACCAAATGTAACTTACTGGAGAAGGACAGTTGATTGTTGAGTCTCATCCCCGGTTCTTTAAATTCTGAGGCTGTAAGTTGGCGTTCGACCCGAGCTGCCAATACTCCAAAAAATAATCTCCCTTAAACATTGACTTTATGGATTTCAATTACAGAATTTCCATCTAATTCTATTACGTACATTCTGAATAAAGTATATCATGTAATGCAAAATATTTCTATCATGTTGAGCTGATGTGAATAAATCAAATAACAGTCTGCTTAAATTGAGTTAATGCAGTTTTTCAAGTATTATACATACAAGTAATGCATTACATATGAATTATACCCATGCCGTCAGGACATAATGCACATTTTTTACACATTTATTTAAAAGTCTAACAGCCTAATGTGGGTTAAATAACAACAAACATAATTTGTTTGTTGTCAGCAGCTGAAGATCTCTGGAAGTGCATACATCACTTTACTGTTGGAACATCAGCAGAGCTAATTATTTAGAAATAAATAAAGCATGAGATTACCAAAACCTTTTTATGTGTTAAAAGATGGAAGCAACCCCCGGAAAAAAGGCACATAACAGTCTGGAATTTGTTAAAAGGCATTTCAAAGAGCTTGCGACAAAAGGTTGTTGGGTTTGCTGAAAGCAGAATGCAGGGAACCGTACTATGAAATGTGTTGATGGCAGCATCATGCGGTGGGGAGGCTTTTAAGTGAATAGAGACAAATGTCGGGAACTTCTTGAGACGAAACCTGCGTTACACTGCCAAAGACCTTAGATCGATACACCATTCAAACAGGACCGTGACCACAAACACAGAGGAGATAACAACACTGGAACAACTTCAGAGCAGGAGCAGGAGCAAAGCCCTGCAGAGACACATGCCAAAACTCCGACTTACTGAAAACCAGTTAAATTTGCTGGAAAAAGCCATTCACAGATGATCCCAGTTTAACTGAGCCATAGCAAATCTGTGGAGAAGGCAGAGTGCTCAAGATATATAGGTTCATCCGCTTTGACTCAAAATAAGATTTGTGGATAAAAAGATGTGTGTGTGTGTGTTGCCATTGAATATATTTTAAAAGCTTCTTACCTCTACTTTATGCAGTGCAGTGCATGTGTAACTTTACAGTGTGTTTTCTTGTAAATTAAACCTACATGTGGATATGTGGCACTATTTAGTCGTACATAAAACTGCACGTCTCGAACATGTAACTCTGTATATCAAGGAACAGCATCATCAACTCATAGATGCAACAGCTGACAGCACTTTATCTTGCCTCATCGCGGCAGAGCAAAAGATGAATGCAGAATCCAATTGTCACAACACTTATACGACCAAAATTAGTTTCAAAATGGCGAATGGTATATAATTGAGGCAGTCTTGAATGAAGGAAGGCCCTCAATGAATCAAATTCTGAAAAAATGGGTGAAACACATCAATGGACAGTAAAGTGGATGTCAAGCAGGCGTGATTATGTAAGCTGTCGGTGCTGTCCAAGGTGTTTTTTTTGCCATAAGGAAGAGGAGGAGGAGGACTGACAGCTGTGAGCTTGTCGAGTCAGGTCAACCAAATAGGCATAAATGTTCTTTCTGAATCGTGATGGTAATGATGCAATGTTATTTGGATATTTTATATTAAATTATTTCCAGCCTGAAATTATCATAGTAAGATGGTGGTGGTGGTGGTGGTGGTGGGAGAGCTGATGATGTGTATTTTTTTTGTGAAATTATGTGAGAATAATGTTGTCGGTTTGCTAAATTAGATGCATTATTTTGCAGTAATACCCTAAAGGGCTGCATACAATATTATGTACAATTTTAAGAAACATCAAGCATTTATAGATAGTGACTAACATATGTACGCAAACAATTTGATATCAATCATTTACAGTTATAGTAAAGGGAAGTATGTCCCTGGTGACCACAGATAACATAACAAGTAGGTGAATTCTTAAGCTCCATTTACACTTTAGCATTGCTACATCTTGTCATGATTTGGGTTTTTGGTTAAGTTGTTTCCTGTTTTATTTTTGTAAATTCATCCTCATGCATTTCATGTTTTACTCTCCACTTCCTTTCTTGTGTTTCTTCTGCCCATTTCTGATTGCCCTATTAGTTTCACCTGTCTCTCATTAATCGTCCCTCCGTTGCGCAAGTCTGTGTCTTTGCGTCTGTTTTTGTCCTCACGTCAGTCCTGCGTTTCTTGTCTGTTCCCCGGTCCTGTTTTGCTCCTGATGTCATTTGTCTGTGCAAACGCTCCTCAGTGTTTCAGGTTTTTGTTCCCCATTACTTTCTGGTTTGTTCTTTGTTTTTGCAGCCTTAGTTTTGACTTGGATTGTTGCCTTTTTGTCCGCATTTCAATTTTTTTTGGATACCTGCTTTGTAAATGATACTCGCCTTTTGTTTCCAACCTGCCTGCCTTACTGTGTCTGCATTTGTATTTATCACCATCACATTATGATTACTTGCTGCGTCGGAGCATGGCTTCAGTCTTCAATTTAATATGCAAGAAGCCAATGCTTATACCTTCTGCTGCTTATTCTACACAATTCTTTTTCGACCCTACACTGCTGTCTCATCTTAAGTCGATTCAGTGGCTGTCATTAAGTTCCTAATTTTCTTATGTACACATGTGGTAGATGGTTTTCAGTTTATAATATTCTCTTTGTGTAAGATGTGTAAGTTAAAATAATCACATTTTCGACATGGCAATCCCTTCCATATTTCATATAGCTCATTTGTGGTAGAGGCACTGACATTAGTAGAGGAGAATGTTCGACCGCATGCTGTGTGGTTTGTTGATCCTGTTAAATGTGTTTTCAACCTCACTGACTCAGTGAGGTTGACAAAGTATGCATAAGTGCACAACTGTAAATATACTGTAGGTCCACAGTGGGCACCAGCGTCACCACACCCTCTTTGTCTTTCACACATCACTGCATTTCATGCAAATGAGAGCTGAGCTCACTGGGACCACAACGCAGCCACGTTGCAGCAAGCAGAGGAGACAGTTTTTCCAATATAAAATGATTTGCTTCTGGATCTTTATATACAGCAGGATGACCTTGCATCAGCCTGAAGGTCTGGGGGATGTAGAAAGCAGGAAATGTTCCCTATATGCCAATTTAAGTCTGGCACAGAAGATAATGCCAATAGAAGAAAATAAGTCCAATTTTTGTCATTATGTGTCCATGAAGAAATGAAAACAAACATTAAAATGATGGACCATGAAAAAGCCTTGATGCATCTGCAGTGCAGTGTGACTCAAGTACAGACCCTAGTGTCCTTCTGCAGATGGATGTTATGAAAGCTGGTGAAGCCTCTGGCTACAGGAAGTCACAGGTGTGATGGAGGCAGACAGAGTCATAAACGACACACCACGCTGCCCAAACCGATTACCACTGATGGGAGTGTGCATATACATACAAGACGCACAGAAGGCAGGGGATAGATGCTTCAATATAAATCTGTTTATAGGCTATTTTTTCATATGAATAATGCATGTACACGTTTCATTTCAAAATACAAAAATACATCTCTATACAAAAGACACTGTACTTTAACTCCCCCATTTACCATTTTTAAGAAGCAGGCAAACATTTAATAATTGCTTTATAAAACACTACAATATATCTGAGTGGTCTGATCACAAGTGGACAGCTTTAAGCCTGTCATTAACATGCATCCCAACACCTGTCTCAAGTGGCCACTTGTGATCAGATCTCACTTCCCTGCTCTATATGCAAATAGACACCTTCATCCCTGGAACAAATGGATATCACGTGTTTTTACACAATGAAAGAAATATCTTTATTTATAACATTTGCCGAATTAACAAGTAGGCCTAAATAGTTAAGAATGCGTTGTAGACAGCGTTTCACAATTTTGATAACGTTTTTCCTAATGCAACAAGTCTTAAAATTGACCAGTTTTTAAAGGGAGTCTGGGGATTTTCTGCTTCCAGGTCTTTGAAGAGCTTCCTCCTTTGAAGCAATGCCAGTCATAATAGGTGACTTATTTTTTACAAGTGAAATTACATTTTTGTTGCTACAGAGAGAATGAAGAACTGGAAAAAGGTATAGTTGGATACCATAACCAAATCTCAGGTAATGGTGCTTGAACAGTTATCAATTCAATGTAAACATGCTGAGAACACAAGCAAACCTCACAAGTGCCATTGGGGTTTTGAATGTTGCTAAATCAATGATGCTGAAAAAATGTGACCCCTATGTGACATATGCTGCTGCAATTTAAAATCTAAACATCATTTATATCAATGATATGTAAGCAAATTACATTTTACTTTACTGTCTGTTACTGTACATAATAAAGTTCTCAGGATGTTTCAAGGCAAAAGTGCATAGGTCCCACTTTTAGTGACCCTTATTCTATTTTTAGCGTTGTCCTACAGTTGTTTCAGGTTTTACATAACTCCCACTTCCGAGAAAGTAAGCAAACATCTACTCACTCTCAGCCATGCAGTAAAGCCATATGGGACTTCAGCTCTCATTAGCCCAAGACAGCGTAAAACTAGTCGACTGAAAGGCATCTTTCAGCCCTGGAAGTGGTTCCACTACAGCGCTTTAATAAGTTAACCCAGCCTGATACATTCATTTAATTAATGCAAATATTCATGAAAAGCCAAGCCTAATGAACTCTATGTCAAAAAACATAGACAAAAACATTCGACTGTTTGTGGGAAAGAATTAAAGCCACATACTGTATCCATTACTGTGAGAAATACTATCCATCTTTGTTATGTAAGCCCATTTCCGCCAGTTAAAGAAACAAAATTGATGAAGCCAATGCTTCATCAATTTTGACTGTAAGTCATTATTGTGAGATAAAAAGATGAAATACTGAGATAAAAAGTCAAACTTATGAGATAAAAAGTCATAATCATGAGATAAAGACTTTTTTTAATTTCAGAATTTGACCTTTTATTTATTTATTACATTTTTTTTTCTCATAATTTCGTTTTATATCTCATACTTTCAATTTACTGTGCAAATATTTTTTTCATCAAGCTTAGTTTACATCTTTTTTTGTTCTTCTTTCATTGGCGGTAATGGGCCTCCATATTACTGAGACTGCACATCGAATCTGATACAGAGAAAACAATATGTTAATTGATGAGTATTTGCAGTGTTTATTGGACATGAATATAGCACTTGTTTGGATAGATGTGACTGATTTAAAACCTTTAAACCTTTGAAGTTTGTGTTGTGCCTCTCACTTGATTTTAAGGGCAATAGGTGTTGTGTTATCATATCATCTTCAAAAACAGTAAAATCCTTGCGATAAATATTACAGAGCAACCTCTGCGTCTAAGGACAGGCTGTGGTGACAGGAACACTCAAGTTAAGTGCAATAGTGAGTTTTTTTGAGGATCCTTTGGATGAACTGTGCAGGGGGGTGTATTTATAGAGGAAAATGTCAGACTCCAGGTAGACTTGACACCAGACCAGCAGTCTGTGCTCTTGACTGCAGCAGTGGTCTGCTGCGCAGGTGGCATCGCTGGGGCCACACCGTGATTATGGGTGAATAATCTAGCTGACATATCTGCGAGACGTGGGACCAAGCAAGATGGAGCCGCTGTTTCTTGACTCTCAGAGGAACTTCTGCTCTTTTCTAGAAGATAGAAAAATCCTGTGATGGCAGTGAGAGGTCGCCTGCATGAGCCATCAATGACACACTTCAATCACACCCGCCTCACACTTTTCCAATATTCCCTGCACCCCAGCCATGCAGAGCACGTCTGCAGTGAAATGATTGACATCAAAATGAGAATGCCAGCAAATATGAAAGCAATTCCCTTTGTAAGTTTGTAAAGAAAATTACAGTCAAGGGGAGGTTCAGGTAATTCATGTCAGGGACTTGTTATCCCTCCGGTGGCTGACTAAATAGTTTAACCACAGCCTTATGATATCATTGTAGCAATCTACATGCTGACTGGACAAACTGGAAGATTTTGACTACTACTGACTACTGTTTTCCTGTGTCCTGGATTGATTTGATTCTCTACTGCACTGTCACTTTATTTCCTGTATTGAATTTAGGAAAATATTGCACTTGGTTGGTTACAATTTTTATTTTATGTGAACTGTATGGGCTATAATTTTAATTTCTTTTTTTAAATATCATTGCATTTCTACACCTTGTGGAAAGCTCTTTAAAGTGACATTGTTTGAAAGTTATTATGCAAATAATTTTGCCCTATTCACATGGGATAACAAGAGTACATTATATATCAAACAACAAAAATGTAATACTATGACATCTTCTGGTAACACATACACAGATACATTGGACACTGAATCGAGGTAGAAAGAGAATAAAATGCTACAGCGTTTAGACTGGAATAGGAGTTTTTTCTTCATCTCTGAGTGGCTGGCTAATTTAAAAGAGTACTTTGACAATTTGGGAATTTCGCTTTCTTGCCAAGAGTTAATGTTGGATGAGAAGATCAAACCCAACTCTCATATTTGTCCTTTAAGCATAAAGCCACATCCAGAACGTGGCTATGTTGAAAAGTAAGATGCCCAGTCGGCAGGATAAAATTTTAGCGGGAAAGGTTTCTGTAAACCACTGATACATTTGCTCACATAACATGCTTCTGACCTGACTAACTTAATCCATTTTTGAGTCTTATTCCCAACTCATCGAAAACTGATGCTTTGTCCTACAATCCCAAAGCATGAGTGTTTCATGAGTTGGGAATGAGACTCAAAGATCAACTTTTCTTATACAGAGCACCAGACTGAAATGCTGTCCCTTTTCAACACTGAGTAGCAAAATACTAGATCTCCAATGGGCCCATGAAACACTCTGCTTCTCAGATGCATTATGCACATAATTTTCTTTTTCATATTCATATTTTATCATCTGGAAACCACAGAGTTTTGGTTTTGCCTACATGTTGTGAGTCACGTCTTATTAAAGATAGCTGCAAATGTTGCATGCTTCTTGATAAATATCCCTTCAGCTTCTCATACTCGAACTATAAATCTTCCGGCAGTAGAGCAGAGACAAGATGAAGAAAAATTAAGAGATGAGGGTATTCATTCACAGTTGCTCAGTATCATCTTACAGACGATTTTGTCTCCTGCCAACCTGGCGTGGGTGTGGCTTGTTGCTGCCGCTGCGGAGGAAACACAGCATCCCTCCCAAACCCAGCCCTCCCTGTCACCCCCATGAGCCATCTCTGCCTTTGCCCTTTCCTCTGCAGAGCCAAAAACAGGCACCAGCCACAGGTGGTCTCTGCGCTTTATTGGTTCTGACACACATCTCTTGCCTTAAGAGCTTAGAGAGACAATTAAAAATTCATTAGGACAATGAAACAAGAGCGGATAAAAAAGAAATAGGACAGACAACAATACATAACCTTGCTGTGGCTCCAACCTATCGTCTACAAAGGCTCTTGCTGACGGCATTGTTGTGTGTGTGTGTGTGTGTGTGTGTGTGCCTACGTGTGTGTCTGTGTGGTTGTGTTGTGGTGTAACTATAGAGATACAGAGTCCGTCTAATATAGAAAACAAGCCTGTCCTGCTGTTACCCTGAAAATCACACGACAGAAGGACATTTATTTATGCACCACTTTTCTGCTCCTCAAAGCAGCTGGTTTGGTCTCTCCAAGACATTTGACCACATTTAAATGATTCTGACTAACAAATAGCCATCGTGCCTGGTTTTTGTTTACTTGCAAATTAGTCTTTACTGTCCGTCTTTAGCTCATTTATAAGGGACTGAATTTGCTTTTTCCTTGTTGAACCTTTCCTACACTGCAAAACACCTTTGATGGGAAAACACACACATATTTCCATCACATGCCATTACAGCTGACATTATATTAAGTGCAGATTTACACACATTGTCACAACACATCTTCTCCACAAAACAGGGCTGTGAGAGCCTCTTTTGTTCCCCAAGTACATTCACTATGGAAAGTGGCTTTCTAATGCCTCTGAAGTGGCTGTGTGGGTGTTTTACGGTGTTTGAGTACCTTGTTTTATGCCCTCCCCATAAAATTACAAAATATCATATTGTCCTTGGAAAAGTTTTCCCTACATCTTACTTTTAACCTTCTTCTCTTAAGTGCAGCTTCTGAAAATAATTGTAAACAATGTTACTGTGAGATTTTTGATTCGGAACCATCACTCAAAAAAATGATTCGAGCCTTTCATTGATGCGACACATTAAGATACAGTTTGCTTTATTGATCGACATCAAAATTGAGTAAAAACATTTATATTTAATGAGTGTAACATTGAATGTGCTAATAGTTTCACCTATGAAAATTATCAATGCAAAAGAAATGAGTTTAGTTGAGGGACGCCCCCTTTGTGCAAGTGCAAGACCACACTAAGTCTTTGCGTCCTCCATTTTTTACCTCTGGCTGCAATGAGACTGATAAGACAGTGACTACAGATGTGACCAGAATATGTGCAACAGTTATGACTTTAAGCGAGGGGAGTTTTGCTCCATTTTTAGTTCAGTTGGAGTTGGTGGGCTAACATTGGTTAGCTAGCTAGGCAGCTTTTCACTTTACTACTTGCTTCAGTTGGACTAAGTTTCTGTTGCTAAGGTTATAAACCTTAATTGTTTTATTATTATTTATTTATTATTATTATTATTAACATGTAGGGGGTAGCATATCACCAGAGGAACCTTTTGTGCTCCTTTGCTGTAGCTGTCATTGGTTGTAGCGATTAGCTGCCATTAGCTATCTGGCTCAATTAGCCATGCAGCTAGTGCCCCTTGGCTGACTAGAGTAAAAAGTTGTATTATGAGACAGAGCAGACTGGGGCTAGCTGGTTAGCATGCTAACTTCAGTAACTATCTCTAACACGGTACATAGACGTTTTTTATGTTTTCAACGAACATTCTGACCATATCTTACATTTTGCACCTTTTACATGTGATATTGAGAAGGGAGACAGGCGTTGGGGGTAGCCAACAAGGAAGTGAAGCTACTTAAAAATCACATCAAGAGATGCTTTATCGTCTTTGTGTTGTAACAGCTGCTTTTGCGAGACCAATGCAACTTAAAACATGCCTTTAGCTGGTCAAGTAACAAGATACATACAGTGTGTATAAAAAAAAAATCTATTTAAATCAGTTGTGTGTGCGTAAGTCTTCTACAGTGGCTGTGTATGAAAGCCTTTGAACAATGCTTTCAGCCAGTGGCCCTCAAACACCTCTATGTAACACCACACACAAAGAATATGATCACAAATATTTAAATGTAAGACGTGAGATTCATTTATGTATGAATGTCTGTGCTGCAAATACAAATCAGGCAGTTCAGATGAACATGGAATAATTCATGATCTGTTGTATAACTGACATATAAGCTTATCGGTCACATAAATCCATAAGAGGAGCCGTGATTTTAATCTCTCACTTTCTGACAATCTCTTGCTTCTCATTCTTGGACTCGGTCACATGAGCTGGCAAGTGTCAGCTCCTTTATTTCATGGTGGGAACTGGAGGTTGGAGTACACTCTTCTCATATAGCTGCTGACATTAGCCGTCAGCCTCTCGCCCCTTCCATCTCCATCTCGTTCTCTAATGTCTTGTAAAAATTGCAAGATCACTCTCCAACAGGGCGATTGTAAAATACAGAATCCTTCCTCCTTTCTACAAACACACACACACACTCCTCAAATTACAATTTGGGTCACTAGGTTTGAAGATGCTGTCTACTGTGTCTTTAGGCTTTTAAGCTGCGCTATTTTAGACGTTTGAGTGTAGAGGAGACGAGACAGAACACTAGACCTCACTCTGCTTTCTTACCTGCACACTATCAAAGATTTCCTCACGCTGGGTGTCCAGATGTCCTGTGGCGTTACAGTAGCTCTTTCTCCACATTACATAACACGACAAATTTGATCCCAGTGGGATAAAGCCAGTAATACTCCAGAGCGAATGGAGGAATGCTGAGGTGGTTTCCCAGCAGCTTGTGTAACTGCTGAGGTTGTGAATATTACAGCAGCGAGCTGTCACATTGAAAACCATCAAACTCACAAATGAAATGTTCCCAAACACATTATTTATTACCAAATCTGATGAAATCACCAGTGATGAATTATGCACGACTTATACAACTCTGTACAGTGATTCAACATCAGCACAATAATAATCACGTTTTCTTACACAGAACCAACGATGATGAGGATGCTGTAGATTTCAAACTCGTGATTGTGACAGATTTTAAACTAGAAAAATAAGATGCAAAATATTCATTCAGTGAAGTTTGCACATGACATGTTAACATACTAGCTTTCTGTTCTTTTTGTTGACCATTAAATTCCCTGATGATATGTGTGATCTTATTGGGTCAACTTGCAGTTCATCACAGCACCCTTGATATTAAAAAATGTCTCCATGAACATGCACTGGATTGTCAGTCACTTAGCTTAAAAGTTATAGTTAGATAATTTTGGATATACACTTATTCACATTCTTGGTGAGAGTAAGATGAGAAGATTGATACCACTTTCATGTTTGTGTGGTAAACATAAAGCGAGACGCTTAGCTTAAGCAAGAAGAATCAGGAATCAGAGGGGAACAAAACTCTCATACACAAGTCAGCACTAACAATTAGCTAGCTAGCTCGTAAGCTATCGAGATATCAGCAAACTGGTAGCGATTGTTTTATGCTTTTTTTTTTTAAGAAAAGGACCATAATACATTGAAACAACAGAGTTCTCATAACCCTCAGACTGAAATGTGCCTCTGAAAAATCTCAGCTTGAAAGGCCATGTAGCCCTAACACTTCACCCTACCCCTCTACCCCAACAATAATCTGGACACCCTACCCCTTGGTGTGAACATGCAAAACAGAGGGGTAGGGCTGAGTGGTAGGTGCATTTGGATTGGGCCAAATCTCTGAAACTCAAATTTTTCTGGGGAAGGATGCCCCACATTGGCTTTGGTTTTGAAATCCTCCCTTTGAGGCCTCAAGGCATCTCATGCTAATCTAAATTAAGATAAGCTAAGCTAAGATAAATGTCTCCAGGCTGCAGTGTCATATATCCAGTATTTACAGATGTGACTGTGGTATTGATCCTTTCATCTGACTCTCAGCAAGAGAGCAAATGAATATATTTTCCAAAATGTTGAACTGAGTGGGCACTTCATGGTACACAAGACAAAATGTTTTTATTGATTGAACTACAGGGAATATTGTATGTATCATAAAGTAAATCTGAAATCAAGTTAGTGCAGTTCATGGCAGAAAAACAAAGTTTTCCCTTTGCTGGAGAATTTTGTTGCCAAATTGTTTTTGACAGAATCATATGAAATGCTCTTCAGTCTCATTTATATATATACATAATTATATTGTCAAATTGTACAATACAGACTTCCAAACTATACACAAGACTCGTAGCTGACACACTGATGATATCATTTTATGTTACAAATACATTATACCCTGATAATAGGCCAGCACAGTATGAGGGTCTGCTATAATCATAAATCTCTGTGGTTGGCATCCCATTCATTTAGTCTAGACTGATTCAATAAATATACAGATCATTCTTTCATTCACAATTTTTTAGACAAAAATAACAAATATTATAAAACTAAAAATAAAACTGGTACAAAATTAACATCGTCTGACACATAGCACAATGCAAATGACTAATTTTGTAACTAATAAAGTGCATTTCTTGAGGCAGATTATTAATACAATAGATTGAAATAAGATGCTCAAAAATAAATATATTGAACACCACAGAATCAAATGTATTCTGTAACTCTTCCATTAACCGAAACCTTTGTCTAAAGAGGCGCTAGTAAATGTTTCTAAATACAGAAAGAACTTAAGAGATATAAACCCTGCAAATACATGGAAAAAAGGATTTATGTGCAGTTATTGTGATTGTCAGTGCAGTTCCTGGAGATAGAGTAGGTTTGGTTCCTGAAGTCATTGAAAGGCTCATAAAAGCAATCTGATGTAGGCAAGAGGTTAGACCGTAGAGTGTGTTGAGACAAGGAGACCAGAGGAGAGGATGTGGATTGTTGTGGCAGTAGTATGACGCTTTCCCTCAAAACCTACAACATGTGTGTTTTTTTCCAAACCTGATAACTGTTTTATCATGCAATGCATAGATATATGTCTGTTTGTCCAAAGACAAATGTTAAAAATTATAAGTTTGACTTCCATTTGCAATTGTCAGCCATGAAGAATTGCAATGCTGTTATGATTGAAGGACTTGTGTTAATTTTACATGGGGTTTACGACTGAAAGGAATAGTTTGACAGTTTGGGACATGGGTTAATGTCTTTGTCGCTGAGTGATACCACTCTCACAGAGGTTCTGTATATATGAATATGTAGCCAAGAAACAGTGAGCTTAGCTTAGCATAAAGACAGGAAACAGGCAGTCTGTCTCCTGGAAATTACATTTGCAAGAGCAAATACATTTTGTGATAAACATAATGCTGACAGAATTATGTTTTCTGTTAAAAAATTGGGGAAAAAGTGAGCACTGACTTGAGACATAGGATTTTTTTGATTAAGATTTTACTGAAATCCCAATCTTTCTCTAACTGTGGAGGTATAATTTGTAAAACATTGGCCAGAATTCGAAGGTAACTCCAACAACACAATGGGCAGCATATCACCAGAGTAAATGACACCTGCTACTCTTTGCTAGCTATCTTTGGCTGTAGCTAGCTACCGTTAGCAGATTAGCTCATGCTCAGTTAGCCCTGGAGCCAGCAGCCCTAGAGTTTGTCTGGACTTTGGCTCGCAGGAGGAGTCCCTACGGTCAACTGGGCCCAGCTCAACTGGATATGACAGCCTGACGTGAGAGTGAACATGGCTGCACACCAAACTGAGACTGAACACAGCCTCGAGGAACAAAGGAGATCAGTTTGAAAAAGGGGATATGGCTCTGATCGAGACGATGACTTTGTGGACGAGAAGACGCGATAGGCGGGACTAGAGAGGCGACAGAGCGTTGGACATCAGCAGAAAATGGCGTGTGTGGCCGGAATATTCACATCTTACTCTTACTTACTTGTTCTGGGAATTGAGGATTTATTTTAACCAAAGCTGCAGTGATTGTGGTAATACAAACCAGTTAAGTAACCAGTAAGTTTTATTTAGTTTTATGTCGAGTTTAGTTGAAGCAGAAGGAAACAGCTAGCCTGGCCCTGTCCAAACCTCTCATGTTCACACAGTACATCTTGTTGTTTTTTTGTTTTTTTTACATTTTAGATTTTTGTTACCTTTGGTCAAAGCCCGACTAGCTGTTTTCCCCTGTTTCTTAAGCCTAATGCTAAGCTAAGCTGGCACCTTTACTATACAGACATGGCATCTATCATCTTGGCAAGGAAATAATATGCATATTTCCCAAAAATGTCAAACCGTTCCTAAAAAAAACCCTAAATTACTGGAAAGTAGCCACAGAGCATATGCTTGTTATTTTTAAATTCACATTTTCCTCAGGTCTTCTCGCCATGTGGGGGTGACTGGTCTCGCTGAAAAAGCAGGGTCACACCCTTCCTGAAGCGATGGTCCCTGACACTGTAGATAATTACATTACAGCAACTGTTTCCTGTCAGGATCCAGAAGGCAAAAAAGGAAAAGTTACACCAGGTGTATCCCACCACGTTCCCGAGCACAAACACAGCGATGGGAGAGAATGATGCTGTGAAGGCGAATGTTAGTATGCCAATTGTTTTGGCAGCTTTGATGTCTGAAAAGGAGGGCCTGTGAGGGCACCCTCCCGCTCCTCCTCCTCCCCCTGTGTCAGTCAGACTCCCTTCTGAGAGCAGCTTGCGTTTTTGGGAGTACCGTCGGATGCTAGTGAAAGACACAATGTTAACTGCTAACGTGCCACCGAGCAGTGTGAAGTCAAACGCTGGGAATAACAGCAAAATGTTGGCATCAGGTGGCAGCTGGCCTCCAAACATTAGTGGGGTGTAGTTACACATACGACTGCACTCATTGTACTCCAGAGTGAAGTTGCTGCTGAAGATGAGGGGCGCAAGAGCCAGCAGGAAGCTAGCTGCCCAGGAGAGCAGGATGAGGAGCAGAGTTCGTCTCCGGGTCACCAAAGCGTCCTTGTGGAGTGGTCGTAAGATGGCAACACTTCGCTCCAGTGTCATGAGGAAGATGGTGCTAATGGAGACAAAGGTGCATCCAGCGAACACTGGGCCAATCAGCATGCAGGGCTGCCAGGGGCTCACAAGTCCCCCAAGAGAGGAGGAGGTGGCCGGGGAAGTAGAACTACCCTGGTACCAAACGGGGGGAGTGCTGGTCACCATCAGAGAGATCTCAGTGTAGACAGAGAAAGGGACGACGAGGACGCCGACCATCATGTCCGCTATGGCCAGAGACACTGTCAGAGAGAGACAAGAAGAAGAAGAGGGCTAAGGGGACGCATCACAACACACACATAAAATAAACTAATGTCTTGGAATGAAATAGTGTGACACATGAAATTATAATCACTTCTGGTTAGTGCAAAGATTTCAATTGGATAGTTACTGTAAATAAATTATCCAGACCTTCTTAGAGCCTTATAATCAGAGCTTTGAAGGTCTTTGGTGTTAGCAGGTTGATAAATTATTATTATTTTTTCACAAAATTGATTCTATTTTGCCCTTAATTCATTTTCAGTTGGCTTATTGCATCTTGCTAGAGGGAACCTGTAGATTCTTATGCAATCGACACTGATTAAACCTAGATTAGTTTAATAACTTTCTGAAATGAACAACTTTCCACCAACAACCATGTAGTGTTAAGATGGTAAACAACATTTACCTTTCAGGTATCCCTGTGGTGTTCGAGACTGTCTTGTTTGCACAAACACAGTGAGGGTGACCACATTTCCAACCACAATGGCAAATGCCAGGCTGACCATGAACACCACAGCCAAGGTGCGGTTGAGAAATCCACAGCAGCAGATGGTACAGAGAGGGGCCAGTGACTGGCCTGAACCGAGTGTTGCTTGAGCAGCTGCAGTCAGATTGAACAGATAGTCTGCAGTCGGCAGCAGAACAGCTGTACTCCCGGGAACGCTGATGTTGGGAGGTAGAGCAGTCATGGCCCAGGATGAATGGTTTCACCACTTGTGATGTGTAGGTGGAAGGGCCACTCAGGAAACCATGTCCTGGACCTGGAAACTACCCTGATGAAAGATAAAATATATATTGTGGCAATTAAATAATCTGTCCAAATAATTATCCAGCCTTGTAAAAAGCAGCACAAAGTCATTCATATTAATGTAACATTCAGTCTTTCTCTCACTTAATAAATCAACACTCTCTCATCAACCATACAAGTAACTGGATTGTTTTTTAAGGGCTAAACAGTGCAGATATTTCTAATGAACCCTCAACCTGTTAGGTATTCATTGCTGAAAGGGACAAACCTTCCAACATTATCAATCAAATATGAGTTGAAATAATAATACTGTCCTGTCACAGAAAATCATGCTCACGTCGTACTTTCTTATGATCTAACCCTAAGTGCAGACATTTCATTTTAATAACATTTTGACTTGCCCTCTAGTATTTGTTTCAGCTGCACATGTCAGCATGTAGGGCACTTATTCATAAAACCCAAAGTACTATCTATTTCTAGTCAGGCTGAATAGTTTTTATCTTTGGGCTTTTAGCCAGCAAACCATGTCCCTTTAAGCAAGTCATTCATTTGGAGTCACCAGTTTATAAAGTTCCTTGTTTTTGACTAGTATAGTAAACTGTATCATCTGCATTACAATGATTATTAGGGATTATCAGTTTATAAAATTTTGAAAGTCACCTAAATATCCTGCTGCTTAAGAGTGCCCCAGGAATGAGCCTTAAAACCCAAGAAACAAGTTAGCATTTTTGCACTTCCTGGTCCCTCCTTCCTGGCTAAAAGAGACAGATATTGTTTAAACATCATCATGCTGAACACAGAGACTCATATACTCACTGTCAGTGTTTATAAGCTTATAAGATATAAGAAAGCTGACGTTGAAGTCATGCACAACACGTTGTACTGTAGGTAGCTTCTAGCCAAACATTAGCTTATTATTTCTGGTGATTGCATTTACACTTCAAAAATAGTACAAGTGGAGTTCTTTTGTGAAGATTATCTTGCTGAACAAAACTTATAAGTAGCCTATCATAAACTATTTTTGCCTAATTTTCTGCTTTTTGTCGAGGGAACCAGGTTCCAGGATAGCCTATAAAAATACATCATCCCTGCAGCACTCTATTCAATATGTTGCTAAATGTTGTTTTTACAGTTCTCCAAAAATACCTTTAATTTATTGTTTTACTGTATTGTGTATTATATTAAGCCAAGCACATAATCCAATAATGTATAAAGGGTGTAGAGAGCTTAAACTACGTGTCCACATAAAGATATTTGGGTGCGTGTCTTGTTTTTAGTTTTTGAGGTGGTTTGCTTAGGGTGCAGTGTACACTACAAATGTTTTATATGAAAGGCTGAATTTTATTAGATTTTACAAGAAAAAACCTATGTATGAATGGTTAGTCTTTTATCCAGGATTTTGCAAACAGAGTAAGGACAGGGTTTTTTTCACTTGTGTGCTCTGGTTACATGCTGTTCCTGTACCCTGACACTGTTGGAAGCACCTCGATGCTGTCAGTACCCATGCAGAAACTCAAAGTTCAGTACCAAATGTCTTTCTCAGCTGACAACTAAATACACGGGTCCCTCAATCATTTATGCTGTTCACTGGGCTGGAGAGCAGGAAGGTACACACATCCGAGAAAACAAAGGGTAACAGGAATGGACATATTCAGACCAGGGCAAAACCAAACCAAATCTTGTGCTCTCATTCTGGCTTTGGGTTCAGAAACATGGTCGACTTGAAATCCTATAACTGTTATCAGCAGTGAATTAGTCTCAGAATAATGAGACTTTCTTCAGATGTGGAATAAAACACTTGTGGGTGTGCGTTCTGTGAGCAGCATACGTTCATGGTTAAATGAAGAGTTATGGAAAATGCAAATGAAAAGATCAAAAAAGCTTGTCTGCCCTCACAACTTGTTAACAAATGCTTGATCGCTTTGGATTTTTGCTACAGAAAGTGAATTCATATTCTGTACTAATGAAATGAAATGTCAATATAATAAGATACATGTATGATGCAACTTGACAAACCTTTGCTTCTCTGTCACATTAATATGCAGTGCTTACAGGATAGACAATTTAATTGGAAACATGAAGTTGAATTATTTATATTTTTAATGCACAATATTTCATCAAACAAATAATTTTACATTCTTGATGTCTATGAGATGTCGACTGAGATAATAAATTAATTAAAGTGATCTTTAGAAGGCAGTACAATGCGTGTCTCTCTCTCTCTCTGCGTGTTTAAGCTTGTGCTGCTGCAGCCGTTACGTTTATCTGATGGCATTCAATTCAGATTTCAGTTGTGTTTAAAGGAATAAAGAATGTTACAAGGTCCAACCTTTTAACATTGACTTCATGAGTCCTCCATAAAAGTGACAGTGTGCTTATTCAGATATGAGACCTACAGTACATGTTAAATTTCCATCAGATTAAGATCAAATGGTGCATGTGTGAAAGAGGCTAAACACAACATAACGTAGTATTAAAACCCCCCAAGTGAAGATGTACAGATGCTCCTTTGGCAGCAACTGCGGCCTTGAGTCTATATGGATCAGCTTTCGGCAAAAAATACAAAAAATACAAAAATTGACACAAGACAGTGGCGATGATATTCACTCTTACCTCATCAGTAAACACTATATAAACCCAATTACATTTTTGCTGCATTCTGATAAGAAGATGAAAAACAACTTCGCAGTAATGACATGAGAATGACATTGACACTGAAGTTTTGCATCTAAGCTGAAGTTTAGGTTTTCCACTGCAGACTGAGCATGAGTTTTGCTCCTAATGCTTTATTCAATGCATTATTTACATTTGTTATGGTTAGCATTTGTTGTCTCATTCGTTATCTCCAGAAAATGTTCCCATATCCTCACACCTTTCAAGTTAATGCACCATTCTGCCCCTCAAAAAGTTTATTATCTAAAATGGAGCTTCTCATTCAAACAATCACTCATATTAATGCCCAGAATTTGTTTCTACTCAAACAACTTATGTGCATATTACTTTAAAAAAAAGCAGCGACAGGGAACTTTTGTTTTGTGTTGATTCTAGGGCCCCCTGTGGACAAAATGTGTGTGAACATCAGCGCCTCCTGTGGTAAAGTTCTTGGATGAAGCATTTGTTTTGGAAATTTTGTTTTAGAGTTGTTCCATCCCACCAGACTACAGAGCTGCTTCTTTCCTCAGGCTGTGACGCCTCAATTCATCCTCAGCGCTCCACCATAAAAAAATAGTTTTCATTTAATGTCTTTTCAGAATCCTCAAAATTGCCTTAATGACAAACTGACCACCAGTGTAGTATTTTAGTACCATATTCTTCAACTTCACAGAGAGCCGCTCTGCTTCCCGTATTTCTGCACCGAGCTCGCCCTCTTTTATCAATCCAATGTCTTTGAAATGAGCACACAGCATGGATCCCAGCTGGCTGTGTTTGTGCCTCAGGTGACAATATAGCTGTCTGATTGATACTATTATTTGTAGCCTCCATACTGTTCTACACTGTTTGCTTGGTGATCGTAGTAGCATTCGGAGACAACAGCATAAAATTATGTGTCCTTCTGCAATAATCTCTGCCTTGTTGTCCAATAGCCACTGACATGCATGCGGCTCAGCTGAGGCTCATTAGGATTTAAGCTTTTAGCTTTTTAGGATTTTAGCTTTTGCTGCCTCAACTTAACCATATGTTAAGCATGCTGCAGGTGCCCTGCAAACATTGTTAAAACAGATCACATTAATTATCAGATATACTGCAATTGAATGGATTTTGCAGAATCGTCTTCTATCATACTGTTAGGTGAAAGAATGATTAGATATTCACTTTGGTATTCACTTCATACCTGTGACTGTAATACTCAGCAATGATAAAATGTAATTTTTCAAAAGTGATCAAGGCCAAGATTGACAAAAGAGTGTTCTGATTGTTGACACTGTGAAAGACAACCTCAGGAAATAAGGTTTTCTGGGAGGGAGTTTATCTTTTGTTAATATTATCTATGAATCATTCAGCTACATAAGCCCCTCTCTAGTCTTGTCTAGTTATTTCTTGTTTCTATGGTTGAATGTTTGACGTTCACTGTGTAGGACGATGTATGTGCAGAGTTGAGTCAGAGACACTGTTCTCACATTAATCTTGTGAAAGTTAAAATATTCTCTGTGCTCATTGAAAATCTAATTTTAAGATGCAGGCCTACAGGCATGAATTGTGACATCACAAATAGTTTGGAAACCAATCCTGGTCCAATATTCAGCATATTTGCACAGTCATAGATTCGGGAGGTTTTAATGAGGTGTAAGGAGAAGATGTCATTTTAAGGATTTTAACAAGATAATGGTGCTTTTTTGTGGAAAAAAAACAGTACAATGTACAATGTTTTATGCATCTTTAAAATATCTGGAGAGGATCTTTGAGTTACTTGAAACAAACATCTAAATTATACACATTCAACACTCCTGGCTTGTAAAATGAATGGCATTTTTAACAGCTTCAGGTAATTATTTTCATGTCATAACCAAGCAATTTCTTTACTGTTAGTTAGAAAATTTATTTTTGGGACGATAGAGGAACCTCATTAAGGGGCTTTTTAGCTTTACCTTGAGTGAAGATGACAGGCGGAAGTATACCCCGTGGCAAGACCTCAGGCGTAGTGAGACAAGCAGCTGACAGCAACGACAACACATATACGCGTACACACACAGTATTAGTGTTAGAGGCTTACGCTACCAGTGTCTTTGGCGACAGGGAAAATGAAACACTACGCAGTACAAGCTGCTCTACATCTATATGTTTTTAAAAAATTGTGTTGCAAAAGTGTCAAGATCTACCTCAAGATGCCAGTCTGTCTTCATGTTTCAGCAGTATGAATCAGTTCTGGGTTATAAATTGTAGATCAGAGGTTATTAAAGTTTGACAGTGTTGCCCCACATATACATATATATATATATATATATGTATATATATATATATATATATATATATTGATAGTGCAAAATTATAAACATTAATATTAATTGTCTTCCTCCCTTTTATTATTATCCTTTGTCTCACTTTGATTTGAGACACAATCATGCATAATTTTGGGGAAAATGTTTCCAATAATGCTCTGGGAGTTCTAAACAGGAAGTATAGTGTTGCCATGGAGCTAGCAAGTTACTTGAAGGCTACAATAAAGAAGAAAAGGGCTTTTTAAACCTTATTTTGGGGCAAAGTCACTGAACTTTTTAAGCAGTTTATATCCGATTTGACTGGCGATTTTATACATGCAGTTTTTTATGTCCAGGTGACCATTAACAGTTAATTTCTAACTCTCTCCATTTTCATTCAGATGGGGGCCTTGTTAACTTGCAAGTTGAGACCCGTTTTTTAACATACACGTGTTTACATATTGGAAAATTAGCACCATTGAAAGTATGCCGAATTAGCTATAAACAGTTCTTGTTTGTAATGTTCTCATGGATGTATACACAACTATCAATGAAATACTTGAAACTGAGGAAAACTGTTACTAAATATTCACAAAAAACAAAATAAAAATTCAGATATGTCACAGAATAAACAATCAAGTGAAACACTAAAATATCCCAATACCCCTAACTAATTTTGAGTAGTGTAGTTTCAGGTTAACCATTTACTTTTAAGCGATGTTAAATTGTATTTTCGTGGATCGTATTTGGATGTAATGGACATATTTGGATTATTTGCAAATTTGATGAAATTGCATTTGTTGTGTGGTTCATAAATAGGCCTGGAAGATACTAATAACACTTATGTAAAGTATTCCACGAGATATGAAGTCAGAGGATTAAAGGTTTTACAATTTATCTGGTGACTATGAATGTCGGTATCAAAACTCCATTGCAGTCCACCATGTTATCAAGATACTTAAATATATATAATATAATATATAATAATTAACAAAAATGTCAATGACATTGTGGCTCAAGGGGAAAGCATCAGTGAAATCATTAGAATACATTCTCAGGGAACCATGAATGTCTACAAAAATGTATGTCAATCCATCAAGTAGATTTTAAGATGTCACAGAATAAGTGAAACTCTGACCTGATGGTGGTGCTAGAGGAAAAGTCAGAGGACTATTAAAGTCATTAGAAGTTATCCTCAAGGGACCTTGAGTATCTGTAGCAGATTTCATGGCAATCCATCCAACAATTGTCAAAATATTTTACTGGAGGAAAAGTTGAGGTATCTCCATTTGGAGTTATCCACTTTGGATCAAGGATATTTGTACACATTTTCATGACAGTACATCCAGGGGTTGCTTAAACATGCGTTCAATAATAATATTTGATCTCATGCGCACAAATAAACCCTTACATTGAATGTGGCCCCTCTACAGTCTGCCATTCTCTGGAGACCGTTGTGCTGGAATAGCTGCGTTTAGGCTTCAGCTTGTTGTTCATGCATGCAGTGAATTTCCTTTGACAGGGCTGTGTCCCTGAGTGACAGGTCAGGCATATGTAGGAAGACCATGGGGGCTTGGTCAGGGCTCTCAGGCCAGGTCGCCCGATGCACAGAAGGGTCATGTGCAGTAATAATGGACAGGCTGGCTCAGAGCCGCCTGAGGCCGATTGCCACAGCACATGAGGAGAAAGACGACTTTCTCTTCACATCTTGGCCTGTCATTCTGTCTGTATTTGTTTCCCTTGTGTGTGTCAGATAAGTGCACAAGCAACACATTCATAGGCACAAAAACACGGATACAAACACATAACCAGTGTTACTCTCTTGTTGTTTGCTGTTGTTTCATCTTTCCCTGTGTTGTCTTGCTGGGAATATATTTGTTCAAGTTTTTCTTAAAGTTTACTCTGGAAGCATTTATTCTTGCTCCTGCATTCAATCACTGTAATTTTACAATTGATTGTAACTTCACTTGGTAATTGTAATACTTTAGATAACAGCCTGCAGGTACTAATAAAAAATTTGCTGGGTACCTTTAAGTACACATGAAGAAGCTCAGGAAACTATGTGGTAACACATTTGCAATTAAGGGAAAAGCTAGAATTAAATACTTTTTTAAAGCAACATTACGTAACTTTTTACCTCAAAATAACAGCTTCAGAATCATTTTGATGATATAGTGCCTTTTACTAGGGTGAATGTTGTGTCTGTCTCAGCCAAGAGAGTTTTGTTTGTAGTTAGCACCTACATTATGTCTGACAAATTGTTACAGACCTGGGAATTGCATTTAGGACAGTGGTGTTGCACTGTGGGGGTGCCAAATTGCACAAAATGCCAATTTCTACATTATGTTGCTTTAAGAACATAAAATAGTTTTGGTTATGTTTAATATTTACTGCTGTAATGGCACATTGTATTATTGTAATGTACCTAATAAGTACTATATTGATACCCCTGTCTACACTAAATAATTATTACACAGTGCTGTAATCTAAAGTGTCACCAAATTCAACAGATTACTGTTGAATTCACTGTTGAAACTTAATGTGTGGGCATGTGTGTATGTGTCTCTGAATTTGTGTGCATGTGTTTGTCTCCATTTTGTCAATGAGTCCCAGTCCAAATCACTCACTGCTGATAGACGTCACACCCACCACAATTTACTCAGTCGACAGCCACTGCATGTCTGAATGATCAAACACCAAGCAAACAGGAATCCACCTGATATTCTCAATAAATGCTTTAGTGATCTTCTTATAAACTACGTTCAAGAGGAAATATTTCCTCTAAACTGTGAGTTGAACTTTGGCTAAAAAAGTGTTATCGACAGAGGACTTAAAACTTAACTATGCTGACATTGTTAAGTAATATTTTGCCATTCTAAGTTGATAAAACACTTCATATGGTCAGGTATTTTCTCAAATGTCATCCTATTGAACAGTCCTTCTTGGTGTATCAAAATGCAAGCAGGAATACTGCAACACCTGCTGTGTGAAGTACAAATTTAAATCCAACAGGACAAAATGTGAAAGTGTGTTAATGTGTTTGTGTGAGTCAATGCATGTGTGCATCAAATGACAACAAATTAAGATAAAAAAGGTTTCCACTTATTTACTAATGTCATTGTAAATAACATTGTTCTGTTATTTAAACTGACATTTCCAGGAATTTCTTTGGCATATATAAACATGGCTCTTGGGAAAGCCTTGCTCGTTATCAGTCTCTTAATTGAAGTATTTTGATGACCAACAGTGCTTTGCAATAAGTCCTAATTCAATTTGTTTAATACACCTAGAAAAAAAAAACAATCAACTTAAAGCAGTAATGTGAAAACCAGTTAATCCAAAGATGTGCAGAACTTAAAATGTCACATATTGCAAATTGATATAATTCAAGAGCAATAACTGTTAAGCATTCTACGCAAACAAATTATTCATATGCAAATGCATGTGTGAGTGCAGCCTGACACACATCGATATTCAATCAATGCTCAAACAGAAGTTTGGATTTCTTTTAAAAAATGGCAAAGTGTAGAAATGTTTTATCTCCTAATTTAGTATTTACAGCTGTCATATAATACCATGCAAACTCATACAACAAAAAAATAAAAAACAGAAAATCTTACCAGCATTTCCACTGTTACGGACCATATAGCGGTTGTGCAGAGAGGGGTCGATAACAAGAAAACATTCTAGTATTAAAGTGCTGACTTATAGGGAGTAAAATCCAGATAAAAATCCTCCAGTGAAGAAGAAAGTGGAGCTGTAGTCCTCTCATCATTCATTCTGCTGAGAAGCACACATTAAGCACAAAGCCTCTCACACACTCCAGCTCTCTGTCCCTATGATTCAGCCTCCTCAGCCTCTTGCTCGCTCTGTGCAGTGCTCAGCCTCCAGTCCCCACTCCACTGCTCCCCCCTCCTCGCCTGTACTCCCCTCACCCTCTGCGTGGCTTTCAGTCCTTATCACATGCACACGCTCTTCCACCAGAGCTTCAAGGTAAACTCTTCTTTTCATTCTTCCCATCCTTGTTCGTCTTCTGATGTGCCACCCCCACCTTCCCTCTCATCTTCTCCCCCTTGTTCCTTACCACTTCAGACATCGCTCATGTTTTGCCTCTTCACAGCTTCCATCACTGTTGAATTCTTGCCTTCAGTCCACGCTTTATTATATTCATTTAACTCTTTGCTCACAGGCTGTTTGTCTTCAAGCATATTTAAGCATCTGTTTCTTATTGCTGTAAACCTTCACCCAGAAAGACATAGAATGAGGGGGGGCAGAGATGGAACTAGGGCCAAAGAGGGATACTACATTGCACTAAGGAGAGGTGACCCTGTTACAGTGGGAGAGGGGGTAAACTGCATCCATCCTCTCCTGGGCATTTGTCCAGTTCTGCCCCTGATGGCCTTGGCCTATGAGCTTAGCTTTGATGGTGTCTGGCACACCGATCACGTCCCATCCTCTTTGTTATCCCCAGGGAGCAGAGACTCCAGCACTCAAGTGAGACCCCCTGCCCTCAGATATGATTGGAAACACGTTGCAGGACACATCACTGATTTGCCCTTGCCTTGAAAGCTCCATGAGACATGCTGAAGTTATTCAACAGCAAAGACACTAGAGCTAAAATGGAAATTGAAGCTTACATTCTGATATATAAATGCTGAAGAAATGCCAATGAGGCCCGAGCAGAGGAATAAACAGCGATATGTATGCTGAGCAACATTATGTAACTTAATCCTCAAGGGTTTTGTAAACCTGCCAAATAAATAACTATAGGACATATTCCATGTTACAGTAAGGCTCATGCATGTCTGAGTCTGCTTTCCAATAAGATATAACCTGGCTTCTGGTTGATTAAATATGGGGACCCAGTAGCCTAAGTGACTGGTCTTGTAATGCCCCAGCACGTGACAATAAGCATACTATTTATAGCCAAATAGTATAAGCCCTGATAAAGGTCAGGTTATGAATAATACAACACAAAACAAGCAGCATATACCTGTATGGATTCCCCCTCAGGTAACGGTGACAGTCGCTGTTTCATTCATCATGTCAACAGCATTCTTGGAACCCATCAGATATTGTCTGATGGTGGTTTAGCATTTGTGTGCAACTGCCAATGTTTCAGGGCTTCATGGTGTAGCCAGTAGATATCCAGATAACTAATAACGGATATCCAGGGCCAAAAGTTCCTCTTCTGCACACCGGTCATTTTTTACAGTCCTTAGTGTTTCCTAAATGAACAGCTTCTGTGTCTGAACCAGTTAAAAGTGCACTTGCCCTGAGTCACTGAGGACTGTAAACATTAGCAACACTGCCACCATGACATGACTTGAAATCAGCATTTGATTTTCAGGTTTTCGTTTGCAATTATATACTCAAACTGATAAGCCTCTGGAAATTGTTTCTCAAGGCTCTCAAGAACCCATGTGACATTCTCTTGTGCAATTAAACAGACTTTCAAGTCTCAGATATGAATCTGCAGACTATCTAGTCAGGCTTGTTATATGTGGGGATGTGTTCACTGACTGCATATAAAGGAAGGGGAGGCCACTGCACGTTTTCTGTCAGTATTTGAGTACATTCTGTCATAGTTACAATATTAAGACATTGCAAAGGGTCGTGTGATGTCTAACGAATTGGCATAAGATGATGTCCACACTCAAACATTGTGATGATAGAGTGTGGAGTTTTGGCGAGACAGGATTTTCTCATTAGCATACCACTGTAGCCACTGTTGTTTCTCACTGTTCCTCTTACCCACCAATCTCCCCCAGAGGAGAAAACTGTCTCCTGTCATCACCGACATACATCCCTGTGCCAGGTTTAAAAGTGTCATCATCTTCACACGTCATGTCTGTAACTTCATATATAGTAGTGTGCTTAGTCATTAATTTGGCATTTTGATTGGTCGAGGAACTGTTTTGTTTGAATTTTCACTTGCTTTGGACTGTTACACTTGAAACTAGTAGTGAAAAATTGTGAGGATAAAAAGAAATATGCAAAATCAGATGATCAGAAAAAACTGAAATAAGGCACTACAATCACAAATCAAACACTAATTTCATAATATTGTACCTTGTGTTAGACTTGAAAACTGCAGCTTTTTTGAATAATGCGGAGGATTGTTATCTGAAGATGCTAAATTACACAAGGCAGCAAATTAAACCATAATTACAAACCTCTGTAACCTCTCTGTGACCTCTTGTAAATAACCAAAGCAGTTATGCTGGACTTTCCTCCCTGCAGCAACTATCTGACTAACTGTTGTCACTGTTAACTGTTTGCTGCAGTGAAAACTAATGAGGCAATATGTGCCTTATTTTCTGTGATAAGTAACAAATGGAACAGAGCAGTGCGTTGTACATTTTAATCCACAGAAGTTAGAATCAGTCAGACTTGTTTGCTTTTAGTCAACTATGATGCAAAACTATAAAGCAAACAGTACAACCTGTGAGTGACTGTCCTGCTTTACAAAATTATGAAACACAGACTTGTGTAATAGTTTTATTTGGCAAAACCTCCCACCATTTTACATTCAACACAGGATCAACAACTAATCAGTTTAAAAAGTAGCTAAATTAATGATCAAACTGCTGAAAACAACCAACCTGTGGTGTCTTTGATGTTAATTTTACTGACTGAGCTGTTTTACCGTTATCATAGAAAAAATCGGTGCTGTGTGTGCCACAGATTTTAATTTCTCCTAATAGCTGCTGCTGGAAAGTGAGATTTCACAACCATTTATTTCAGATTCCAGGAATCAATGTTTTTGTGCCAAGCAGAAATTTCCCAGGCCAAAGTCTCTATTTCACTGCAGATATAAAAACCTCCCAGCTCCAAAATGCAAATCACACTCGAGGGGTGAGATTACAACCATCACTGCAGAAAGATGAATATTACCAGCAAAATGTGGTAAATTGTAATAATTATACATGTATAATGCTCTTTCTTTGTCCTTTTTTAATCTAGCTGAATGTTTTATACAAATATAAAAATCCGTAGCTGAGCCTTATAATACTTACAACAAAATTATTCCAGTGTCTAAATCTAAGCATATTATTTCTATGAAAGGTCTGATCTAATACCCTTTTCAAAAGCTGTTTAACTTAATTTTACCATAATCATCCTGTAATGTTTCCTGAGCTGTTGTAAACCAAAGGCTTAATTATCTGACTGTTAACTATCTAACAATTTGTCATTCTCTATCATTAATTGGCCCCAGTTTTATTGTCTCCATTGATCCAGAATAACAGGAACATTTAGTGTTTGTTAATCATGTGACTGTTGTTGTTTGAAGGTTTTCTTTGCTCCTCCTGGCTGCATGGGCCTGTCTGGCAGATGTGGCTCACTCTGAAGAAAGGATGAAACGCTCTGTGTCAGGTAACACTCACAGACACACACTAACATACACAAACGCAGTAGCGTGGAGTCCTAATTCAAGCCAGATTGCTAGTTTTCATATCAATATTCTAGATTTATAATGAAAATAGAAAATATGTTGGTCGGTTTCTATATTTTATCAACAAGAAAGAGACTAGTACAATCTTCGCTTTGAGCTAAATATCAGCAAGGCAACATGCTAATGTTCATCAGGTTTAATGTTTCTCATGTTTGGCCTCTTATTATATGGATATGGTCTAGACCTGCTCTATATGAAACGTGCTGTAACATAACTGTTATGATAACTGTCAGAATATAACTCCCCACATTCTGGTGGATCTAAGCGACCACAGGCTCTAGGTTTACACTAATACCTCTTCGACAGCTGCTGTTCAGATAGATAACTGCTGCATGAAATAACACAGGCTTCCCTGTGGGATCAGAGGGCTGGGCTATTACCCCTCATTTCGTACATTGCTCTTCTTTTGGCTGTAACACTGCGGTATCTAATGAGGAAATTGCCTGCTTCCCTGCTTCTGTTTAAATAATAACAATACACTGTGCCATCAGAGTCCACTGAGAGATGTGTCTAAACTGACTGGAGGCATGTTGATAAGAGAAGGGGGCTTATTTTCAGTGAAAAGATGAAAGTAACGAGAGTCAGAAAACAGTAAATGTATCAGATTTATTGAATCTGTTTTTATTTCTCTGCACCGGCAAGACTCGTCTGTCCATCCCCAAGTGTTTTTTCCTTTTCTTGTTTCATCCATTTTCCGCGACAAACTGAGCAGATCTTAGGGCCTGAGTGAGTGACGCACATCAGGCAGGGTCATTGGGTTATGCTCATCTTTACCTTTGGTAATTTCTCCCATTGATCATCTGATTTCAATCAGGAGCACAGCGGGAGAAAGGGTTCAAAAGAAGGAGAGTGTTGGCACATCTTGTGCGATAGCTTGTGAACACCAGGGGTTTAGTTTTAAAAATAAGGCACAAAAATCCACTGGGGCTCAAGGATCACCTGATTAGAAGTTGCCAGTCATGGTCAAAGGTCCCTTTTTTTGCCATAACTTGAAAATGCATACACTTATTATTACAACAATGCACACAAATGTCTAATAGGATAAAAATGATGAAGTGTTGACATTTAATATCCAAAAGGTCAAAGATCAACTTCACAGTGACGTCACAATGTTCGGTACACATAACTCAAGGAACCTAAAAAAGATGGACCTACTCTCTGAAGTGTGTTCTTTAATTTTCTGGAGGCATTTCTTCATCAGAGGTCATAAGATGTAAATATGTTGGGTTTTAGTGTGTTTCTCCATGCATCGCCCAAAGACTTCAATACAGCTGGCACCACAGTCTGGCACCAAAGCAAGATTTAGTGATGTAATGACCCTTTTTTTAAGCTTCTTGACATAACTCAGAAACAGAAGGGGAGATTGTGACTGTATTTCAACATTTGGTCAGATACTGAATTGGTGACACTAATCTTGACCCTGTGGTGATTGTAGAGATCTTCTGTGTTACGGGGGTTGAAGATGTGTGTGAAGCATCCACATTTTGGAATTTGTAGCTTCTTCATGTTCTATCGCAGTCGGTTTTATTGGTCAAGTGTGTGAACACATACGAGGATCTTGACAAACAGCAGAAGTCCACCACAAGCTCATTGGTTTTCCTGATATTGAGCTTCAGGTGACTGTCATTGCGCCATGTGATGAAGCTCTCTGTCTCCTCTGTACAATAGTCTCTACATGATGACAGCATGTTTCTCACTGGAAACTATTCACTGGAATCATACATGTCAGTATTGGATTAACTTCCATTTTATTTCTCAGAGGCATACAGCCGCAAGGTGCTTATTCTGGTCTATTCATGCAGTCTCTGTAATGCATCACACTAATTAGTCATTCATTAATTTAATTATGCTTGTAAGCCATTGTTTACTGTGCTGAATTCATTGAGTGAACAAGATCAGTCCTGGTAAATAAACGCTGTCGGGATGTAGAATTACAACATCTTTAATGAACATGAACAGTAGATCAAAGCACAGAGAGTGGAAAGATTCCTGTCTGTGTTTCATGATGAATAATAAGAGGCCACGTTCTGGATGAGACAACAGAGCTCCGTTTACAGCAGATCAGCTTTCTCATACTGTCCATTCCTGCAGCACTGTATTTATCCCCCCTTCTGTCTGAATCACTCAGTTTTAGCTCCTGTCTCTTTAAGGCCCCCTTCCCGAATACCCAGTCTCCCCTGATTGGTCAGCTCACTCACGCCTGACCCAGCACTACTAACAACAACAGAGCAGCTGTGCTAAATCAATTCTCGCATGTCAAACTAGCTGCTAGACATAAATTATGCAAATGTGTGACATGGTGATGAAGTGTGATGTCACAAAGTCTCAGGAGTGTTTCAGGAGCCGTATTTTATTTTTTTGTGGGAGAGAGGAGCTTCTGTTGGTGCGGACTGTGACCTCCTGTGTCTCCTTTAACCTACTGTGACCTACTGTGTCTCCTTTAAAACAATGCTCTTTCTATGCGTCCTGTGCAGTCCTGGCTGCACAGATTTGTACATTGGGGAGACAAAACAACCTCTCCATAAATGACTGGCACAACACAGGAGGGCCATCTCCTCAGGTCAAGACTCTGCTGTCCACTTACATGTGAAGGAGGAAAATCATTTCTTTGAGGACAACAATGTAAACATCTTGGCCAGAGGAGGCAGATGGTTTGAAAGAGGAGTAAAGGAATTCATCTATGTCAAATTGGAACAACCGTCTTTGAATTGAGGAGATGGGCACCACCTACATCACCCACCTACAATGAAGTACTGAGTTCCCTCCCCAGACAGCTTAACAAAAACAACCATTCACACTTGGGCTCACCTAGCCCTAGCAACCCACATGAAGGCCGTCGGGTCAACGACCCTAACGACTCTGAAACTCAGAGCTCACACGTGTCCCTAACGACTCTGTAAGGACATTCCCACACATTGTTTAAAAGCCTGCAAACTCCCCTCCAGTTGGTTAGAACTGAAGACGTCTCTTGGATGAGAGGTGAAACGTCTTCAAGAAACTGAAACAAGTCCAGTTGCCTACGATACAGCACTTAGAATTACCATGACCTGGATGACTGAGAACCATCATCAACACTGTTTCCAAAAATACCTGTGTACATGTGGAGTAGGCCTAAGTCACTGCTGGAGGATCCACCATTAGCATCTTTTCCAGACCTAGAATACACCTGTTAGTTTTGTAACATCGTGGACATGTTTGATATGGGTCACTTAGCCTGCTCACTTGGTGATACATTGAATTAGTGATTAATTAATTAATTAATTAATTAATTAATTTTCACAGTTCACAAACTGCAAGGCATGACCCGAGCATGACCGCTGCCCTCACACCCCCTGTCCAGGGAACATTCACACTCCACATCATTATCTCTGGACGTGAAGATCTTCCCTCCTGCATCCACAACCACACCAGCATCTTCTTCATTCTTTTTGTACAATACATAAGATTAAAAAAAAACGAACTGACTTTTTAAATATTTTCAAATGGCAGACAAAACCGACTTTGTTAGTAAGGACAGTAAATTTACAGTGTTAAAGAGTAAAAGTAAATGTGTTACTTTAACCTAAAATATCCTAAAAGGAAATATAATGTGTATGTAGACAATAGAGGACGTAATATTGACCTCTGTGGGACACTCATCAGCTATTTGGGGACGGAAACTATCAGCAGCAGTCCAAATTTATCAAAGATCAAAAACATTTGGAAAGTCTAGAATAGCCGCACGATTAAATTATTTTATCCCCTTCAAATTAGCGGGGTGCTAAACCGGAAGTTAGAGGACTCGGTTGTTGATCCAGGTATTTTCACACCCTGGAAAGCGAGCTTTTTTGGCCTCCAAACACCACTGAGCAGCTTACATAGTAATGAACGGGGCTGTGTCCAGTAATAAAACTTCCTTAATAGACTGCATCCCAATTTCCTTCTTTATTTTATGCGCCACCACCAGATGTTGATAACACGTCATCACTTCGCGCGGCGGAATTTAGCGTGTTCATCCGGGTCTTACCTTTTAGATCAAAGCTGAGCCGAGGTGAAAAAACCCGGGTCAACTGAAGAGTCAATTGACCCAGGTGTAAATGCAGAGTTTACACATTTCACAATTGAAGGCCTTAAGAGAAAAACATGCATGTAAAATGCATAAAATAACAGAAAATTCTTCAAATACAAAAAAGCAAAACAACTTATGTCTCTGTTTATGTCTCAGCCTCCAGGTCAGCATCACTGCGTTCCAGGCGAATGATTGGGGGGTATATGGCTCCTCATGTCCCCTGGCAGGCCATGGTCTACCTCTCTGACAACGTGCTGGATGGAGGCTATGCGGGCGGTGCTCTCATCTCTGACCGCTGGGTTTTGACGGCTGGCAGGAACCTCTTTGTGAATAAGAGTCGACAGGATAATCAGGGAAAAGACCCCGTCATTCCTAAAGTGTACCTGGGAATTACACGGAAGGCAGAAGCTAATCCCACCAATGAGGTTTCTGTACAGAAGGTGCGTGAGAAAAACATTTGATGGAGGTTAAATGTACAATGTAACAGAATAAAAGCCAGAGACAAGCCCAGACTTATGAGAAGTTAAAACAAGAAGGCAAAAAAAGGAAACAAACACAAAATGTCAATCTGAATAAATACAAATAAAATACATGAAAGCAATAAGAGGACGATAAAAAGCCTGTAATATAAAAGATTTGTTTAAAATGACTTCACATTAAAGTAGGTCTGTAAATGGATTATAAGAAGTAACTGATTCTGCGAGTCTTATCTCCTCAGTTAGGTCTGTCCAAAGCCAAGGGGCGCTCAGACAATACGCATGGTCACCTTGAGATTAAAACCAGGAAGTCTTGTCACCTGTTGACTGTCAACTATCAGAGAAAATACAATTTTAAAAAAGTGGACCAGTTTTATTGCTCTACTTATGCATTACAGTTGAATTACAATACTCAATCAGACTTCTTTTCTTTTGTTTGCAGGTTGTTCTCCATCCTGGCTTCCAGAACCGATCTGACTGGGATAACGACCTGGCTCTGATCCAGCTGAAGAAGGCTGTGGTTATGAGCGATAAAGTCACCCCCATCCCGCTGCCAGAGAGAGGTCAGGACCTGGAAAACTCTGTGGGACAGTCAGGGGTCATCACTGGCTGGGGCTGGGGGATTTACCTCACCGCTGCTGCATCCCTGAAACACCTGGTACTGCCCCTGGCCAATCAGTCTTTCTGTAAGGCAGAATATTCACGTATTCCGTTCACACCAGATGTAGATGACAACATGTTCTGCACTGGACCCGCCAGGCTTGAGAGAAATGTTTGTTTTGGGGATGCAGGAGGCGCTCTGGCTGTCACAGATGCTGAAACTGGGGACATTTACGCTGCAGGGATCCTTTCCTATGATAAGTGCTGCAACCGGTACAATTACGGAGTCTATATGAAGATTTCATCTTACTTGCCCTGGATCAACAGAGTCATCAGAGGAGATACAGAGAAATCGTCTGCTCTGCGCACTGATGCAATGTCTAAGATGTACTCACAGCAGCCGTAGAGCTTCAGGCCCTGTTCCTTTCATTTTGTAGAGAAGTTGTTATAATGTATTGAGTCACTTTAGGAAACTGCTGCTTGTAGTGTAACCATGTCTGTGTTCTGTCATGTAATTATTATGAATGAGAGGGGGAAAACACACTTATTGGATACATTTGAGTAAATAAATCCAATATTTGAACAAAGTAGAAGTATTTCTTGGTTTCCATCATACACACAAATTACCTTCTAGAGCAGGGGTGCCCAAACTTTTTCACTTGGAGGGCCAAAATTGAAAGTCAAAGGTGGACCACAAAAAAAGTAAAAAGCAAACACCTTTGGATTGTATCGTATTGTATTTGTACAAAACAAAATGGTAGTACAGTCCCAAGTTCTCTTAATACAACATTATGTAATAATTCTTATTTTGTGCAACATGGCGTACCCCACCATTTCTGGCTGCAACACAGTTGTCGTAAATACAATTGTCAGATGTAATGTTACCGTACTGTATGTTCCACAAACTACAAACAAAACTCAGCATGTCATAACAATGGTATGTTTTGAAGTGAACATACATGCTCAGGTATTTTTTGCTATGCGGCAGTCGAAGTTTGCACAAGCATTGCAATACAACTCAGTAGAGTAACAGCACGCCAAGCTAATGTAATCTGCCCAGAGACAATAACGCCAGGCTGTAACATGCTACCAGCTAAACCTCTGTTGAAATAGGCTGATTTGGCTCATGATCAAAAACTAGCGAGTTGAAAAATTTGCTAACACAGCTAAACATCATGCAAGTGCAACAATACAAAACGGATAACTTGGCAAGTCAGCTAATGTTACTTTCTAGTCCAACAGCAGTCCAAAAATAACAGCATAAACACTTAAAAATCCAATTTCATAAAATACATTTTTAAATGTGTTAATTCACTAGAAACAGCTGGCAGGCCAAATCAAACCTCATGAAGGGCCCCACTTCAGGCATTCCTGTTTTAGAGCAAAACATTACTACCAGTTGTTTCAGTGAAAATCCAAAAACAATGTATGTGTATGATGCAGCTGCTGTAAGATGTACGACTCTTGTCTGTCAGGTTCTTTTAATGACTATGATCTTTGCCTAATCTTACCTTACCAGGTATTTTATTCCAAACCAATCTTCTGTGACTGGAAGTCATTTGATCTTAACCAAATCTTGACCATTGTTTTTAAAGTACTGAGCAGATATGCACATTATGCCGAGAGGCATCATATAAGAAAAGAAGACAATTTAGAGACATTATTTTGAAGTAAATTTTGAGTGCACCTGTTGATTTTTAAAGTAAACTGCTGTGGCCACATACATTATTCACTTTGAAAAGAGAACTTGAGAGCATCAAAGGTTCAAAGGTTGAGATTTCATCATGTGAAATCATCAGCATGAAAGCAAAAGTTGACGGCAGAATAAAAGTGAATGACACAAATCAGAATTTGTGGTTTTCGAGTGTTGCCCACAGAGGTTTTTTTTTTTTTTTTGCCCGCCAATAGCAGCAGGACTTTAAAGATATTTTTGTCTAGCAGATGTGTCCACTCTGCCACAAATCATGAACTGCCTCAACAACAAAAGCTTTTCTCCACACCAGAAAAATGGGATGATGACAGCTGCCTGTCCAGCCAATACAATGTGAAAGAGAAAGATAAGAGGGAAGGAAAAAATCTGAGTGGTGCAAAGTGGATTCCTCTGGGTCTCTTTTGAAGTGAGATGTGAAGACATACAAGCTTTGGTTGAGTGGACAGGAATATAGAGGCTGATATTCTTCATTACTATCATATCAAATATGTAAATCAGTTATTTCATCTGCTGATTATAGCTATAAAGATCCAACAGACAGCTTCCACAAAGAAAAAAGCTGCTGACCCAAACCAAAAAATTGGTTGAAATAATTGTAACCTCTTTATTTCCTGCATGACATTAGATTAATGTCTCTGACCAGACTTCCCATGATCATCACATGCTGATTGGCGTGATCGCTACAAGAAATAATGGTTGTTGGGAAGCAAGGGAACAACCAAGCCGAATATTTTGTGATATTGTGTATTGATAACATTTAAAAGAGAACTATCATCATAATTTCAACATTGATTATTTTTCCACAGTTCTGTAAGCATCGGTGTTACAATCTGTAGTGTCTGACTTGAAATTGGCTAAAAATTAGATGGTTGGTGAGATGGTTGGGGTTAAAGGTTTGGTGTTGTTAAAGGTTAGACTACAGACTTATAACAGATTAAAGGGAACCTTTAAATCAGAGCTGCCCAAAGTGGGGCCCATGGGCCAAAGTTGGCCCTGCCATAAGGTTCACTTTGGTCTGCCAAATGTATCTAAAAATACATTTTTTTAAATATGATAATATTTATGCTCTTTATGCTCTTTAAATATGTAGGATACATAATTATTTGTGATTTTTTATAGTCTAAGCATGACTGGTAGAGGGACACTTCAATCCAGGAAACTTGGGATCCTAGTACCATTTTATATCTTAAAAATACAATAAACCATCACAGTTGTTTCGGCACCACTGCTCTAAATAAACAAATGATGAAACATTATGTATGATGGGATGAACAATTAGACCCCAGAAAAAAATCCTATACATTTTTTTTTTAACTTTTTTTACTCATTAGAGTCTTAGGTCCTGTCCAAACATACATGAGTATTTCTTAAAACATAGCTTTTTCTATGTATTTTGGCCTTTCGTACACACGTAAAAGGCATTTATGTCACAGTAAAACACCATTCAAACTCCAGGGTGAAGATATTCAGAAACTCTGTTTTCAGTGCGGTGCTAAAACGCTTGTCTGGACAGAGATGGTTTTTGTTTTAAAGCCTTGTTTCCAAAAACAGCCGCACAGGCTCTCTCTCTCTCACCAGAGGTTGGCAAACCCTCACGCCGCCCCAAACCTATAAAGCGCCTGAGCAGAAGAATTTGTTAGGACACAAATGTACCAAGAGGAGCACCCTGTACATACAGTACATCAGTCCATCTTGGGCCAGTGCATACATGAGTGTGTCTTGGTTTACTGTGAGTGATATCATGTTAGCAGCAAAAAGAAAGGTTTTAAGACAAATGATCTCTTTAGCTGCTTTGTCAAGTCTATAAAGAATCTTTAAATTACATTTTTTCTGGATTTAAAAAAAAACAAAAATGGAGCTTTTGAAGTGAGTGAGAAGTAGATTTAAGCAGGTCTGCAGCAGGGTGCAGGAGGTTCTCCTTTATAGCTTCTAAAATATTAATATCCCTGTCAAGGGATATTACTCTCTACCAGTCTCAGAGTGTACTCTCTCCAGCTCCATCACTCCTCCAGAGCACTGAGGTCACTAACAGTCTCTTATGGCACTTTAAAGCAGAATTACCATGGATGATGAATATTGTTAACATGTTGTATGTGCACACGGTTACGTTACAGTTTTTATGGAAAGTCCGTATGTGTTCGTTCTAAAACCTCGACACAAAAAATATAAGGAAGTTCTCTTTGTGGTTCACATGTTATCACAGGCCTAAGATGATCACAAAATGTACACGCAACTTGTTGAGTCAGCCCTAATGATTAGAAAAGTATAGGTCTCAGAGATTTATATCCAGCCCAGATTGTTAAATGATTAATCATGAAAATAATCAGCAGATGAATGGATAATGAACACAATCATTAGTTGTAGCTCTAAAGAATCAGTTCATGATGATGATGAGTATCAGTATTCATGTAAGTATGCATCACTGTAGCCATTGTTAGATATGCACAGATAACAGAGCAGGTCTACTCTGTTAAGATCCATCAAATGTGGTGCTCTCTGTCCCTTCATCCCAGCATGTACAGATATTGTTTACTGTGTCTCACGTTAAACAGAAACTCTGCATCGAGGCGAATGTACTGCTGATAAAGGCCGTCTGTAGATTCAAAGCTTTGCGGTAGAAATGATACAAATTAATGGTATTTTCTCAGCCAGTCTGCTGATGCAAGCATGTTGTGTACTCAGCTGCTCTGTCCTTATGGGTAACCAGGAAACGGAAGCTTTCTGAGCTTCATCACCCACCTTTATATTTACTGTACATACCACACACACACACACACACACACACCATGCCTTTCACAAAGCAGTAATACAGCAGATATGGTGAACTGTATCACCATAGAGAGATATTTTCCACTGCTTTCCAAAACAGGATTTACTGAGTCTTAATTAGTCATAGATAAGCTCTATTCATGCTCGCTTGTTTGGTCATGAATGATACCTTCCTTCAAATATTTAATCAGATATGATGAGGATACAGACAGAAGAATCAAGCGTCATAACAGTCATAGCTCACAATATTAGGACATGATGTCTCTGAGTCCATAGTGTGACGATAAAGGAAGTTGAAATGGCCCTCGTATCCTTTTATCCTCATAAGAGTATTGTGGTCACATTCAGCTCGTTAGTTGTCACCTTCAGATGTGGTCGTGCTTATTTTGGTAATGAGAGGAGTCCATATACAACTGTATTTTATTTTTATATGTGTGACTGCAGTTGTAAAGGTTGATGCCAGAATGGTTAGGCCCTACAAAAGATAATTTGAACAAATGGCAAACAAACAAACACAATTTTAAACTATTTACGAAAGGACGGTGTTAGCAACTGGTGGCCGAACAAGTTTAACCATGTGAATAAGCTATCACCATCATAATTTGAGCCATTCGGTCCAATAACATTTGGAAAGTCTAAAACAGCCGCACGATTAAATTATTTTATCCCCCTTAAAGTTAGCAGGACGCTAAACCGAAGTTAGCCGGCTCAGTCGGCGATCCAGGTATTTCCATAGCCGAGAAGTTTTTTTTTTTTTTTTTGGCTTCAAAACACCACTGGGCATCTTATATAGGAATGAACGAGGCTCCACCTTCAACACTGTGTCCAGTAATACCGCATCCCAAATTCCTTCCTTATTATGTGCCACCACTGGATGCTGATAACGCGTCATCACTTCGCAGGGCGCAATTTAGTGTGTTCACCCGGGTCTTATGTTTAGATCAAAACTATGCCGAGCTGAGGTGATAAAAACCTGTGTCTAATGCAGGGTCACTTGACCCGGGTGTAAATGCAGAGTTTAAACATTCCCATTGCACAAAAAAGCCTTTTCTTAGGGAGTTTAAGCAGGTTTTTTGACCAGTGGAAGAGGGGTATAAGTCTAACTATGCAAGACTACTGTGCTCCTCAATCAGAAGCTCATTGAGCTCATTGAGTCAATTGAGCGCCGGACTTAAAGGAAAGCACCTCTTGTGTTTCTAAATTGTTAACTGGTTGGTTGGCAGTTAATGGGTGAAAGCAAAATTAACCGAAAAATGCCCTATTTTGATATAAGAAATAATTAAGATTAAAAATAAAACAACCACACTGAAACATCCACATGATTGAAAGAGACTGTATTATTGTAACACATGTTGAGGTCTCCTTGTTAAATATGAATGAAACCATGACAGCACCGTCCCCTGATAGCAATATGCCTGTCCAAGCAGCTTAGACGTATGTATGCTGTGGTACACTGCACCCAAGTCAAGAAGCAGCAACAATGAGTCAGAGTCAACATTAATTAGATCATTGACCACCTAGGTCAAGGCAGTTTCAGTTGAATAAGAGCCAGATTGAAATGGATTGTTGTTGGCAGTAGTAGTAGGCAGTAGGTTGGTCAGCATCAGCCCTTTCAAGCAATTTCGTCATAAAAGAAAGGTTGGAAACGGGTCTATAATTGTTCAGAATTTACTTATTGATATTCGGCTTTTCTAGCAGCAGTTTGATAATGGCAGTTTTAAAAGCTGAGGACACAAAGCCAATAAAAAGCAACTTACTGGTAATATTTAAATTGGGACTATTTTGACTAAGATATCATCATGTTTGTAACTGGTTATCAATCAGTCTCAACTTAACACTGATACCACTTTGTGAGCTTCATAAGCAAAGGACACCATCAGAGAGAAGATTGGTTTAGTATAGTTACTCTTAATGCCTGTCACCAGGTCAGATTCTGACATGTCCGGGTTGGATAAGTCAGACAATTGAAACTATTTTTTATGGCAGAGTGCTGAGGATGAGTTGAGGGGTCTTGCAGCCTGAGGTAAGAAGCTGGTCTGTAGTCTGGTGGTGGTGGCCCTAAAACAATCAACAGTTATTAGTCTCATGCAGCCACAAATAGATACATTTCCTCATCGCTATGCATCCTGCAATCATCTGTTTAAAAAAGAAAAATTGCGTAAAATACAGTTACATCTTTCTTTCACTCACTTCCAAATCTAATGCAAATGCTGGCCAGATCTAAATCTTTATACGTGACGTGGAGGTGTTCATACCACTTCAGTCCACAGGGGCCGCCAGAATCAATACAGTGAAAGTTCCCTCTTGCTGCTTTAAGTAAAGGATTTTAAAAAAAGGCTTTTCCACCATCATCTTTTCCAGTTCGGATATAATTTCCTGATTAAATAAGCAATAATGTATAATAAGGAGTTGTGATAGTTCTCATTCAAGTCCATAGCTGAGGGCTCTATCAATGTCATAATATAAACATGTACCTAATATACCTTCTCATATAGATCATGACCATGGTTGCATACAGTTTTATTTATTGATGTTGTTGAACAGTGACTTTGAATCGTTAAGATGCCCCAATTTGTTGGGAGTATCACACTTGGTCCCACAAATAAAGGCTGTGATCGGCTCAGTTGTTTCTCTAATGGAAAACAAAACAACAATTTATAATTTGTGATTCACAAAGTTACATGCTGTTGATTGTTATTCACATTTTTGGAAGCAGTTTTTTGTGGCTTACATGACTTGTGATTGCTTGTAATGCGCATTGAGGTGTGAGTCCTGGGCTAAACCTTGAGGGGTTTTCTCTGTCTCACCTGCACAATCTCATCGTGTGGATGCAGCTTAGTCAACAGCTCCAAAATGGATGTTCTGTACTGCTATGGCAACATGTATTGTCCTTTGTTTTTACAACAGAGGCACAGGAGAACAAGTAATTCAAGGTTAAGAGTTACCCTTTGAAACAGTGAAAAAAATAAAGTCTGGATATAAAGGAAAGAAAGTTTTGTAACTCAGGTGTGAACAAACCCAGATCAGGTTGTTCAAACATTCTCATGCAAATGATTGAAACTCAAGGTCTCTTCTTCTCACTCTTCACCTTACAGACATACAGTCAGTCCCATCTGTACTGCATGTTCCTCTCTGATACTCATACATCTTATTTTATGTGTTTGTGTGATGTTGAGATGAACCCACTCATCCTCTGCCACTGTTAGGTGCCCCCTTAGGTTCTGTCACAATGGGGAAGGGTGACAGAGCTGACGGAGAATAAATGCCATGCAAATGCCAGTGTCACACCTTCTCCATTGCGGGGAACAACCACCTGCCATGACTTCCTTTCAGATCTCCTGGTCTCATTATTGGTCTGTTATCAGGGAGGAACAACAGTTGTTGATGCCTGTCAGATGTTTATCAGACTTCAAGTTTTGATATTTTTTGCTATTAGGGTAAATCCTTGCAGGAATAAAATCTCACAACAAAAACATAAATAAACAATCTATTTACTTTTTTTTTAAAAAGTCAAGGTATGCAAAAGGACTGAATATAATGAAGGTAGCAACATTTTCAATAATAGATAAGGCATTGAATGTATCAAAATGAATTTGATCAGATGAAAGCAATTATAATTCCAACCCAATCGCCAGAATAAATGTTAGGTAAGTACGTTTCTGCGAGTTTCTCTCGTCACAACACTGTGCTTATGCTCTGCTTACGTTTAGGCACAAAAACACTTGGTTAGGGTTAGGAAAACATCGTGGCTTGGGTTAAAATACCTGTTTCGGTTGCCACAAAAACTTCTGGAAATGTCCCCAGGTCTCCTTCAAAATGTCCAGTGGTGTGACTCAAACTGCGGTCAGCCTTGTTGGCATGTAATAATCCACCCCCACCCCCTCCATCTCCTGATGTGAAAGGTGGCTAATAAGCGATAATGTTAACGTGATATGCCACGTTTGGTACTGGAGTTTGGAGAAACTTTAACTGTTAACATAATATCCTGTCGTCTGGGCTGATAATTCGTATATAGTTTAAGAAGCTACATACACAGTGTGTTCGGCTGCCTTACAGTATAAATAAAAGTAAAGCTACTGATGTTCCTTATTTTAGAGGTTGTTGAAGAATAATTTCTGTGCTGTCACGGCAATTCTGCTTTCATGAATAGATGTAGTAGTGAGAATTTTATAGTGCCCACAACCCTCTCCAGCAGTATCTTTTCATGGGTTGTCATGTTGACATACAACAGCAACATAGAAAAGGTCAGCACGCTTTCAATAGCAGCTCCGTAGAAATGCAGCCCTCCTCCTCCTCATTTAACAATAACGACAAGAAGACTGATGCAGCTTTGACGGAGCTGCTTTTTCACACATTGAACTAAAGAGTTATCAGTTTCAGGTGGAGTCTACGAGTCTACTGCAGGATCAACAAAGTCAAAGGTTGATTGCACCTTCTACATTGTTGTTCCAATACTGGCTAGGCCTTCTGCCTCTTATAGGTGATTCTTTAGAGGCAGTGTTACTTAACTGTCCTAAAAAGATGATTAATGATTAAACTTCCATAAAGTTGGGGGAACTGCTAGAGACAGACACGATTAAAATGGTTAAAACTGGATCCGAAAAAGCCAGAATACCCTGATTTTGAGTACCTTTCTATCAAAAACCTGTAGTCTTGAAGCTAATATTACCCAAATGTTGTTGAGTAATTTTCCCAGACTCCAGCGCCACAGCACAGGCTGACTTGCATTCTTCATGATGACTAAACTGACCTTTATGTGTAAAATTGGTCTACCTTTAAGACCTATCTAAGGCCTACAGACAGGTTGATGCATCCAGGCAGGTGAAGAAACCTTGGAAAATGCCTCCACTCTGCCAGAGGGATGCATACTGACGAAACAAGGCCACCTAGTGGTTAGAGGAGTCACATTCATCATGTTGTTTTTATAGACATTATCAAACCTCCAGGTATTTTCTTACTTGTGTCATCAAATATTTGACCACTCTATGATAAGTTACATACAGTGAATATAAGATGATGCATAACAGGTGTTGAAGTAGAAGGATTGTAGCTACAGAGCTATTATCTATCTACTAACATTGTCTTTTGAACGTCTGTTGAAAAGATCTCCATAAACAAGTTTTAAAGAGCCTAGTTTGCTGGTAGTTTTTTCAAATAATTTATGGGGGTACTGTTCAGAATGTGTTTAAATTTAAGTCTCTAAAAGACAATGCAAAGTGTGCACTGGTGCTCTCGTCATGAAGAGATGATAAGGAACAATGTTGCTGGAAATTTCACTACTTCAAATAGTGTCAAATAAATGGACATCGGAGCTCTGCAGTGTGTTTTGCTCCCTTTCGACTTTGTACCCGCCCTTGTTTGATTTGGATGTGCAGGAAAATAGGCCTACGTTGCACCTGTCAGGGTGGGAGCACTTTTATTTTTTTAAATTCTTATGGGTTAATGAGTTTTAGCTTCGACCTGAGCAGAGTATTAACGTGTGGGTCTTATTGATAAAGAATGCACATAATACTTAACTGGTGAATACAGTTGCTTTGCCGTAATGTTAAAGGTAATGATTTAATGATTTGGTCTGAGAACATTGCTAAAACTCTCCCATCCAAAACAGGTCAACAACATAAATACTAATTCATAACAACTTGAAAAAATTCCCAAATTTGAAAAGTGTGTGGTTTTGTTTGAACCTTCATGATCTGAGGCCATCAACACTGACGCCAGCTTTACCCTTCAACCTCCTTCCCCTCAGCAGAGTCTGAAGCCAGATATATAGAGAGGTGTGAAGAGGCTTCTCACATGGCTGAGATGTGTGAGCGTGTGTGGACAACAGAGATGGTGGATGCTACAATAAAGTATGTGTGTGTGACCACACGTGGGCATTAGTATCAGCGATAAAACCGCACATTGGAGCCCATGTCAGCTTGAATACTCAGTGCACATTTAACAAAAATCACACAGATTAGTGACAGACGGTGAGAGAAGAGAAAGAGACAAATAGCAAATAGAAAATATGCCTCAAATTAATTTGACTCTTCTATACGATTCACAAAAGCAGAGAGCACTGTGTTCTTCACCCCCCTGTCATTCAGCTCGTCCTTCAGTGGGCTTCCTGAACAGCTGAATCCACTTTACAGACGTGCACCTCTGGCTGGCCTCAAACTAAATCCTCAGGCTGGAATAATGATTCTTTTATGAAACAGGCTCTCACACCATGTTCTGAAAAGACGACAGACAATCATCTCCAAGGTTTCACGAGCTCGAGTTTGAATGTCATTTCTTTCGAATTAGGCCGGATCACTAATCAAATACACACACACACACACACACACAAGTCAGTACACATGAGCAAATACACAGATCCTTGCACACACACATGAAATACACACAGACACACAGCGATAACATCCAAAATAAGCTCGATGGCTGTTTATGTAAGGCACCAAACAAACACAGACTAGAGCTGCTGCTGCTGCTTAAACTTGATTATTCAAATGATCTGCACACAGCTGAAACGCCCCCTCTGTTAGGAGATAAAAGGTTATGACACACATCTAAACAACTGAAGCCTTGTCGTCAGAAACAAAAGTCTGACATTCAAATGCTTATCAAGCACCTTGAGAACAAGATTGTGTTGCTCAACAGAACATCCTGGCCTGAGTCTCAGCAGTAATTGTGGGGACTATCTGTACCCAGGATCACGTTTTTTAAATATGTGAGTGCAATTTGGGCATTGTTCCTGTCATTATTGCCCTTTTATGGTACTGCACATTCATACATGTGTGTAACTTTGCTGCATCTTGGGAAACTGGCAGCTAGCCTGCCTCTTGTTGCTTGTCAGTTAAACAGCAGACTTCAGGAAGTCACTTCTCTTGGTCAAGAGATAGTAGGCGGAGGACAGATCCAGGCTAGCTTTTTCCACATTGTTTAGAGACTTTACTCTAAACTAAGTTAATCTACGGAAGACCTAAAGGGCCATGCATTCATACATTTTATTTACTCCGTTTTCCCGTGATAACAAGTTAATTTCATTTGTTTTCTCGAGATCTCGAGTCATTATCTCGAAATAACAACTGCCGTTTTCCTGAGATAACGGGATAATTTTCTCAAGATCTCGAGATAACGAAACTTTGTTTTCCCGAGATAACGATATAATTAATTCGAGATCTTGAGAAAACAAAACGATAGTGTAGTATATTAAATCATTGCAGGAAACATCATTCAGTGTAGCAATGTCAGAGGAGCAGGAGCATATCGGTCACCGCATCACATATCTTTTCAATCAAGGCCTGACACGGGCTGAAATAGCATTATGCCTTGCTATTACAGATAATATACACATCTCAAATGAATTATATCATTATCTCGGGAAAACAAAATTTCGTTATCTCGAGATCCCGAGAAAATTATCCCGTTATCTCGGGAAAATGGCAGTTGTTATTTCGAGATAATAACTCGAGATCTCGAGAAAACAAATGAAATTAACTCGTTATCACGGGAAAACGGAGGAAATAAAATGTATGAATGCATGGCCCTTTAGGGCTTCCGTATTAACCATCTCCCGATTGTAGCTTCATATTAACTGTGTAGACATGAGATGGGGATGATCCTCTCATCTAAATCTCAGCAAGAAAACAAACATGCGTTTACTAACATTACAAACTGTTACTTTAACAACAACATGTTTAAATAGAGGACATGAATTTGGTTCATTATCTTAGAAGTAATTTTAAATCCAGATTGAATTCAAACAACAATGCAAAAAGAATATGCACACATCCATGTGATTCTATTTAGCATGGAGATCCAAAAGTTTGGACCTCTGCTAATAGAAATATTTGTTAGATTTTGGAACACTTGACTTCTTCACACCGTCTTTATTGTGGGATATAAGTTACATCATATAATCATGAATGCCTCAATTAGATGTCAGTTGTAAGCCTCTGGGGATTAATGGTCTAGATGGGTCCTTGCCGTCACAGAGTGCAGTGTGTTCTGCACACTCTGTACCGTATGTTCGCTCTTAAACACACACAATAGGATTCGATTATAGCTCTCCAGTGCATGGAAACTGGAGGGTAACAACACCTTTCTTTGGGTGTGTGAAGTGACAGGACGCACAAGGACGGCTCAGCCCTCTGGACGAGGAGCTTTATATGAAAACCTTTGACCTGTCCTTCCCCCTCTGCTCGTTGTTGTGCTGCTTACGTGACTGTCAATTTATTGTATTTGCTCGTACTGCACATTAGCAACCTTAAGTGCCACTCGTTCTGCACCAAACAGCAAATCATTAACAAGAAATCATGGTCAACCGTAAGAAGATTTCATTGATCCAATTTTTATTCACACATACAGTATATCGCATCAAAACATTGAATGCATCATGCACACAGGGTGTGAACGTTGCGTGTCTCAAAGTGTTTCCTGTAACATTTGAAGTTTTACATCATTTCACTGCATGTTTGTAGGCTTTATACAGCTGGTATCTAAACTACAACTTGGAGAAAACCATCCACCTGTGATCCATCTCACGGGATGCGACATGATATCTAGCTTTGTTCACAGTTCCTTGTTCTTCAGTGGGATTCGTTCATTAGCCGTGTGTCTCCTCTTTATCTTGCTCCTCCCACACAAACTCTAAAGTGCAGTTCTGCATCTTGGACTTGAAGACACTTCTGAAATATTGATTCTGCTCCTCTGTGAACATGTTTTTCCAATCTCCAATCTTACCTGAATTGTAGAAAGGGAACAAGTAGTGAAGCAAAAAGGATTATTATAGTTTATTAAATGTCAAATAAGGGTATTTTAATAATTAAAGCACAAAAAAGCATTTTTGTTCTTCTCAGCTGATCATGATTTTCAATATAGACCTGTTGACTCGTTTGTGAACAAACCCTTTTAAAGGAATAGGTTGACATTTTTGGAAATATGCTTATTCAATTAATGCTTAATATTTGAACCATATATTGTGAGACATAGGCAAACTGTCAATCATCAAGAGTGAGTTATCTGCATATAATCAATCAGAGCCCCACCTTTTCTCATGAAGGAGCCTTTGCCGTGGTCCATTATCTCTCCAGCGATCAGGGTGTAGTTGACCATCTTGTTGTCTTTCATGCTGCTGAAGCTGCAGTGTTTCACACAGCTGTTGACCTCGTCCTCCACCAGCGGACATTGTAGGAAAGAGCTCACCCTCTTGATGGTGCCATGTAGGTCCTGATAGCAGGACGAAGACAGTAATGATATTAATATCATTTAAAAAAAGAAGCAGTCAGTGAAATAAAATTTGGATTGCTACAGTGAAATGACTGTTGCATGTGAGTAGTGCGCAACAGCTTTTTTAAAATGCTAAATAAATATTCATTTCATCTGATGTGAGATTTGAGGTTATGTTTTGAAGGTAAGCTCAGTTTGAGCAAATTACTGCAATGTAAACAATTTACACCATGAATAAACCTCTACTAACAGATAGAGCTGCAACACTTATTTGATCAATGATACATCGATTGGGAGAAAATTATTTGTCAACTATTTTGATAATCGATGAATCAGTTCAGTCACTTGTGTCAAACTGCTGGTTCTTAAATGTCTAGATTTGACTTTGAGCTCAGGGATTTTTTTTAGTAATTTTTGACATTATATAGATTAATCGACTGTGAAAATAATCCATGAGAATCATGGATCAATTCTCCTTTACCAGCGACATCTCTTCATAGGTGATGTGAAGCAGATTGCTCATCGTTGCTGTCTGACTGGTCCATTCTTTAACGTGGTCAAACCAAGATCCGTACGACACTGAAACAAATGAATGTGACAATATACTGTACATCCCATCAAATTACATGAAGTCAGCTATCGTTACAAGACATTAAAAAATGTATCTTTTTTCTTGATGTCAACTCACATGTGCCCTCCAGGAATCGATGTAAAAACTCTGGAAATGTGCCGGGCTCAGGGAGGAAGTTGGCCATTTTGTGGAAGTGATAAAAGGACACCAACACATCTTTGGGATTTCTGCTCACATAGATGACCTGTGAGAGGACACAGAGCAACAGTGAGAGAGTGTTTGTACTGTACCATTGATATTTGGGAGTTTGACAATTTCTGATAACAATATATTGACCCCACAGAGTCTGCACACTAGATAATGCTCCCATTAACATTAATTACCTCCACGTGTGACGTTTCAGACCCAAGCCCTTCTTTAGACAATTTTTTGATGTAATCGCATATAATACACATAATAATCCTTTATCTGTAACCTTTAGATTTGTTTTTTAACCAAGACACATACAGAGCAGGACATTTTACAGCTGAAAAATCTAAGTATCTGCACTTTCTGGTGGACAAAGAATGCAATGGTGACACTGTTTCTTATGCTTTGTGCTAAAACCCAAACTACCACATTGTTAGTTAAGTAAGTAAGTAGCTTAGTAAGTCAGTAAAAGATTAAGCTTGTCCCAGTTCATAGTATATTAAATGTAGTTTGCTTTGTGTGGGAGTTTACATCAGCGGACTCCATTTCTAAACTAACGTTAGCTACTGTTGCTCTCTGTAAGCGGAGCAGAGAGGAAGTGAGATGAGACACTCGAGAATGTGCATAAAGTCACAAAGGTGGTGGAAGGTCTCATTTTTCACATCACGTTACAATCTGCTCTCATACGGCCATTAAAAAAGTGATTAATACATCTAAATGACTACAAATTGTGACATAGAGCCCCTTTAGATTTTTGTACTGCAAAATCTTGACACTTACCGACCAAGATACCTATACAGCTACAGAACACCTCTAACTAATCGCAGCCTGTATATTGACCTGGCCGATTTATTGTTCTATCGCTACATAGAACTTAGACTGTGGTCCGAACAGTTGCCTAAACTTATATATATGACCTTGGCTTTGGAGCTCTGGAGGGCCGGGCCCAGCAGGTGATGAGGCAGGTGTGTGGTGATGACTCGAGGTGTGATGGATGAAGCCTCCAGTACCGCAGCAAAATAATGTTGCTCAAGCCAAGGAGCCCGAGCCCAGTTTGGGACAGTTTGAGACAAGTGTGGGTCTCCTCTATTGGATATGAGGGTCACAATTTCCTGCATCCATGTGGTGCCTGTTGAGAGAAACGAGAGAAGCATCTATGACATCAACTTTTTATTGAATCTGTTCATAAAAACAGCAAAACCAAAAAGAAACTCTGAAGATAATGCCAGCCGTAGTAGTGTCACATACTTAAATGGAATGAGGCGTTATTTCTGCAGTGAGGCACTCAACATGGTAACTTCCATCACGCTTTAACTCACTCGAGAATCCTGATCCGTTCGTGTTCTCTTCTTACCTGACTTTGGATAGGAGGCTATGAGGATATCCATGTCCTGAAATGGAAATTTTAGAGCAATTTCCAAGGAATCCTGGGTGTGCAGATGTCCAGGAAACAAAATACCATTAAACACTTCTATGACATCCATCCTGGACATATCCAACCGTGATATCTATAAGTACTTGCTGGTGTCTGTCTGTCCGTCTTTTATAGCTTTACCACTTTTCCTTTAGTGTTAACCTCCCTGTGATTTTTTTTTTTGTGATTTGCCTTTCTGTCTCTCTACTCTGTCCCTTCGTGCCTCTTTTTTTTTGCCCCATCGAGTAAAGAACACGATGGCTTTAGTTGAAAAAAGAGGAAATGGGTCTCCTCGACTGTGAGTCACCTAGTGGGTGTTTCTTGCATACTGATGAACGACCTGCAACAATTTTCTTCCCTAGCTTGTAACACTGAGCTGACATCGACTAAAATAAATTTTAAATCATTTAATTCTTTCAAATGTCAATCATACATTTGGTGTCTGAATTGTACTGTTTTATGCGTTTGTTTTATTTTAAAAGAGCCATTATTAAAGGATAGAGGAAAAACATCAATAAAACAGGTGAGTCTGAAATTTGGAACGGTTGTTTACATCACTTAGTGAGCAAAACAGGAATGAACAATAAAGTTATCAAGAAACAATTATCCATCTGTTCTTATAAAAGCCAGATTGATGGGAAAGAAAAAGAAAAAATATAATTAATTAACCGTGTAGTGTTTGTTTCTAGTGTGCTGTGTGATCTGTTTGACGGTTTGTTTGTATCTGTCCCATTAATCAGAATTTCCATATGGGTGGTGGTGCAGGAGGTATCACATGATCAATAGTGTTTTGTTCAGAGAATGACAATTTCCCAGAGCAGAGGAGCTGTAATTCCTTTGGTCTGCAGCGTATTGAAAGACTACACTTCATCACAACAGCACTACCCGATGGCAGTGGCCCCCCAGCAGGACAATGTGCCCTGACACACCACAAACACTGCTCAGGAACAACTTGAGGAACACAATAAAGGGCCCAAGGTGTTGACTGGGCCTCCAAATTCCCCAGATCCCAATCTGATCGAGCATCTGTAAAATGTGCTGAAGCAGGTCTGATCCATGGAGGCCCCACCCCCCAACATACAGGACCCAGAGGATCCACTATAAAACGCCCTGGTGCCAGACACCACAGGACACCCTCAGAGGTCTTAAGTCAATGTCTTGACAGGTCAGAGCTCTTTATATATATATATATATATATATATATATATATATATATATATATATATATATATATATATATATATATATATATATATATATCAGGTTATTTTAGGAAGCATTTGATACAAATTGAACGCACTTCATTTTTGTTGTGACTCATCAACAATCTACCATATTTACTGAAATCTGGTGGAAAGTATTAAATAAATAAAGACTGTAAAGCACTGCATCACAATACGTTTTATTTAACACTTTGACCTGGTGAAGTGGGCGTCATGTATCGGAGTCCATCATCTTTATTGACTAATCGGAGAATCAGCTTTGTAAGATAAGAGGGTGAAGTTGATAATGGGGGCAATAAATTAGTGCTTTCATAACTGACACCTCACCGAAGATCATCTCATCTGTTGTTCTGTATGTTATAGACAAGAGAAACTAATGTTTCATTTGTATATTTACTTCCTTGATGAATCAGAATCATTGGTGCATTCTGTCTTTTTTTTTTGTCATATTTTGATCTGAACACTCTAGAATCATTAAGAAAAACACTGTTCACCACATCACCAGGTTATTTTCTGGTCTTTATATCAGCTGCAACACATCATGACAGGAACTCACAAAGTGATAACATTGTCATTCATTAAATCTCAACATTAAGTTAATACTTAATTGTAATCCCCACCAGCCTCTGATTGTTATCTTATTTCCTCTCAATAACGACTTTATTATTGATAAGAAAGGAACAATGTACTATCACTACAATATTAGAGCTGAAATCATTAGTCTATTTATTGATTAGTTGATTTACAGAAAAATAATGTACAACAGTTTTTGAAAAATGACTAAAATTAACTTGTTTCAGCTTCTCAAATGTGAATGTTTATATATTTACATATCCTTGTCTTTTATGATAGTACAATGAATACCTTGACTTTTGGAAAAAAATATATTATTATTAATAATTATAAAAGCTTTAACATTCTACAGACTAAATGATTGAGTGAGAAAATAATCTGTAGTTTAATCTATATTAGTCGTTTAATATATCATATCAAATTTCCTGAATACAGTGTACCTTGTTTTACCTCCAGATCTATTTTTGAAGTTGTGTTTTGTGTGTCTAAAGTTCACAAGGGCTCAAAGACAAGATCCTACTTCATCCCCTGCGGTGGGTGTGTGGCTCTGAGTCAAATCTCCACACCGGACTGCAAAATACCTGTCAGATTACTGTGATATAGCAGTATGTTGGTGTACAGTTGCTGTATAAACTGTCAAAGTAACTCAGAACCAGAATCATTATAAAGAAAAACTCTTACTGTAAAGCATACATATTAAAAGTACTCCAACTCATAAAGTAGGCTAACTTTGTATGAAACTCACAATCACTCTCCTTCACAGTAAGGATAGTTAAAGTGCTGGTTCTGCCTAGCAGTTGCGGGGAAATTGTTTTTCCAAGGCCACAGGAATGACACATGTAATTATCTATATTATATGTTGTAAACTTGAAAGTGCATTATTCATTAACCTGCAACATCTGCAGAGATTGTGAGAATGTTGAAGCTACTGTTCTGTTTTTACGACTGCTGACACTGTAATTAGAAACAGACAAAAGAAAAAGGAGGAGCAATGAGCAGAGTTGATGTTTAAAGCCAAAAATCACACAGAGAGAAAACTCGAATGAGAATCTGCACGAGTTTGAGGAACACAACTTAAAAGGTTAGCGATTGGCAAATCAGAAAGAAGAAAAAAAGAAAGAAAGAAAGAAAGAAAGAAAGAAGAGCGGAACATTTAACGGTGTGTCAAAGTTTGAAAAATGCTGTCTAAGGTCATCTCAGCTGTATGTCTCACGCTGTGGGTAAGTTCTTGCGCCATCTCCGCGGCTGAGGATCCACATATGGCCAGAGCTCTCAAGCTGATGTCTGAGACCCCGCTCATTGATGGGTGAGTAGAAACCTCTTGCATGTAGAAAAATGTGCTTTGCATGATGGTCTTAATTACTTCATCTGCTGTTTGTCATAATGAGGAACAGCAGCAGTAAAAATGATGCTTTCTGTAGTAAAAACTCACTTCTGGAGGTCATTTCTAGCAGTTTTCCTGCCTGTTGTGAAATCACAGTTTATGATCAAAGAGGCTCTGTGAGTGTGTGACCTTTTACTTCCTGAACTTTCAGCCACAACGACCTGCCCTGGCAACTTCGAAAGCAATTCAACAATCAGCTCAATAAAGTGGACCTTAACACACTTGACACAACACACACCAACATCCCGAAGATCAAGCAGGGAAAACTGGGAGCTCAGGTACAAACAGAACAGAATGTACTGGGAAGTGAGAAATCAGAGAAAATGATGAAGAGGTGTAACCCCTAACCCTAACCCTAACCCTCTCAAAACACCAGCTCTATTGATACTCTTAATGAAACAAACAATGTAGGAGGATTGCTTGAAATTATTTGAACTGGTGAGCAGCTCAAAGATGCCAAAGAAAAAGGAGACAGTGTACAAGAAAGTTTTATATTACGACCTTTTTGTTCTCTGTGTTATTAAACGAAATTTGGTGAAACTTATAGATGCCAACGATTAATTTGTATGCAGATGACAAAGTTATCTATAGTCGATCCTAGTTTAAAGGGCAACTCCACCAATTTTACACATTAAGGTGTTTACAGGTGTTAGGAAGTACGAAGTGGATAAAAGTAGTATAAAGCCTTTTGTGGCTCCAGAGGTAGCTGCGTGTAATCTGATAAAGTACCTCAAGGGATGTCACTCAGTGGCTTACTTGCATTGTGGGTAATGTAGGCATCAGGTTTTGAAAAGCATTCCACTTGTCTAGCATTACACATCTATGAAAAACAAAATGTATAAATCAATATGGCAGAACCAGTGATATCCCCTTTTTTATTCTACGCATCTGTAAAAATTGGTGGAGTTATCATTTAACCCTTTAATGGCCTTCTAAACTGTTTGGTAGATACATTACAAGATACAAAATGTATTTCATTTTACTTTAATGTGTACTTTTGCTGTAAATCATTTGGTAGAGGCTCATAATTAAAACACTGTGAGGTCAGTTGAAGGAAAAATAATTGCCAGAACTAGGAAATGCAAATAGATAAATGAATAAACACTGTTTTCATGATTTTTTAAAAATATATTTTTAAGATTTCAATCTCCAGTGTTCAAAATGAAGGCACTCACTCAATAAAGCCTCTTGATTTCAAGCAAAATGGGGTTTTTAAAGCTTTATTTAAAAAAAGATTTAAATTTTTTATCACTTTAATGTGTAAAATTGGTGGGGTTACCCTTTAAATTAAGCATTTACTGACCTGCCACCCCTAGAAATCTGATTTTTTTTTTTTTTTAATTGTAAGAGATGTAGAGAAAAAATGTTGGCAGTGGTGGAGGGTAAATAAGTAAATTGTCTCCAATACTGTTTCACCACACAATTCCTTTTTCTATGACATTAGAAAAAAATGGTGTTTCATTCATTCAAATCAGTTCTCCTCAGTGAAATATGCACATTTTAGATTAGGGGGGAAAAGCACTGGTATGAGATCAGTACTCTGTATGAGTGGAATATGAAAATACTCAAGTAAACTACAAATACCTTAAAACTTCACTTAAGTACAGTCATTGAGTAAATGTACTTGGTTACATTTCATCACTGAAAATAGGCATAGCAATGATTTTGTCTGTACACAATCCTTATTTTAAGTGTTATGTACTGTTGAGAATGAACTGTTTTGATGCAGACCTTTACCAGGTGTCTCTTGTTTGAGACATTATGTGTCTCACTCTTCAGGTTATATAAACAAAGTCTACATAAAATCCTCCATTAAAAAGTGACACGGTTCTAATTAGGAACAAACAGCAGCTCTGTAAACGTTCCCTGGACACACAGGGGTGCTGCTAATTCATTATCCTCTGTTCCTCTGTCAGTTCTGGTCGGCCTACGTTCCCTGTGACTCTCAGTACAAAGACGCTGTGAGACAAACACTGGAGCAGATCGATGTGGTTCACAGGATGTGTCAAAAATACCCAGACACCTTCATGTTTGCCACCAGTAGCCAAGGTGAGACTGTGATAGTAGTTTCAGAGACATTTAAGTGTCACCTCCACTCTCTTCCTGGCTGAATCACCTATTATCATTCACAGACATCAGGACGGCCTTCGGCCAGAACAAGACAGCCAGTCTGATTGGGGTGGAGGGGGGTCACTCCATCGACAGCAGTATGGGCACCCTGCGCACCATGTACCAGCTGGGGGTCCGCTACCTCACTCTCACACACTCCTGCAACACACCCTGGTAAGAGCCAGCAGCACAGCAGGTTTATGCCACCAAACACACAAACGTGAATACAACAGCCAATCAAGTGTCACACGAGTTGTGTTTGTGTGTGAGGGGATTGAGCCAGTTGCGGAGGAACTGTACTGATCCTGTACTCATGTAAAAGCACGCTGTAAAAAAGTTTCCATTACAAGTAAAAGCCCTGAATTCATGTTACACCGTAAATAATTTTGGACTGTTTCAACTGCTGCCTTTAATATGAGTTAACTTTCTGTAAGCTGAATAATTATTTCAGTCATGTTTTTTTGTGAAACCAAATTTTAAGTTAACTGAACTTGAGGAAACATGTTCAGTGAACTTTAGATATCAATTTGAATCAACAAATGATGACTATTACAAACAAATTTGACATTCTTTAATGTTTTCTCACTTTTAAGAATCAGATTTTCATTTCAAGCAAAGGAAAGCGACGGTTGCTCCTTCTTGTGCTACAATATGTGATTTTTTTTCAACTACTACCTTTTTCAACTACTACCTTTGTCGTGGTTCTCAATGTTGTCAGTATTGTGAAAACAAACCGTCATGACTCATCTTAAAATGTATTGAAGACACACAGCTGCTAAGATCCGAAAACTTCCTCCTCCACCCCCGCTTTTATCAGTGTGTGTGTGTGTTTCACCATCAGACGTCATGGTCGGTTGAGATTGTGTTGTGGGAAGTACGGGGGATTCCTGCAGGCCTCTCGTGCTTTCCAGGCAGCACTATCAGATTTCTGGAAGAGCACATAAGTGTTTAACCCGATCACTGAGTTATATAGCTGCAGTGAGGACTCGAGCTGGTTTGATTTACTGTAACTGTAAACTTACCAAAATTTTAAAATGTCTCTTTGACAGCTACCCGTTCACCTATCTATTGTTTGCTCTTTGTTCTCTCTGAGTTCAGAATATGTAATAAATGTGCAGTCTGTTGCCTTAAAATCACCAAATTTACTTTGGAATAACGTCTTTAAGAGTACTTAAATGTAGTGTCCAGGGTAGAGATATGATCCCTGGTTATTCTTTGACAAATCCAGGAAATCAGATCTAATTTCCTTCAATGGTTTGGCTCAGTTTGGCCTTTTTATGGTAACTGTGTCATTTCTCGTCAGGGCTGATAACTGGCTTGTTGACGAAGGATCAGACCCTTCTGAGCATGATGGACTATCTCCATTTGGCAAGGTCAGTGAGCTGGCAGGGATAAGCAAATTACATGATTTATAATCTGTAATAAGTTACTGATTGGTGTCTTCAAATTGTTTTACTGCAATTGTGTTTTATTCAACCTCAGTTTATTGCACAAATCAGCAAACTTTGCTTCCAAGCTGTGTACTCTCACAATTAAGATGATGCATTTTGCAATCAAAATGATGAAATGTTACTCCTAAAATATAACTATAAGAAAAGTAATTAAAGAAATACGGTTGACAAAGTAACATTTTCTTTTTGTATACTGTTAGATGGAATAAGTGCTTATAAAAAAAACACTCAGTTCTTATGTTTCATTGTCTGACAGCCCTGAATCAAAGAAGAGTTGGGTTTTTTTTTATGCTGATCAACAGAAAAAGACGCTTTGATGTCAAAAACACACAAAGTGAAAACAGATCTCTGAAACAATATTCACTACATGAAATGGGAAACTATTGACATAGACGATAGAAATTAAAGACATAAAGCTTTTAACACGATTCCTTGTCCACTACAGCAAGTAGTTGTGGAAATGAACCGTCTGGGGATGCTCATTGACCTCGCTCACGTGACCGTAAAAGTGATGAACCAGGTGCTTGACATGTCTGAAGCGCCCGTCATCTTCAGCCACTCTTCAGCCTACAGCATCTGTCAACACAAGAGGAACGTCCCCGATGATGTCCTCAAGAGAGTGGTAAGAGTGTGTGTGTATAATGGACAATTTAGATCCTTCGCTCAAATAAATGTACAAGTACCTTAAAATAAAATTACTTCATTGCAGGTAAAAGAAGTATTATGTTGCAAAATGTACTTCAGATATCAAAAGTAAGAGTGCTGGATATGTAGAGAAATGGCCCATGTGAGTGATATATTGTTATATATGACGTTATCAAATTATTAACACTGATCATTAATTTCTGAGCAGCATTTTAACTACTTTATATATATTTAGGTAGTTTAGTCCAGTGGTTCCCAACCTCAGGGTCAGGCCCCTCAAAGTGTCACCAGATAAATCGGAGTGGTTGTACAATGATTCAATGGAGACAAAAAGAAGAGAAAAGTTCTGCTACACAAATATGTATTCATCTTTAGACTTTTGTCTAATCTTTTCTTTATCGTGAAATATTAAATAATTTTACCTCAATAGTTTTTTATAAAACACTTAAATGAAACCATCTGAGAAGATTAAAAGGTAAATGTCTGCAACCAAAGATTATTTTCATTATTGATTGATCTGTAGATCATTTTTTAGTGTAATCAGTGAGTTGTTTGGTCCATAAAAATGTTGATGACGGTCATTGTTTCCCAAAGCCCAAGAAATCAGAAAATATTCACATTTAAGAAGCTAAAATCTGAGAATTTTTTGGTCTAAAAAATTACTGGAAATGATTAGTTGGTGAACATAATGGTTGCCGATGAATTACATTTTTTGACAACTAATTGATTAATTGACAAATTGTTTCAGCTCAACATCTAAAACATGATGAGGAGCCCCGACTAGACTCTGCTTCTTTAAAGGGCTCACAAGCCACAACTGTTGGGAACAATTACTCTAATTTATAACAAAATGTTACGTATAAAAAGTACAATAATTCCTTCTGAATCGTAGTGGAGTGGCAGAAAAAAGGAAGTGGAAATAACTCAAAATTGCACTTAAGTACAGGTGGCAGAAAGTCCTGGAAGACAATAGCTAGCCTGACTGCACTAAAATGACCCCCCCCTACTGAGGCTGTGGAAAACACATCCTGCCTTTGAGGCTTGTTATCTCAGAGAACACAGCTCTGTAATCATCTTATCACACCAAAGAGTTGAAATCAGCACCTTGTGTCCACTTCTACTGATACATGTAGCCTGTAATGGAAGTTTCAGGCAGTAAAACAGTAAACAGGAAGAAAAAAAAAACAGATAAAGAAGCATCTCACTGATAACCGGGAGACAGGGACTCTAATAAAATGATAAGAAAGCAGAGGTTACTACCCTTGTGTACTTTATTATTATTGTGTTTGAATGCATCTCTTGGCCCTGGTCGTGTCTTTCACTGTCCCTGCTCTATAGAGTGTGTCCTGTCTAACAAAGCAGAAACGATGCAGTGTGTCGTTCCTTCCTATAGATCAGAGTTTCTAGGTCAGTAAGTGTTTCACTGTCATGTCACATCCTGTCTGTGTCTCCAGCAAGAAAAAAAAGGGATCGTCATGGTGAACTTCTATAACGACTATGTGACCTGCAGCGAGACTGCAAACATCTCAGACGTGGCCGGTAAACTACTGTTATGACCATGAAAACTACCGTAAACCTAGTTAAATATTAACATTTATCATCGTTTCTGTACCCATCTGCTTTATTCTCAACTTTTTACTGCTCTCATCACAGATCACTTTGACCATATAAAGAAAGTGGCCGGGCCAGACATAATTGGTTTTGGTGGAGATTACGACGGGGTTACAAGGTGAGTGCAAAACATTCAAACGTCAACTTAAAGGTCCAATGTGCAGACATGCGACTTAAGTCATTTGGTCCAAGATTCAAGAAAGCCTCGTGTCATTTTTTCATGGGCAATTCAAGTCAAGTCCAGTCTTTAGTGAAAGGATAAGTTCACCCAAAAATTAAAATTCAGTCACTATCTTCTCACTCCTATGCTGATGGAAAGTCAGGTGAAGTTTTCTAGTCCACAAAATATTTCTTGAGCTTCACAGCAAAACAACATTGCAGCATTCTCCTAAACAACTGAAGTAGATGGAAACTTGTTTTAAAATGTAAAAAACAGCCAAAAAATAAAAATAAAATGGTTCCGTACAACTTGTCTGTTGTAATCCAATTCTCCAGAAGCCCTGAGATCCCAAATTGATTTGGCCACTCACTTCATAATGGGTGCATGCCAACGCTTTTAGCTGAGCAGCAACAGTGAAAATTTCGGCTTTCAGAAGGGTGTAAGCAACTCTCTCCAAATTAATTTGTTATCTTGGTGCTTCCGGAGACTTTGATTACCCGGGACCCCTCCTAAATTCTACACACTGGACCTTTAATCATAAGTTTCTGGACAGGTGGGCTGAAAAAGTAAAAGACCAACATAAAAAATGTGACTTCGTATCAAGAAACTGTGTCAAATCGGTCTCTCAGACTGCCAGAGGGGCTGGAGGACGTGTCTAAGGTGCCAAATGTGGTGGCTGAACTGCTGAGGAGAGGATGGACTGATGAGGAGGTGAAAAAGGCTCTGGGAGACAACCTGCTGCGTGTCTTTACAGAGGCTGAGGCGGTGAGTCTCACACACTCTCTCTCACACACACACACACACACACCTGTCTGCAGCTTCAGTCTTTTTCTTTGTGTCTCAGGTCCGTGAAAGGTTGACTAACAACAAACCAGATGATGTTCCTATTCCGTATGCTGAGGTGAAGAACTCGTGCAGGACGAGCCACGGTTACCCCGACGTAGAGGAGCCAACTGGAGCTGCCAATTCGCTCAGCACACTGGCCCTACAGCTCACACTGGCTCTCCAGGCTCTTCTCTTACTATCAGCTCTATAGACTGCTCGTCAGTGCAGCTGAATGTATGTACATCAAGAGTTTGTCCAGGAATTCTAATAAAACCTGAAAATCTCCGTTAATAGGCTCAGGTTACTGTTTAAATTGATATTACAGCTTGTTTCTTGTCTGATATTAATGTTTTTCTGCAGGTTAGCTTTAAAAATTACCAAATACTAGTGACTTCAACAGTGTCAGAGTTTACTGAACTCATCTCATTAATTCACCATTAGACTGTCAGAAAGAGGCTGCTGTAGGCAAACATTGTGTAATCAGAACACACTCCCACACACAAAAGTATTCATCAACATCATTAAACTGACTTTTTCACAGGGAGCAGTACAGTACATGGTAATATTTCTAAGAGAGGAGCTCCATCTAGTGTTCCTAGAGAGAAACACAAGAAATGCAAAAGGTCCCTTTGGCTTCTCAGCTCCAATTTGCATGTTTTGGATTTACTTTGGGTTACAAACATGTGACTTGATTTAGCTCTGTGTGGTGGTGACATGATAATTTAGATATAAAAAAGTCAATGTTTCTTAGTTAACAAGGCAAACAAACAGTCTGTGGAAAAAGTTTCAACACAAAAAATGGCATGAGTTTCTGTGAGCAACTGTAAGACAACTGAGGATGAAATCATAACGCTACTTTAATAAAAATGACCTCTCCTGAAGGCTAATCAAATACAGTAGTGTGTTTTTCTTCTATTACACAAACACAGACACACTGCAACCTTGAGTTCAACATCCTTTCATTCAGAGTGTTGGGATGTAAAGATATTAACAGGCAGATCGTCCTCACTGTTTAACATTACATATTAAATGTGAAAAGAAACCATAAAATGAAGAAGACTCATTGGATCAGGCAAAAACATCTAATGTCCTCCAGTGAAGGTTGGTCCTGTTCAATTCTGAAGCACTGAACCACCGATTAAAGGCTGAGCTCCACTTCTGAACTCATGTTAGCTACAGTCGCTCTCTGTTAGCGGAGCAGAGAGGCACTCGAGAAACATGCATAAAGTCACATCCTTTGGACTGTCGCGGAAAATCCGACCTGAGTCCTTTACAAAGAAATCCACAGTCCAGCAGCATTAAACAACTTCAACAAATCGTCCACAGGCTTGTATAGGCAACCGAGAGAGATTAAGAAGGACTCATTTTTCATGTCACGCTACAATCCGCTCACGTATGGCCAATAAAAAATTTCAGGAAATTGTTACATAGATGCCCTTTAATTTTTACTAATATAACTCACAGGAGACAATTCATCATCTTTACAAGACAGAGAGTGGGTGAGCTGCAGTGGTTGACACATTTGCAAATTCATCAGCTACTTCCAGCTTTTGAAGAGAAAAGTTATGTAAAAATAGCACCTTTAAATAAAAGTTTGTAACCTAACGAAGTGGTTTATAAAGTGGAAAAGTTCACCATCATCTATTTTTCCACACAGATCCCAACTTTTGGCAAAATACTTCTGAGTGAAATATTAGTATTAACAAGGTTTATAGGTGGCACAACAGCAGGAACATCCGCCATCATATTCAGTGACCAGTGCATCATTTAGCGCCCTCTTGTGTGCTTCACAAGTAAAACACAGGACTCCACAACAACAGTGTGTGTGATAGTTGTGTGTCCTGCTGCTCCTCGGGATCCTCTCAGCACCGAGACACTGCTGGTGAATCAGACTTAATGAAAAGTGCGTGAGTTACTAACAAATGGACAAAGGGCTGCAGCTCACATGATCGACAGAAGCTGCGCGGTTAAGACGTTTCTGGTGAAACTTGTGTCTGACAAGTTGGTTCCACACAGACGAGCAGCGTGACCTCAGCTGTCACTGGCCCAAGTTATACAGAGGGTGATCTAAGGCAACTGAACATTATCTGCATTATCAATTCATCTGTCGATTATTTTCTAGATTAATCGTTGTCAGAAAATCTAAGGTGATGTTTTCAAATGTCTTATTTTGTCAGTCCAAAAACGATATTACGTTAAAGATTAAAAAGGAGACAAAATATTCATATTCGAGAGGCTGAAAACCGTATTTTTGCATGAAAAATTACTTATTACTTATTAATTGATTATCAAATACTTGGTGATTCAACAAATCGATCAGTCACCCAATTGTTGCAGCTCTAATGTGATCATTTGAAAAAGAAAATACCAAAGAGGACAGACATTCACAATCAGTTTGAGTATTATTTTTTTTAACCAAACAACTATTCTATCAATCGTGAATGAAAATAAAAGGTTTAGCTAAAGATGGCCACTGTTTTTCAGTGTGCTACTTGAATCCACATGAGAAAAAAACACAACACAGTAACAGCTTCAAGTATAAAATGTAACAAGAAGATCAACTGTTGAAAAGTAACAGACTAAAGTGCATTACATCCCAGCCAAGGGCGGTTCGTCAGTTGAGTTATGACCAGCCAGACCATAATTAAATAAGGGACGTTGGCAGACTGTCTGTAGAGGTATGTCTAGAAAGAGGAGGAGGGATAATCCAAGTCTGTTTAGAAGAGGAGGGAGAGTTAAGACACGACCTATCTCAGTGTCTCATTCTCTTGTCCCTGTGTTTCACTGTCTGACATAAGAGGGGGTTGAGTCATCACAGCGATCCTGTAAGGCAAATTATCTTTAGTCAACATCTTCCTGGTGGCAGACACCAAGCGGGAATAGTTATCAGGATTGTACTCGGACAGCGGGGGTCGGGTGCGCAGTAACGGCAGGTTGTCCCTGTCGGGCCGTGACAGGAGGAGAGGAGGCCGCCGCTGGCACTCGCCCTCCTTCAGGGAGTCCGGGAGCGGCTTGCGTTTGCTTTCAGGTAGAAGCATTATTGACAACACGGAGAGCACGGCGAAGGAGGCGAAGATGACGTGGTGGAGGAAGTAGCCGCCATTGTTTTGGAGCTCCATCAGGGAGGAGGCCGCCATGCCAACACAACCCGCTGCCAGCACGAGGCCGAGGCATCCACCTCTGACAGAGAGAGGGAAGAGGAGCAGGAAAACAAAGAGGAATCATCAGGGGACGACATCAAAGTGTAATGATCAGATAATACTTTATGGCTCTGTCCTGTCTGTAGCTTCAGCTCTAAGCCTGGTTCCTACAAATTAAATCTCTGAAAATGACTCACAAACAAAAGCAAAATAATTTCCTAAACCGGAGTAAACTGTCTAAGCAGCAAATGATGCATACAATAACAACACAAAACTTACATAAAATAAGCTGTATTAGGGTTTAGCTACACAGATAAGAAGCTACACAATAAGAAAAATATATCGACAGCTTCAGCACACTCACCGAACTGCAGTCGGCATCACCTCACAGGCGAAGAAAACACTGAGCATGGCGAGAGCCTGAGAGAACAGCAGACCCACGACAGAAAGCACCAACACCAGGCCGCCACGCAGGTCTGAGACAGGAAAGAAAAACTGATTAATGTCCTATTTTCTATTAAATGATCAGACCTTTAATTCTCCCAGATCTCAGTGGAAGTCCCTGCTATGTGATATCAGGCTGGGAAATTCTTTGTCATAAGTTTTCTTTAGGCTGAAACTTATATACTCTGTCGCTCTGCCTTCTCTGTGGTTTTTGTCTTTTTTTGTTATTGCGTTCATGAATGTGACCCAAAATGCTCTACGATATCTCCTTCTTAGCTCAGCTTGCAAAAGTTCTTCATCTACAACAGATGTTGAGAAATGTGTTGAGTTGATTGTGAAACATGATATAACTTCTAGCATAACAATTTCATTGATCTCTGGGATTAGGAAATTAAATCCATGAATTTATTATATTTATGACACCAAAAATGTGCTGTTTATTATGTCACCTTCAAACATTGTCTTTTAACGCAATTTCTGTCTTTGTGTCCTTTGAAATCTTTGAATGAGTTTAATTTTGAGGTACAAATGTTATTTAAGTAAAATGTTGCACTCAGTAGAGCTCATACCTCCGCCAAGGCCTTTTATCTGCATCAAATTTTACTCACACACAGATACCAGCCACCTAAATACACCTGATTTTTTTCAACAAGATCCATACATTATTCCCTGCGAAATAAACAAAATTGTTGAAAAATGCCCTGCCTCACAATGTTAGAGAAAGTGAGAAAAAATTCCTTAATTATCTGTCCCTTTATCCGGATCCGCACCAAAAGTCAGACCCATCCTCCATTCAAGTTTCATGGAAATCCGTTCAGTAATTTTTGTGTAATCCTGCTGACAAACCAACCAAACAACCAACAAACAGACAGACAGGTGAAAACCTAATAAAGATGCAGATGTTACGTACACTGAGTGAGGGCCAGCAGCAGCAGCGATGACAGTCCGGTGATGATGGCGGAGAGCAGAAGCATACCACGCCGACCAAAACGATCGACGGACTGGCAGATGAAGATGCAGGCCAGTGCTCCGGTCAGCACTCGGAGAAAGTAGCTGAAGTAAAAGTTGGTGGAATAACTGTGCAGGTTTCTGGTGAAACAGTACTGAATTCCTGTTCCAATGAACCTAGAGGAGAGGTGAGAGAGTCAGACCATGAACATCTATGAAACACACTGCATCTCAATTTTATATAAAAATGGACATTTTGTTTTTGCTTTTTCACATTAAGAATAAAAACTTACAGTGTGAAGCTGAGGATGAGGCAGTTTTTCCAGATAACGCGAGTTCGACGCAGCTCCAGAACTGAAAAGTATCTCGGCCGGCAGTCTTCTCCGTATGCTGAATCGATTTCTGCAGACAGAAAAGAAGGAAGGTTTAAAGGAAAGGTTAGAATCTCACTGTCACAAATTCTGATAATGGCTGTCAATAAGTGTACTACAATTGCAATGAATCAAAATATGGATTCGAAAAGTCCGGGAACTCAATGAGTGCAAGGAACATACACACTTCAGCTGGAAAAGGCCAAAATTTATATGGGTAGAGAGTGGAGGTGGAGTCATGTGATAGCCCTGTTGGCATGATATTGCTCTTCAACTCATCCTTTACTGTCTTAAAGAGAAACTTAACACTCCTGAGAATCTTGTCTTTGTGAAATATTTAGCAAAGGTGCTTCAATGCTTCATTTTTTGTCTCCTTTAGCACAGGATACCCTGGACCATCCTTCAGGAGAGGAGAGGAGATAATGCCATCCAACAATTCCTTGTGGCACCTTGTGGAACCACAGTGTTCAGTCTTTATGAATTCTCCTGAACATCTTTCCTTTGACCTCATGACGTTTTCCATCAAGGTCTAAGAAAAGTATCTGGGGGCACCCCGGTAGCTCAGTTGGTAGAGTGCGCGTCCCCTGTACAGAGGCCCTGTCCTCGCTGCAGCGGCCTAGGGTTCGTGTCCGACCTGCACTTTTCCGACCCCACCCTTCAAAGATGTTAGGTGCATTTGGAAGTGAAACAGGCTTGAAACTTTCAACTAGGGGGGTCCCATGTGTCACATTTTCTAACAACCAATGCCTTTTCTTCCCTGTCCTTGTCACTACATGTTAAAATAAGAATATGCATTGAAATGTTGATGTATTAGTCGATTTCAACTTTCTCTCTTGTATCACTGTACAATGAAGCTTTTATGAGGACTGATTCTTTGCTCTTAAACATTAACTAATAAGCAATATGCAGAGCTAATACGCCCTAATGTCGTTTCATGCTGATTGCCTTATTTCTGAATTAAAGTCAAACAAACGAGCAGAAATGCAATTATGTCGACAACAGATGGATTTCATAGATTATCAAACATGACATGTGGTAAATCATCATATTAGCCAAGTTTAGAGGTTACTCTGGGTGTGTGTGCGTGTGTGTGCGTGTGTGGTTGTGTGTGTGTGTCTGTACCTGACAGCAGGGTTTCACCGGGGTATATTTCTTCTTGCAGACAAACTCCATTCCTGGTGGAGAATTCCTGCAGGCTCCTCTTGGCCTGGGCGATCTGAGTTGTGGCCAGCAGCCAGCGAGGAGACTCAGGAAACACTGACGCACAGCTGAGAAAAACAACTCTGTTGTTAAATCTCAGAGAGATACGGAGCTCAAACATGGTCTGTAACATCGACAAAGGTTGATGGTGTACAGATGAAGGCATGCACAAAAATATTCCTGGCACATTTTTTTGGTAAGATCACAGGTACAAATAAAATGTTGTCATTTCAACATTAGTTGATATCAATTAATCGCGTACATATAGAAGGCATCAGGACATGTGTGTTTTCACTTATAAAGCCTTGTTATTATCGTTAAGTAACCAAGATATTTAAAAGGTATACTATGCAAGATTTTCTGAAAAAACAATATATAGACTGGTACAAAAATAATCCCTCTCAAACATGACGTATGATTCACTGGAGGTGTGTGGAGGTATCTGTATCTACAGAGACCCTACACCCTGCCTGTATTCATGGCTTGGGTTCATGGCTTGCCAACCCAAAGCATCTGTATTTGACAATCTGGGAATGAGACTTAATTAACGCCCTTTAGAGTTCCTACACCTTTTATCATATCACATTCAAGCACTTTCTGGACAGTTTAATAATGTGTCACTGCTCCATGGAGTTAGTATGGATGAAATTACAATTTCAAGCAGCCAAAATCTAAGCAGTTGTCAAACCTTGAAAACACCAGTGTGTGTACCAGTAAGTACCAAATTGTCTTGTTGTGATGTTGTGTATTTTGTAATTTGTTCTCAGGTCTCTGAGAGAAATAAAACATTCAGGTGTGAGGCTGAAACAGGACCAACTCCAAACTGCAGATTGGTCAAACATACTGCGTCCCAATGTGAGACTGTATATTTAAAACTGGCCTTAAAGCTTCACCAAACACAATGCAACCAACACACAAATTACCACATGACTCACCACCAATAAGAAAGCAGCAGGAGCAGAGGCAAAGTGGCCACAGCCTGGAGAACGGGCCAATCGCGGCACAGAACGGCGATACCCGGCAACAGCAGCTCTGCGAACACAGCGAAGAAGCTGCTGATCATGGCCACCATGAGACGATGGGGAGGGTCACACAGCTCCAACCCTGAGAGAGCCAAGAAGGACAGATAACATCAGGACACAGATGAAGCAAAACTAATACATTTGTCCAAAACCAATCCATTGTTTGTCAGGAAATGAAACCTTTCACACATGAAGCTAACTAAACAATCTGCCTTCTCTTTTATTGAGTTTTCAGCAGACAGAAGACTTAAATATAACAAATACTGTTACGTGTCTGTGCGTGTACTAGTCTCTTTTCTTTTGCTACAACCTCTCTGCACTGTGTTTGGTAGTTTAAAGCAAAGCAAAATTGTGCATAATAACGCTGCTGGGACATAAAGTACTCCTAACTTCAGGCACTGACGTAAACTTGTTTGGGAGTGTGTGAAGCTACGAGAGTTTCTGCTGAACTTTGACCTCCTTCCCCTCGGAGCTCGTACTCTCTTTCCAACTCCTCCCTTGTCAGAGGGGGAAACAAGGAGCTCACTTCCTGCTCACTTCCTTGCCTTCAGTTCTGTCCAACTATTGTTTTCTCCTCTCTGCGGAGGAGCAGCACTGGCAGGACATCACTGAGAAACATTTCTCTCAGGTCCCATCTCGCCCAGCCCAACATCAGCCTAATCTAAAAAAGAAACAAATACAAAAAAATCTGGACTCAATCTAGCCCTGACCTCACAGGAATGTGGGAGTATGTGCGTATGTCAAAAATAACACAAAAAAGTGTACCTAGTACCACCTCCTCCCACGCAGGAATGTGTTCTACAAATGTTATTACATTCCTCTGCCGCTTCACTCTTGTTTTAGACAGCTCCAGAAAGAAAACACACTGTATTTGATGCGCTAAGTTTTCCTTTTAGTCAGTGACATCTCTTTAAAGAGAAATATGATTAAGAAGGGGAGCTAAAGCTTTCGTCAGAGGGGGAAAACACCGGAGAGCCCCTAAATGAGGACAGCTGAGAGGCAGAAGTAAAAGAGAAACCAACCAGCTGCCTGCTGTCAGTCAGAGCTCAGCACATCACACTGTAGTTTCTCATCGGCTCAAATTGCCCCACAACTCTTCAAGACTGTCGTACAAATGTCACCCATACTAAAGCAATAATATATGGACATATTTGTCAATTCAGAGTGCAATTCAAGCATGTAGCTCACTAAACTACTGTGTGTCCCAATTATTATTATATATGTGTGTATATACATACATATATATATATATATATATATATATATATATATATATATATATCAGATATTATTTGTGTTAGCATAAAGTTTTTTGAAGCTAGAATAAAGAAAAAGTCAACAAACACATCTGCTTTTACCAACAGCAAATCAATGCGTGTCAATCAAACTGCAAGTTTAAATCTCCACTGCAAATTAAAGGGTATAATCCTTAAACTCTTTATGAAGTCAATCCCCCATTTTTGATGCAATTTACGTGGGCATTTTTAATCAAAAGTTGTTCAATACATTAAGATTCTGTAATTAGTTCTTCATACTGTGGTTTTCATTGTTGGTAACGAGGTCCACCATTCCCACACGGGATTCAAATTGACTTCATCCGCACAAGGAAGTCACAAGAAACAATGCAGCATATAATCTAGTGTTACAGTGAGTTTGTTTGGCTGCGCTGTAAACTAGAGAAGGACATTTCAAGCAAAAAATGCTATTCGATAATCACTGGGAACTATTCAATGATTATTCGCTGGTGGTATCGTGTTGTTACTGGGCCAGTAAAAACAAGGGAAAATATATTTTTCAAGACAAAACCATAGTAACATAAACTATTCCAATATTAATATCTGATCCCTACTGTAAAAGATACACCAGTTGCTCTTCTGTTGTGTTTTTTTAGTTTGCTGTCTTACTCACCAAATCAACCTGGACAGAAACTTTACAAATTACAACTTAACAATTTAAGAATAGATATCAAATGTTCTTCCAAGATATTAAAAAGTTAGATTTTGTTTTCTTCAGTGTTACCAAAGCTGTTTTACCAGCATCCACAATTTGTTTTGTAGTTAATTCTAATTTTTTTGCAGTCATAAGTAACTTTTCTTTGTGATGCAATGTGACCAGGGATCAAAAATGTATGTATTTGTAGTAAAAAACTAATTTGAGAATGTTCACCGCACAGGCACACTACTGTCTAATTTTCTTGCATAAAAAAATAACCTAATGCTCTAGTGGGTACATTTTGGCTCCATGTTTTATTTGAGTTCGAGCCTTCAGTATTTCCTCCAAGTTAATTTCAATTAAAAATATATTTCTCCTGAGAAGACGTGGTTTTAAAAGGTCTAGAAGTCACAAAATGTTCAGTTAATGAAGCAGCAGCAGTAGAAGCAGCAGTTGTTGTGCCCTTTTTTAAATCGGGTTGTTGTCCGTCACTCATTACTTTCCAAAGGTGTATCCAGGTAATCCCTACTTCTCAGTTAACAATAAACCTTGTTTTTAGCTGGAAAACCATGGATTTCTTAGCTTATCCAAAAGGCCAGGAAGTAAATGTATTCATTCAACAGGAGGGTTATGCGTTCGATTAAATGTGGACATTTTTACCCAAGAAGAAACTGCATCCTATTCATCCCCTTTATGTCATTAGATGTCCTAATATAATGAACTCCCATTTATCGGACTCGTTGTTGTGATCTGATGGAGGTAATTTAATTATTCTTTATGTTATCAGAGAGACTTGAGGAGATGGGAGGTGCTTACAGATGAACATTATGTCAATACATTTATCTACAGCTTCTCTTTACATAATGTACTGTTCAATTAATAATAATGACAAATGTGCTACATTTCTTTTATATATAAGTTAATATATATGACTTACCTTTACATGAGGAGAAGTTTCTCCTATCACATGAAAACCACAGAAGATAAAACTATTGACTTGTCACTCATATATAATTGCAGCATATACTTCAAACTTTCGTTGTTTTGTCTTTGTTTTGTCTTTCAGGTCTCGTTCTTGACTTTCAGACATCAGAAATAAATTTATCAAGTATGTTTAGGTTGTTTGTGTTTCCTGAAATAAAGATAAGATGGGAGAGATAGGCAGGATTTCTACTTCGCTTCTGCAAGGGCGCAATGGGATTTTTCTTATCTTTGACTGATAAGATAGTTCACCAGTTAGCTCGGTCGAAAGGCTTGCATTGGGCATTTGTATTCTGTTTTTATCTCACAATCTGATTGTTTTTTTGTGTGTTTCCCAGAGAAAAGCACTAAAACAGACTGTGACTACTCACTGTGCAGACGCAGCTAGTCTGCTTGACTCAGGAGCCTACGTGTATGGCACCAGTGTGATTGCATTTTATTCTACGCTGGGAATCACATGGCCACGATTTATTACATTTACATTACTTAACATTTACAGAACATTAGATTTTCCTCAAGAGAGAATTCTCTTAATTAACTTACATTAAACAATCATCAACTAGTCTTAATAGTCAAGCTTTGAGGACATGTGGAGCTGAGGGACTTTCCCCTTAAGTACACTTAACAGCAGCGAGTCTTGGACTGAACAACTGGATATACAGTACAAGTTCATGTTTCTTTTTTTTCTCATTTATTTACCCATTAGATTCTCATTTTGCCTATTTTTACCATGTTTGCATACTTTGCTAATTTATGTAGTTGTTTGGGTTGTGTAAATAAAAACTCTTGCAACAAATGAAAACAGAGTAAAGCAATCTAGCAAAAAATTACATTTACATAAACACAGTGCCAACAAGTGACTTAGAGTGAAGAGCAGGAATCTAAAAGCTCTCTAAAATAAACAAAGAACTAAGTCGCAGCAGGGGGAAGGAGTCTTTCCCCAATCCCCCAGAGAAGTCAATTACTGAATAAGACTGCAGGAAGCTTAACAGTTAAATGTTTATACAGGATACTCACTGGCAATGTATGAGGAGACAAACACCCCGGCGAGCATGGCGCCCTGAGAGAGACGCAGCAGCAGAAACACCACCGCACTGTTGGACAAACACACGGCTACACCGAACAGAATGGACAGACTGATGGAGAGGAGGAAGCACCGCCGACGACCCAACCTGAAAACAAAAAACAATGCTATCATCTCACAGAACATATACTCCTATAAGTGAAATGAAGTGTTCAATATTAAATAAATAGGTCTGTTCACCTTGTATAATGAAAGATGCCAGTTTAAGGGGTTTTAGTGCCTAATTTCAATGTCCTGCTTGTGCTAATGCATGTTGATACATGTGAGCTTGTTTTTCAGTAGTCGATATTTCACAAATAGTTGGTTCATTTATATATTTTACAAAATGTATTCACAGTTCTCATGTAACAATTCAGGCAGCACAATATTGAAAAACACTGAGATTGCTATAGTTCAGTTTTTTTTGCAATATATATATTGCGATACGGGAATACTTTCTAGAATGATTGAAAAATGATTGTGACTTGCTGGTTTACTCACAAACAACACATTTCCATGTATACCAAAACCCTTAAATTAGACTAAATCATGCAATATTAGACAGACTTCTCTTTTAATTTAGTCATGGATAATGAAAACTATGTGAGTTTTCCTTCCAAGTCAACGCCATAAAAAGTATAATCATTATTTACCAGTCGCACAATGTACCAAGGAAGACGTATCCCAGGATCCATCCTGCCATGAAGCAGATATGCTGCAAAGGGATTTTCCAGTAGTCACTGCAAACCAGGTTCCACTGTGAAAGAAGACAAAGAAGTACATTCACACATTCTTAGACCGAAACAAAACTCGATATTAACTTGGAAAAAAAGGCCTCTAAAACAGAGAGCACGGCCATTCAATAAGGTTTAAAAAGAGACAAATTATTGTACAACATACTGTATCATGAGCTTTAAATAAAAATATTCGACGTGGTAGCGGGCATCAGCAATTGGACGTACATATGTTCTCCACTTTTTTGTTGAAAAGATTGCGACTATTTGAGCACCCCCTTCTTATGACCCATCCATCACTATCACTCGCTCTACTGTTTTTAACCAGTTTGAGCCTGTGTCTCTGTCTCTTCTAAAGGAAACCATTGGTCATATGAAACCCTCAGCTTGTCCCACAGATGTTGTCCCCTCTCGTTTTGTAAAAGATACTTGTGAGACTATAGGACCAAACATCCAAATCATTATAAATAGCAGTCTATCTGCAGGTGTTGTGCCAGCAACTTTTAAGCATACAATAGTACAACCTCTGATCAAAAAACCCAATCTGGACACCTCAGTCCTCTCCAATTTCCGACCAATTTCCAAACTCCTGTTTCTTTCAAAAATCTTGGAAAAGGTTGTACTCATACAATTGCAATCTTATTTATACATACATGGCATTCTTGAAGTGTTCCAGTCTGGTTTTAAACCCCTGCACAGCACTGAGTCTGTACTTTTAAAGGTTTTTAACAACCTTTTATTAACTGCTGACTCAGGCGATTCCGCCATTCTTATACTTTTAGGTCTTACGGCTGCATTTGACACAGTAGACCATAAGATCCTCATCTCTCGCCTGAAGCAATGTGTTGGCATTAAAGGCACTGCTCTGGAATGGTTCAGGTCTTACCTGTCTGACAGAAGCTTTTCTGTCAACTTTGGTGACCTATTCTTGGACCTATTATGTTTTCCCTTTACCTTCTTCCCCTAGGGTCCATCTTCAGGAAATATGGTATCTCGTGTCACTGTTATGCAGATGACACTCATATTTACCTGCCTTTGAAACGGAAGGATGACAACTCTTTCAAGTTATTGTTTGATTGTCTTACAGACATCAAAGCTTGGATGGCCTTAAATTTTCTAAACTTTAATGAGAGTAAAACTGAAGTCCTGATTTTAGGACCTAGTGGTGCCTGTGATGCCCCTCATATGCACCTGTGTTCCCTGGAACCATGTGTAAGACCTGCTGTGAAAAATCTGGGTGTAATAATGGACAGTGATTTTAAGCTGGACAAACAGATAAACTCAGTGGTAAATCTAGCTTTTTCCAACTGAGGCTTTTATCTAAGGTCAAGCCATTTTTATCATTTCATGACTTGGAGAGGGTTATACATGCTTTTATCTCTTCCTGGCTTGACTACTGTAATGCCCTTTATGTTGGTGTTAGCCCCCACACTGCCTGTTTTTAAACCTCGCCTTAAAACACATTTTTATTCCTTGGCTTTTAATTCAGTATGAGAGTGGCCCCTGTCTGTCCTTGTGTCTGTCTTATCTGGTCTTTTTGTTTTTACTGCACTTTGGTCAGCTGTTGTTGTTTTTAAATGTGCTTTATAAATACATTTTGATTGATTTTGATTGATACTGGACCAGCAAAACTGTTTGTGCTCTCTTTTCCCTAAGTAAACTCTTAAAGGATTATACCAATGTCTGTGCATTTTGTTTTTAAACTCAAAAACTCAAATCTTTTTAAAAAGGTCACAAATATATAGTTATTTCCCAAAACAGCTGGGTTTTTCGGAAATAACACTCATGCAGACATAAAGAGTACATGCCTGGGGACCATTTTCAGCCAAGGATGAATACACATTTAGTGCTCTAGTGAGTGTTTAGGACAGTATGTGAGACTAAAAATAAACTACACTGGCCGTGTTCATTGTAATGCAGGAACATGTCACCCAGTGTGACCCATTAATGTGTCTTCAAAAGTTTCTGGATAACAATGGAGCTCTACGACACAGAGGAATGAGCCCTGCATGCTCGTACTACTGTTTTTTTTGGGATTTGTTGACATGTCGACATCCTTAACTATAATTGCTCAAAATTCCCACAGCAATACATTAACATTTTATACGTATGATGTTTCAAGGGGTCTTTGGTTTCTGTGAATTCTAGTGTCACAAATGTTGCCGACAAGCCACATTCATCTAATTAGACTACATAACATAGGATAACAGCAGGCTACCAGTCAAGTCAGACACACAGAGAAGTTTCTGTGAGGAATCAGGAATGTAGATCATGTCGTCTCTAATTGAGTTAAGGTGTCTGCTGACAGTGTTATTACATTAGAACAAAGTAGAGCTCAAAGTAGAGCGTGCTTTGCTCGTGGCTAGTAACAGTCACTGCTTTCCTGCTCCTACTTATCCCTCCATCTCCTTTGCACGTACTCCGTTTGTAGTCAAGGTATTTCATGACAATTAACATTTTTTACAGATACACATGCACTAACTAAACCCTTAGGATATCTGCTGGACAACAATCAGCAACATTATTTACAACCCAGCATGGGTAGAGTTCAGCTCATTCACTTGTGACCGTTGCTGCATTTTACCAATGCATCATGAGTTTTGAGACATTCTCCTTGTCACATTATACACAATAATTTCAGAGTTTGCTATGACAGAAATTCAGGCAGCGACACTGTACAGTAAATCACTAATACAAAACCGCTACGCAAGTGAACTATAACGCAGAACACTAATTGATGAGAGGTCTGATATTAGTGGGTTTCGCTGGCGACATGACTACAAATTAGAGATTAGGCCAGATTCATTTGCAACAGCGACCTAAAGCAAATGTAAAATGTCAGACCCACATTAATCAGAGGAGGGATCTCTGGGGAAAAGTCTGAAGACGTCAAAACTCTAGTACATTATAAAGGCCACAAGATTTCTTCTGACTCTCCCTCGTTATTCATGCAGCCATGCTCACTGCGTGGTTATTTAAATTAATCACAAATTAAATTAAGAATACGTAGAAAATAAGCAAAACATGAAGGTCTTAAAACTAGATTTCGACACATTGTCCCTCTTGAACACAGGGGCCTCAGATAATAGAGATCCATCTTTAGGCCATTATAATGCGGACTGATATGGTGCTTGAGTTAATGAACCAAACAACAATCACCACAGAGTGATTCTTTGCGGACCATTTGGAAGTGAGGAGCTATAGGGAAGTCATAAACACTGTAAAAAGTTTTTCTTAAAGTCGGATAAACACGACAAGCAAAGACCAAGCTAATGAAATGAGCTTTAGGAAGAGAAAGAGGAAGAGAGTCCAACAACATTGATGCTATAAACACTCTCCTCATCCGTCTCAAAGACAAACATTTCTAGTTGATTGTTAGTACAACTGTGTTCCAAGGTTTTTCTGTTGTTTTCTTTGGTGTATTTCAAGGTGATGAGCACATTGTACTCAATTTTTCCTTTAACAGAGTTTTCCTTTGGCGCAGCGAACAACGTCATGGGGAGAGGAAGCTGCTGCTGCAAAGGAGGCGTTCGGTGTCTCAGGAAGGAACATGGAGGACTTCCCAGAGCGTGAGCAACAGCTTATCAAGAGGGGAAAAAAGAGAGTATCTACTTCCTTGGAGCCATGATACAAAAACACATACAGTACTCTGAGTGGAAGTTGAGGGGTAATTACGCATAATGACTTTTTTATCCTGCTTGTCTCCACTGAAGCTCGTAACTCTCACTCCTGTGGTTTAGAGACTGCATCAAACACTGGGAGGTGTGTTACAAACTCCTGTGCTGACACAGATGTAGCGTGCACATGGGAGGCCTTTGTACAGGGTCACATGGAGAAATATTTATGTTGGAACTCTTAATCAGTATTTGCAGACTGGGACGGATCCTTGAATAGCTGACTAATAACAGACAGATGAGAAGATAAACTCTATCCTGCTGTTTATTTACTCGTGTAGTTACACAACAAGATGCAATCGTGTTGAAAGGTTATGGTATGTCTGACACAATCAAACAGAATCCATATTCTGCTTGAAAACAAGGAGTCAAAAGAGATCTTGAATGCACACCAAACTACACTTCCTTCGTTTCTTTTCACACGCTCTTCCTCAGAGTCCATACTTCAGTTCATAAGCCTAATGCAGACATATGTTTACATACTGTATGATCTACGAAGCCGAGGGAAAGCATCCTGCCAGACAGATAAGTGAGAGTGGAAAAAGACTGAGCAACGACAAAGTTTTAACTGTTTAATCGAGCAAATATTGACAGAGTGATGTGAACAACCGTTTTTATGACCACACACGCCTCCAGCAGAGGCAGACTGGAACAGATCCAGTTCAGCACCACCATCATGGAGCAAGACCAAAAAATCTAAATAGTTGTCAGAGTGAAAAACCTGAGGGAACCGTTTGTCCAGTCTCTGAGTTATTGTATGTGACAGTTAAAGGTGCAATGTGTACGAATTTTGGTTGAAAACGTTCAAAACTAAAATTATCAGCAGAAGGTGAAGGACTAACAGTTTTGATGTTATGACGTCTAGCATGTTTAGCATGCTAAACAGATAGCCCCGGTCCAAAGCTCCTGTGCTTGCAGAATAACTGTGCGTTCATGTGCTCTTATCAGAAAAATGCAAGGAGAAAATTTTGGGACACGAGTTGCTGAGTTGACATAGTATGGTGCTGAAACATGACGGACTACAGTAAACATTTGGTTGATGGTAAGAAACTTTTACCAAAGTCGTGTATTGTGTAGTCATTGTATTGTTTCCTTTGTGCTTTCTTGTCACTCAAATACTGAACACAGCTGTCAACATGTTGTTAAAACGCTCTGAGCGTTAAAATGCAAAGCAACTTCTTTTTGGCTTCCATGTTGCTCCCACATTGTGACGTGATGCACGTGAACACACCGAAGTTGGATGAACAACGTCCCAACTCAGGAGATGGGACAATCCGAGGAGCACCTGAATGCAGCATCGCTGTGTGTTCCTGTACGGTTAGTATTAGTGAAAAAACGTTTTTCTGACTGGTGGGATTCATGATCACCCCCTCAAGTCAGAACAACAACTCAGAAAGTTAAAGAATATGTTGGTGCAGGAGCTGCTGAGTTGACGCTGAAACATGGTGGACGAAAGTAAACATTGGGTTGATGGCAAGAAGCGTTTACCAAAGTCATGTATTGTGTAGTGTTTCTTGTCACTTAAATACTAGAAATAGCTGTTGTTTAAACGCTCTGAGCAATAAAATGCAAAACAACATTCCAACACACTGAAGTCGGAAGAACGACTTTGGAAATGGGACCATCTGAGGAGCACTTGAATGCAGCATAAACACCCGTAGCGTCTAGCTCCTAGTCCAGACTGCTAGCTGCACGGCTAACAGAGCTAACTAGCCGACTGCCCCTAGAGTTGGCAGCAGTTAGCTGTCACTCTGTTGATATGCTGCCCCCTATTTGTTGAGTTTGAATTCAAAAGGTTGCTAATTCTTACATAGTGCACCTTTAAATAAAAAAGTGGGGAAAACCAACAGCCTGAAGTACAACTGGATCCAGAAAAGCTGTTTTTATTGACTCCTCAGCCTTAAGATGTAGATGAACTAACTTCAGGTGAGTTTATCCTCCACTTCATCCCTGTTTCTTACTCCTTTTAAAGATTCAAACCCCCACACAGACCTGAAAGATGACCAACAGCCTGAAAAGTCTCCTTACCTCAGTGACAAAGTTGCTCTGGAGCCCGGCTACATGGGCGTACTCCCACCCTTTGGTGCAGGACACCCTTTCCCTGGGCACATTCTCAGAGAAGTCCGAGGTGTTGGACGTGTACCTGAAGAGCTCACAGTGGCTGAGCCCGGTGCCGTTCACCCAGGGGATGGTGAGGTTGAGGTACCCCTGCCTGGTGAAGTTGCTGAGGAGGAACGTGGAGGGCAGCAGCAGCGGATCCGGTCTGCAGTGGTACGAGTCCGGGATTAAAGTGTAAAACACGTCGCTGAACAGATTCAACATGACGGCGAAGTTGGGGAACCAGCTGAACACGACCACGATTCGGTTGTAGCGTCCGTAGCCGCCGGTGTGAGGGAAAACCTTCGTCTCATAGTCCATTTGAGGACGAGAGTGCGTGGGGACTGACGGAGCTGTGGCCATGGCGCAGGGAGTGCGCACACTGTGCTGTCAGCTCGCAGCAGGAGCAGGTGAGGAGGAGGAAGAGGAGGAGGAAGACGAGGAGGAGTTCAGGGACCGACCTATGAGACACCTGCTGCTTCACTGACTCATGTCAGGGTCGTCCCTGAGTCATGGAGCCGACAGCCGAGTCACCAGACGTACGTTTGGATCCGGTCCGGACACCATGTGACTCAGGAGGTGACTGAACAGATGGAGAGTAAAATTATATTTTTCAAATATTTTTTGTTGTGACATCAGAAAATGTCAAATCAGGACTTAAGTTCTGTTAAACAGTTATTCCATTGATTAAAGGGGCACTATGTAGTTTTTGGAGAAGAAATTCAAACTTGGAATTTTAAAATTTGCAATATAAATGAGGCAATGATACAAACAAATAAATATTAATATTATTGAAATATATAAACAAGCTGTTCTCAGAGGAAAATAAGGTCCCCGGAACACTGTTTGAAGCTAGAAAGGTGGCAGGGTCCGCCAAATATAAACAGAGTAAAACAGTATGAAATTGTGTTGTCCTTTAAGGTCAGTTTGTTTATTCAATCATGAAAACGAAGAGTTGGTTTATTTAGTCGATGAAGCTCTTTCTCCTCTGATTAAAATTCTTTCCCCAAAACTACATAATGCACCTTTAAGTATGTTTGGGAGACAGAATAGTAAAACAACAACATAAACTGAGATATTCTGACTTTTATATCATCCCTACAAAAACATTTGCCTAAAACAGTATTTTAATTACATGTAAATTTTTCATCTAATCCTGTTACATAAGTTCAAGGGTTCACATTTAATGCTAAGTGTTTCTATCATGTACAGTCAGAGTGTATAAATTAAATATAACTAGTAGTAGTTATTAACTACATGTGTGATTTATTACAGGAGACAGAATAACCCATGTGAAATGCATGACTTTTATGTATAATACTTTATGTAATAAAAAATGTGGAAAAACACATTGTTTATGTAGAAGTTCCTCTTATAAGTAAGCTGTTTAATTCATCAAGATATTATACAACTGTTTTCCTCGTGATGGGTAAACACTGAGCTTCATGTGTAAAATTGGCAAAGTGCTCCTTTAAATATTTTCCTAGTGTTTATAAAACGGATTACATGACTGAAAACCCCCGTTTTTGATACTTAACATTTACATTTTTGGCATAAATTATATTTCTGTCGTCAATAATAATAATTTCCTGAAATCAGAAAAAAAACTGGTATTAAAAGAAAATGTGAAAATGATCAGTCTTTGTGTAATTACTCGTAATATTTCTTTTAATTGCCTGATTTCACTTGTCACATTGTTTCATTTGCCGTCCTGAAGTGTTTTAATTTAGATGTTAAGCATGTGGTAACATTTTATCTGTATAAAAAGTTTATTATAAGCAGCACTCCTTAACGTTCATGGAGATCTTGAAGGTTTATTTACAGCCTGGAAGAAAGTGTTAAGCTTACTTTGTACTCCCTGGGGTGGGACTAGTTTTGGATTGGTTTCGTCTGACTTTGACGGGAAACATTAAATCATACTAAGCTTAAAAGTCAACAGTCACATTCCCTCCAGCAAAAGAAATGAGTTACAAGGAACAGGAGTGAGAAAGGAAGGCACATCCATCTGATCATAATACAAACCGTTTTTTCTGCCTTGTGACAGTGCAGTTTTATAATGTTAATTCATATGAAAGCAAGGATGAGGCAAAATTATGTAATTGGTTAGGTGACAGGCCTCCAATGTGCATGGATAAAGGTGAAGAATCCAGAAATATAAGCTGTATTTACTATTGTGGATACATTTGGGCTGTTCTTTATGATATGACAGTATGAGAGGCAATACGGCTCTTTCTGAACTCTTCTGGGCTATAAGACGTCTCCATGTACCAATTCTGTTAGCCATGTCAGAGAAGGCATTTCAGGCATTCAGATTGTGAAACATGTTTTGCTTACACTAAAGATTTTTGACACCAAACATGCCGACCTCATTCTGCTATCAGTAGAAACTTGGATCCTGGATTACACAAGACCACCAGAAAAATGTGGTTGGTCAAAATATTACAACGTAAACATATATTCATTAATTTAAAGGTATTTTCTTTTAAGAATGCAGCTTATTTTGTCCTTTGAGTGGAGATATTTTGGCTGTATAAGAAATGATGAGGTAGCAGCTTTTATATGATGACACAGACCAAGCAAACACTAAATCAAGAACCGGAGGACGGCTGGTAATATTTCAAAATTTTATTAACGAACATAATCTCTGAGGAACAACAGCAGTTCTCGCGCTCTCTGTACATGCAACTGTAGAAAATAACAATTTAGAATTTTTACTTTTCAGTTTTAGTCTTTTTTTCCCATCCATCCTCATTTTCAGTTTCTCGCATTTTTATTTTTTTTATTGTCTTTTTTTGTCTTTATTTTTTTTGCAGGAAATCAACAACAGCTAGAGGTGAAAGTACTGGATTTCTGTTACAGCACTGACAATAGCATCAACAACCCCCTCAAATACCCCACCCCCTCCCCCCCTCTTAGCTGCTCCAACAATATGTACACAAATAAACTACATTGTACAAATAAAAAAATGTTACATTGTTACATCATAATCACCTGCAGCAAGCGCACGCAGCTCGTTGCTGTTAGAACCCCACATTCTACGCAATTTTTCAGACTAGTACAAAGAGGAGGGTGCAAAACGTCCTGGGAGGTTTTATTTACAGAGCTATGTACAGTATGTCTCTTTCACGCATTACAAGGAGGAAAATTTACACAGCGGAGACCAACTACAACTCAAAAACATTACCACAGGTGTCAGAAAAAAACAAAAAGATAATAAATAGGTTATTTCTCACCATTTAAAGAGTAGTTCTCCATGCTTTTTATTAGTCATTTTCCACTCTAAAAAAGGAACAAAGAAATAGCTACAGTCTGGGTTTTAATTAAAAAATAAACAAAACAAAACTAGAAAAAAAAGGCTTGAAATCGTGATTCTATAGAATGAAAAAATAGCAATTATGTATATTTATGTCCAGTAAGAAAAAAACAACAAATATCAAATCTAAAATAAACATTATGAGCGAATGTGAGGAGAGTAGAGGTAATATGTTGCTGACTGAGGTGGTGCCAGGCTAGCATCTGTATCACCACGGCCAAGTGCTCTACTGTGCAACCGAGGACTGACGTGTGTGTGTGTGTGTGTGTGTGTGTGTGTGTGTGTGTGTGTGTGTGTTCAATCGATCCAGAAATCACTGTTTTTGTTAGTTGAATATTCACACTGGACAGTCAACGTGGATGGATGTGTTTAGTCTATTGCTCTGTGCAGCGGTGTACCGCAGACTTCGGGGGGGGGGGGGGGGGGGTCGCCTGTCAGTTGTGATGACCATCACCATTTCAAGCCTTTGTGGTTCAAATTAACGACTGATTTCAGAAGTAAAAACAAAGGCAAGGGCTTAAACCGTTAAAAAAAGGTGACACATGAAACGGAAACACACTTGATGTCTTGTAAACAATAGTGAGAGGGCGTGGTCGTCAGGGCATAGTAACGGTATACATTCTTCTCGATAAGCAATGTGATTGACATGCCACTGGTGTTTATGCTTTTATACAGGAACAAAAACCCCTAAGATAAACACAACAACATTCAAAAACTACATACACTGAGCTAAAAAACACACAAGGATTCTGTGAACAAAAGACCCCCTTAACCCTCTTCCCCAAAACGGTGTGAGAAACCAACAACAAAATAAAAACAAAAACATGACAAACAGGGGTTTAAAAACCAAAATTCTGGCTTTTTGTATCCAAATATGTATGTATACCAACCAGGATGTGTGTATCTCGCAAAAATATCCAGGACTATACATCTAGCCACCTTGTCTGCACAGTGTAATAGCAACAACCATTGCACTTGACTAGACATACCATACACAGCTATGCTGACTGACAGTGTGTAAATAACTTAAAATGTTTCAGAGAATATTGCCATCAGGATACATGAGCAGCTCTCACACACAGACAGGCAGCCTGTGTGGTAGGTCGGGAAAAGCTCTTCAAAAACCCAGTAAAAATAGAGAATCAATACAAGTCATCACAAATCAACATTCTAAAGGGGATTTTTAAATGAGGACAATTAAAAAAAAAATCTATTCAGCATTCAGCTATTTCTTTCCCCTTAATGGTTTGTGTTAATGTCCGTCCACTTTTTGGTTCATTCCGAGAAGGTTTAAGTCTCATTAACGGTCTTGCTTGGGCCTGACTCAAGAACATGACTATGGCAAAAGCCACCACACAACGGAGTAATACGAGGAAGTAACCTAAAATTTAAAATCCCTGACAACACTAGCCATACCCCTTGTAGATCAGATAAAAAGGCTGATGTGACTACTTCCAAACTTCCAACTCCTTTTAGGCTGTAATAAAATTTGAATATATTTAAAAACACCCATGTAAGTGAAAGGCCACAGGTCTCATGCAAAGCCAAATATGGTTCTGGAGTTTTGTGACACACTGGCACCATCCAGTGGGTAAAAGTTGGAACAGCACCTAGAAAATAAGCTGCTCTTCAACATTAGACAAGGGGCAGACTGACCTACATAAATTAAAAGAAAGTGTGGAGTGAAACCTTCAGTAGCTGTTTAAACTCTTCGGTCCGTTTACTGTGACGCGCGGGGAGAACGGAGCATGTGCTGAAAGACCCGTGTCCTGTTGGTGTTAGACAATGATGCTTTGTGATGATTAGAAATGATTTCAGTCCAATTTTGTTAAATTAAAAACACCATTCTACAGTAACAAGATGGTTTTGCTCTTGAATGACATCTCTGCTAAACTTTCATCCCACCCATATATATCTATGTGACTTTGCCCAACAATGAGTACATTTTTTTTTTTTTTTCACTGAAAAAGGCATTTTCTTGGTTCGAATTTTTTCAGATATAATTGTAAAGCAATGAATAATAATCCTCTGTCTATTCTTTAAATAAATCCTCAACAACTATTCTGCTACATCTGAGGGACTATACGGTGGTTGATCCAGAAGTGTTCTCTGTCAGCTATTTGTGAGTTGTGGTGATCCACGTCCAGCTGAGTTGCCTTACTTTGAATCCTGAACTGAATCTAGAAGATGGGATCATACAACTGTGCACTGGAGTCATTCAAATACTGACAGAATCGTGTACACATTTTGGCCCATGGATATGAGGGGGGGAAAGTGCTGCCCAAAAGTGAACTGTACATAAAAAGATACTTTTTATTTCTTTTATGTTTTTTCTTTACACTTAACTGAGTGATATTACAGTACATAGGTTATTTACAACTGTGCAGTAATGTGTGGCAAAATAAATTATCTAGAAGGCAGCAAGAATACATTGGTTAACGAATATAAAAACTGTACATAATTTACGGAATACAACTTTTTTTCATTTTTCTTTTTGTTTTTTCCATTAAACTAATATTGGCTCTGTAGTGTTTCAAGTCACTTCCTCAGAAACAATGAAATGCCCAAGTAAAGAAATAGACAAAAACAATATTTCTCTCCTCCTGCCAAACCACAAATTTCTCAATAGTCTCTTTGAATCTCAACATTCGTTATGTTTGTTTCTTCTGGTTGTCCTGTGGTGTTTTTGCAGTCCATGGCGGTCTGATGTGTTTGTGTTGGAGCAAGCAGGGTGACTGAGGAACACTCCGGTCTGTCCTCAGAGATCCACGCCTGTCCTCTTCTGTTTAGCCAGGCTGAGAGGCCGCAGGGGTCAGTCTCTTCCTCTCAGACGCTGGGCCCTGACGTGCACACACATCGCTAACCCTCTGCTGTATTCCAACCTGCTGCAGGCTCTGTTGCACTGCTGTTTAGCTGAACAGAGAAGGCGTCCTCTGGGTATACGGTCTTATAGCCCCAAAACCATCAGCGGCCGGTTCTCCTGCTCTGTCCGTCCCAGCTGTCTTGCTTTAGATACACTTGATGCACCACTGCTCCGTTTGACTTCCTCTGGGTCAGCACTGGACTCGGTCTAGTTCTCCCGGCCCACCAGGAACCCTGGGTCAACAGGGGAGGCTTCTCCTCAGTCCTCCCTCAGGACAGGCACCACGCTGTTGGGAGAGCTCTTTTCCGATACCTCCTCCCAGTGGTGGTGGTGGTGGGTCTATTTAAGCAGGGACCAAAAAGAACTCAGAAAATATATCTCTGTCCCCTGTCTCACCGTAACTGAGCACTGAGGAGTTTTGTCCCGATGTCAGAGCCTCAAAGCAAAAAACTGTTTCTGCTTCTCGCACTCTGATCAAACAAAAGCGTAAAAACTTTGAGGATGAAAGTGCAAGTTGTGTGTTTTCTTTTTCCCCAGTAAAAACATGTTTCCTTCTTCACGGAAGGGAATCGAGAGCAAGTTTTTTTTTATCTTTACTCTTTTTCTATAGAAGAATGTTTTCCTGCCTAAAGTTCTCTTTCAAACTTGCTAGCCCTTTCCATTCGTTCTGTTCAACGAAGTCTCTTTGAGAAGAAGTGATTCAGACAAAGTTTGCTCTCTATTCTGTGAGCACAGGTGTGTCATGCAGGCAGCAGGACAAAGTCGTCGTTGACATCGACCATTGGCACGTAGAAGGACGGCACTTCGTTGACACAGAGGGACTTGTGCACTGCTGGGTCCAGTTCCTGGACCTTCAACTGCCACTCCATCCTTTGCACTGCGTTCAGGGCTGCTGCCTCGTGCTGTTGCCGCATCAACAAACATGTCTGGGGGAGGAGAAGCCGAGCATAAATCCACTTGGTATATACACAAGATTACGGTACAAAGCCTTTAAGTGAAAACATAACAGCGATATTTACCTTCATGCGGTCATATTTATCATCCACATCCTGGATCCAGGAAATGAACTGACGAGCGTTGAAGCGATCTCTCACAGATTTGTTCTCATCACCCTGAGAACAAACACAAGTTACAATGTAGATTAGGTAATAATTGGCTGCCTCTTATAAAACCAGTTATAATTGACTTGTCACTATTTATATGTTTCCTACCTGGCTCTCTGATGGCATGTTGTATACTTCAGAGTCCAACAGCATGGTGCAGGCGCTGAATGGCACAGCCTGATTGGCTATTGTCCTGGCTGCTCTGCAGTGGACCCTTAACACCTCCTGCTCACAGGAAACAATGAGCTTCTCCTGTGGACAGCAAACAAACAAGAGCAAGAAAATGTATATTAGTATATTAAAGTTGGACATCAGAGGCCGGGACTACAGACAGGGTTTGTGGTTAGTGAAGTCAATTTAGGGTTAAGTTTTCATGGCAACGGCGTCGGTTCACTTCTTACATCGCAATGACAACTTATGCTGAACAGCTAACCTGCTCCAGAGCAGGTTATGTTCGAGATAACACATCAACATATATAAAAGCTTACTGACCAATCAATTCTCTGGAAAATGGCATAATCACCCATAGAAGATCCGGCAGAGCCGGTGCATGCATCGTGAGAGGTGTACACAATTACATTTTTTTGGCTGCAAGCAATGTCAGTCATTTCATTCTGTTTTTTTAAAAATGATAACATCCTCGACAACATCGCTCTACAGACTCTGCAGGGTAACGTTGCAGCGGAAGGAATAAGGCTTAAAGTTTTATACAGACATCATAAGAACATCTAATCAGCATATTAATTCAATGGAATACACAAATGTAACTATAGTCAGATCTACTTGTGCCCTAATGATGGAGCAGTGATATTATATGATTAACTTGCGCATTCACACAGTCAGGGATTTTTTGACAGCTGCCTTTCCTGTATTTGGCAGCTGTAGGCTAAATTGTGTTTTGACTTCTTCTTCTACTTGTCTTATAGTTTGCTCTTTGTAAAGTATTACGCTCTGCTGCCAGTAGAGTTGTCTATGTTGGTCATAGGCTGCAAACATCTCCCCTTTCATGTGAACACCCAGATTGACTTATCAAGTTGATAACCACCTTTGTGTGGCCGCTTAGCATGATTGCAATTGTTAGGATTAGTGAAGCCAGATTACTGAACTGTCGTCTTAGTACAGGCCTCAGGCGGACCAACAGGATGCTTGGTCAGGTTAACAGAAAAGATCAACAACTCAGCTGTGTATGTTTTACAGAATGGTGGCCACTTAATTTGCGAGAGAGATGAAATAGATGTGTGTCTGCAATTCACTCTTGCTCAATTAAGGAGTAGGGGGTATGCAGATTTCACTTGAATTTCTATTAAAAACTGGCTTTGATCTTTCATCAAAGAAGTGCTCATAGTGTTCGGTGCACATGTGTGTAGCTGTACATATGGAGGGAGCAATGAGTGAATTAAGCAAAGAGAATAAGATGGGAAAATGATCCATATTGCTTACCCGCTCTATGCTGTGCTGCAATCTGAGCTTCCCTCTCACTGCCTCCTGTTGTCTGAAGAGCTCCTTCAGAGGTTCTGACAGCGATGGAGGTGGGGCAATCTGATGAAAAAACACAACACAGTAAGTATTATGCACATTCTGATCCTTAATTAATAAGAACAGACGGTATAAAAATAGGCAAGGTTTACATTTCTGGAATAAGATACAGTGTTTATGCTTTGAACAAACCTAGTCACTACAAAGGAAAAAGAAGACACAATCACTTACAACAGGTATGTGAAGCTTGCTGAGGGGCTTGCCATCTAGCAGGTAGGAGCCAGTATAGGTCACATATTCAGCGTAACACTGTGGGGCTTGTGGGGTGATATAGCACAGAATCTTCCTCTTTTCCTCAATCTTCTTCCTGATCTGCAGGTACTCAAAGTAAGGGTTGGAACGGTCGCTGTGGTAGGGCTCAATATCGTCCAGCTTGATGGCATTGACTACAACAGCCAGAGTCTGCTGAATCATTTCTCTGGTCTGCTGCATGGCTGTGTTCACCAGCTGGACCTGGACCTGCTGCCCGGCAGAACGTGGAAACTTCCTCTTCCGCGGGTGCTGGGTCTGAGACTCCTCTTCCTCCATTGGGAGAGGGCGACCTTTAGTTGTCTTACTGAGAACCACTGATGCAGATGTTGTCACAGAAGTAGGTACGGACACTGCTGTAGTTGAATTAGATGCAGAAGAGGAGACACTAAGGACAGATTCCTTTTCTTTCTTCGGAGCTGTGAGGGAGGAGGTGGAGGTGGGTGTCGGGGTTCTAGTAGGAATTGGATTAATGCTCACTGCTGGACTGATGGTTACAGGGGTGGCAGTGGCAGACGAGGTTAATACGCTGGAGGTAGGAGGGACAACAGCAACAGCAGCAGCAGCAGCGATAGAGGGATTGTTCTTGGCGCGGTTGCGGGTCATCCTTTGAGGGATTTCATCCATCTTCTTGGGGATATCTACAGGGGTGGTGGACACAGTGTTCAGGGTTACCGGTGTTAGCTTGGATGTGGTCTCCTGAGTGTCTGGTAGTTCCACTGTGCTGGAGAGGGTGACTGCCATTGGGAGTGGAGGAAGAGGACTGCATGACACAGGTTCTGCTACGGGCTCAGGCATCTCCTCCTGTCTCACCTCTGCTTTGACAACAGACACTGAATCCATGGGTAACTGCAACGACTCAGTGAGGGAGTGGTGGTGATGTTGCTGACTGGCATCAGGTTTCACAGATGAATACAACATGCTGGGATCAGACTCATCAGATCCTCCATAAGGTCCTGTTCTTTCTAACATGCTGCCCTGTTGTTGGGTAAGAGACAGAGAGGTGTTAATTGGCACACTCTGAGGCTCAGGGTCCAACTCTTGCTGGAAGTTGGCGTGTGGTGATGGTACGACTAAGTCTTGTCCGGTAGGTTCTCCTAAACCTAGGTCTCCAGCAGGACAGGTAGTCTTGGCCAGGCTTGGTAAGTCCACCTCCATTATATCTGGATCATCTCTCTCTGTAATGGTATGTCTAATGTGGGTCTGCACAGTCTTGTTGTGGTCAGCTTGTTCTGGGTGTCGAGACTCTGCTTCCTCTGCCTTGTCTGGTAGAGGAAGGTCAGGCAATGAGAACGGTCCCAGGTCATCCAATTCATCCGCATCAGCCGAGAAAGGGTCCGCCCAGGGCACCACAGGCTCAGGGCCCACAGCTGGAGCCATGTGGCCCTCAGTGGTAGCACTGAAGCTGTGTGTGGTCTGCCTGCTATCTGGTTCTTCACATGTTGAGTCAGTGTCCATCTGGTGACTGCCCTCTGCGCCAGGCTTGTTACATTCCTGGAAGAAAGACTCCAGCCTATTGGAGGATGATGAGGTGTTTAGATAGTTGGGTTCTCCATCAATAGCTGTGTCAGCCCTCTCTGGAGAGGGGATGTCAGCCACAGCTTCCTTCTGCTCATCAAAGTCCTCTGGGTCCTCTGGGTCCTCTGGGTCCTCCGGGTCCTCCGGGTCCTCCGGGTCCTCTGGGTCCTCTGGGTCCTCCGGGTCCTCCGGGTCCTCCGGATCCTCCAGGTCCTCTGGGTCTTCTTTGTGCCACCTATTCCAGGTGGCATAAGGTGGAGTTATAGAAGGGTGTCCAGTCAAGTGCTGCATGTCATTGTCTGAATGGGAGTAAGGGCTGGTTATTTTGGAGACAGCAGCCTCGATCTCCCCGTATGTCCTATGGGGAGATTTGAGGTCCATATCAGGGTTCCACCCCATGCTGTGATCAAAACAGTTCTCTCCATGGTTGGGTGCAGAGGGTTCAGGGGAGATGGGCTGGACTTCTGGATCCTGCCGGTCTGGAGACTCAGCTGGCCAACTCTTCCTCAGAGGGTCCTCAACTTGAGGTGAGAAGGAACATTGCTCCCTTGTTTGCTCTGGCTCCTCCACTGCACAGTGGTCTCCTTCAGCTCTCTCATCCGTATCACCCATGTCAACTTCTTCCTCCTCATCCTCCTCCTCCTCCTCCTCCTCTTCCTCCTCCTCCTCCTCCTCTTCCTGCTCCTGTTCTTCTGTGACAGAGGGAAGATCTGAGAGGACCAGGTTAGGCTCACTATGGTGGGGCTCAGAGATGTCATCGATGTCCAGAGGCGGCAAAGCAGCAGGAGCTGGGGTTGGTGGTGCTGCTATGTCGAAGCAGGGCTCCTGGGGGTCTGGTCTGTGAACTGGTGTAGAGGGTTTGGGCAAGAAACTGTTGTATACAGTTTCAGGAAGGTGTTCATTACACTCAGTGGCGGCAAGAGTTGGTGCTGCCACATCTGGTGTGGGATGAGCTGGCTCCCGTCGAGGGGACAAGATTCTAATTGGGGAGAAATACGGAGATGAGAGGCACTCCAGCCTATCCACAGTTGCTGATTTGTCCTCAAGAGTTTGGGAGGAATGTGAGGGATCAAATTCAGCTGCTGGATCACTCTGCTGTCGAAGGAACTTGTCAGCCTCAGCCTTGAACTCCTCCTCCAGAGGCCTGCGGACATCAGAGGATGCAGAACGGCTGATGAGTGGCAGCTGGAGGTTCTTCGCAGGGGTCGGGCAGGTGCCCTCCTGGAAACTCTGGGAGTTTGAGTACCTGCTGGGTGGAAAACAGAAAAACAAGACATTAGAAAATATCACATTAAAACAGACTATAAAATACTTCAAATGATCAAAACAATAACCCAATGTACGTTTAAATACCTTTCAAAGAAGGATGGGGAGCAGGCATTCATTGACATAGTCATAGCTGATGAGTTCTGGCAGTCCAGCCCATCCAACATAATGTCAGGGTAATCCTCTGCACTACAAGATGGGGTACGTGGAGTCTGCATTACTTCCTCAAAGCTGGGGCAGGAGATGACAGATGTTGGTGTGGGGACACCAGTGGGCCTGTTTTGATCTGGCCTGGGAGACGCTGGGAGGTTCTCCTTCATTTGGTGGCTGGCCAGCCAGTCCTTTGAGTTTTGACTGTCAGTAGGCTGGAACTTCCTGCCAGGGGACATCATTTGAGCCGGGAGACCCACGTCCTTCAGCTTCTTCTCTTTAAGACCAGACTCCAGACTGTTGGATTTCTTCGACAGCTCACTGCGGTTTTTCCGTACTTCCTCTGTGGACTTGGTTTTGTCCTTGAGTTTAGGGTCTCCAGACTTGGGTCTCAGCTTTTCCATCTGCTTCATCCTTTCTTTATGCCTCTTGTGGCGCTCCTCTATCTCCTGGTCTTTTAGACTCAACATCTGACCAAAACTTGTCATTTGATAATCACCATCCACCAATAGTTTTTCACGTGGACGGTTATCTTTCCGCACGGTGTCTTTGGACTGAGAGAGCTTTTCATTTTCATCCTTAGCCTTAGATTTACTGTGGTCCATTCTGTTGTCTTTGTCCAATGTATCTCGATTTCTGTCTTTTTTCATATCAAATTTAGGACTATCCTCTTTTGATCTGTCTTTCAGTACGGTGACCTGTGGGCTATCTTTCAACCCTGACTTTGCATCCTCTTTGGAGTGTTTAAATGACCCAAAGCCATCGATGTACTTATTTTTCTCTTCCTTAATTTTTTCCTTATGTTTCTCCTTTTTCTTTTTGTCCTTCATTCTGTCACTGATGACACCAGTTGCTTTGTCTTTGTCCTTTTTGGACATTTCTTTTTCAAATTCTAATGTTTTATCAAAATCGTCTTCGCCGTCTCCCTTACCTCCATATGGGAATGTGTAAGGGTCTGCCTCTAGAGGCATGGGCTCTTTCTCAAAAGGTAGGCTCTCTCTGCGGCTGTAGGAGTCTCTGATGTCTTCTGTCTTGTCACGTTTGTCTCCTTTGTCCTTCTTGACCTTTTCTTTCTCCTTGTCATGGCTTTTCTTGGACGAAGATGAAGAGGAATGCCGATGCCTCTCTTTCTCTCTGAACTTGTCCTGGGGTGTAGATATGGACAGGGAGTCTCTCCTGTCCTCAGACACATCGGTCAGGCTGATGGAGTCATAGTAAGCAGTGAGGACTGGCTCATGACCTCGGTCAGTAAAACTATCCGAAGAGATTTCACTGTTCTTGTCATTGGAGTCATCCTTGTAGTCATTCATAGCTTCCTCCTCCAGTTTTTCCAAGAGGGACTTTTCATTCTCACCACTGCCTTTTGAGAGTTTCCTTTCCTTAGAGTGGTCCAGCTTGTCTTTATATTTGCTCTTTGTCTTTTCCTCACTGGTGTCCCTTTTGTCCAACAGCTTCTGCTTATTTTTCTTGTCTTGGTTTGAGTCCACTGACATCCTATCTTTCCTTTCCTTATGTTTCGCATCTACAGAATCTTTCTTGTCTTTGTTGTGTTTCTCTAGGGAGCCTTTCCTCTCTTTACCTGTGTCAAATGTGGCTTTCTCTTTCTTCTTTTCTTTGTGTTCTTTGTCTTTCGCCTTTTCTGTGTTATGTTTAGCCTCTGCAGAAGATTTTCTCATTTTTTCTGAAGGGAAGTGATCCAGCTCATCCTGATCAGGTGTTGAGTCTTTTCTGATGGAGTCAGACACAAGTCCAACACCACCATTGTAACTGTCCTCATCATCATCACTTTCATCTGTGAATATGTCAGCGATCTTGTACCAAGTTTTCTCCCGGATTTTTTCAGGTTTTCTTTCCTCTTTCTTTACCTCCAAGAAATCCTTCTCCCTATCAGTATGTTTGTCTTGAGAGGCCTTTTCTTTCTTGTCCTTGGTCTGTTCTGAAGACATCTTTCGATCTTTGTCTTTGCCATGAGACTCTTTGTGTTTGTCTTTGGCTCCCTCCTTCTTGTCTTTGGTGCCCCGGTCTGCATCCTTGTCCTTGACAGTTTTTTCAGTGGAGCTTTTCTCGCTCTTATCCTTCTCCAGATCAGCTCCTCTGTCTTTTATTTTCTCTTTGTGCTTGTCAGCTTTAGTCTTTTCTCGCTTTTCCACTCCCTCGCCCTTCTTTTCTTTCTCCTTTCCAGAGTGGTTTCTTTCTCTGATATCACACGATTTACCGACAGCATCAATTTCTTTGAAGAAGGTATCAGTGCCATATTCATCTCTTATAGATTCCTGCTTGATTTTAACATCCTTCCTTTCCTTCATGAACTCATACGAGTCTTTACGATCCCGGCTGTTGTCTAAAGAGTCCTTGTCTTTCTTGTCTTTGACTGTTTCCGTAGACTCCTTCCGCTTCTTTTCTTTTTCAACTGAGTGACTGGAGTTTAATTTTTGTTTTTCTGACCAGTCTTTTTTCTTTTCATTTGTCTTTTCTGAAGAGTCTTTCTCTTTCTTCTTAGAAGTGGCTTCTTTATCTGATCTTTTCTCATTGTGATCTGATTTCTTGTCTTTGACTTTGTTTTCTTTTCTCCTCGTCTCTTCCTTAACAGTCTCAACAATCAGTTTAACAGAATTGTTTGCTTTGTATTCCTTGTACTCTTTTACAGGAGCATCCCAGCTGTCATCTCCATACAGAGAGGAGTCAGAGGACATCTCAGAGCCCCATCTGTCATGATGATCATCTGAGGCACTGAGCTTTGTGTCCTCCAGGTTGAGGAAGCGGTTGTTAACGTCATAGCCTTCATACTCAGACTCTTCCTTCTGTGATTTGTCTTTTTTACATTTCTCCTTCTCCTCCTTGGTGTTTTTCTCCTTGTCCACCTTTAGATGTTTTTCTTCTTTCTGCTCACTTTTCCTGTCTGCCTTGGAGGATGACTTCTCCTTGGACTTTTTCTTTTTCTCCTCTTTGTGAGCCTTTTGTTTATCCTCCTTGGGCTTCTCCTTCTCCTTCATGTTTCTGTCCTTGTCAGATTTTGCCGGCTTCTCCCTCTCCTCCTTATTTGCCTTGTCCTTGGTGGAGTCTTTTGTTTTCTTATTTTTCTCCTCCTTTGTTGATCGATGCAGGTCTTTTCCAGATGACCAATCCTTGTCCTCAGACTTGCTTTTCGAAAGCCTGTCCTCCTTTTTTGAATGGTCTTTGTCATGTTTCGATAACTTGACTTTGCTCTCTGCTGGCGATTCCGACTCAACAATTAGGGACTTCTGCCTTGAATCATCGAAGTCAAAAGAATAGCTTTTGACAAATTTCTCATTCATGTCTTGATTAAGAACTAGACTCGGAGCTTTGTCCTTTTCCTTATTTTTGTGCTTGTGCTTCACTTTATGCTTTTTCAGCACTTTGCCATCTACATCTGTTTTGGAGACAGCACTGTCTGCATTGGAGTTTTTGTAGAGCTCTGAATTTTTCTTCTCTACTGTGTTACTGTGCACATTGTTATTCTTCTTTTTGTTCTCCTGCGCTTTCCTCTTAACTTGTTTTATTGACTCCACACTGGAATCAGCAGAGGAGTAGTCAGACTCACTGGAAAGTCTCGTTCTGACTGAATCTGAGAGAGAACTGACGTCTGACCATGTAGGAGATGACACAGTCTTCCAGCCATCTGTCCTCCACTGCTTTGGATGCTGTTCTGCTAATGATGGTACTTGTTTCTGAGAGTTCAAGTTTCCATGGGAAGAGGAGGAGGATGCGTTAAAGCCAGGGGATTCTTTCAGGCTCGTTGCAGAAGAGTCCTTTATACTATTTGAGCCCTTATCATCCTCACTCTCCATATCCCCACAATCAGAGTCAGATGTACAGAATTTGTCATTGACTTTGCCAAACCTGACTTCTTTACTGACGTTATTTTTACTCTCCTTCTTCCGCTTCTTTTTGACTTTATTCTTGTCTTTCTGTTGTTTAGAGCTCATGCTGCCAGAGTCTCTAGTCTTTGTATTTGTTTGCTGGGCTTGTTGCCGCGGCGTAGGCGCTGGCGTGAAACACAACGTCCTATCATCCTCGTCTGAACTGTTACTGTCAGAGATGATCCGCCTGACAGTTTTCTTTGGTGTGAGCGAGTTGCTTTTGGAATAGGTTTTGACCTCCATCTTGGGTATGGAGATGAAGCTGTTGGCCTTGGTGACCGGATCCTTACGGAAGTCTTTTTTCAAGAGGTGTTTATCATCCACAGGAGGGACGCGCTCCTCCTCATCGTCCTCATCAAATTCGTATTCATCTTTGACGGGTGTGACAGCAGATTTCGGAGGGTCGGCGGTTTTCCCTTTCGACTTCAGGCCCTTCTCAAACTCAGAGTCTGTGTTATTGCCATCGACAGAGCTGGAAGGGGCAAACGAGGGGGCATCTTCCTCCTCTGAAGATTCTGTAGGGAGTCAAAAAAAGGCACAGTCACTACACATATCAACATATACACCTCAATTTTTTACTAGTACCTAACATAAATCGAAAAAACCGTATAATTTGATTTCATATTACATACCTGATGAACTTTCTTCACTTGAGGTGTAGGTGCCTTTCCCCAGCAAAAGATTCAGCATAGTCGGAGAGTTGGCAACCTTCAATGGTGTTTCACCTCTCCTGTTACTTTGACGTGGGTCCCCTCCATACCGCAAAAGTAGCTTAACCACCTGAAACAAATAAAATAAAATAAAATTTTAAACTACTATAAATTGCAATTTCAGAGGTAATATTAACAAGTTTTCTTGTGGTTTAGAATTTAGAAGTCAAAGTTTACATAGTCATATACATGAGCCATGACTAAGCTTCACAGAGAGGCAGAGTAATGATCTCAAGAGAAAGACTATAAACTGTCTCTACCAGCAGAACCGTTTCCATTTTCAGGATTTTCTGGTAACTGCTTCTGTGTGTATGTTATTTTATTCTTTAATATTTTGCTAAAATTGTTAAGTTCATTCAGACGGGAGCTGTCTTGATTGGCTATACTTTACCTTGAAATGTCCATTGTTGGATGCATCATGTAGAGGGGTGTCATCATCCAGACCCTTGGTGTTGACCTCTGCTCCGGCTGCCAGCAGCTGCTTAGCCACATCATAGTACCCCCTGTTGCACGCCTCATGCAATGCAGTCCAGCCTAAAAATAAGAAAATTTACTGTGTGAGAGATGTGTGCAACATATGAATGACTACGTTTTGCAACGTTCACAAAACAAGGGACAGTTGATACAAAGAGTCTCTCACCTGCAAAGTCTTTTACATTCACATCAGCTCCCTCACTGATGAGCTCCTTGATGCGGCGTACCTCTCCACGGATTGCTGCTCTGTGCAGCCGAGTCTCTCCTCTCTCATTCCGTTTATTCACTTTGTCTTTGGTTTTAGATGCAGAGTTTGGCGTTCCCTTCTGACCCAGACTGGACTGTGACTGATGCTTTGGTGTTGTGTCTGCAAGTAGGAAATATACACTTAATTTCAATACAAGAACAGTTTTTTTGGCACATTTATTTTTAAAAATTCTTGTATCATTTCTATTTTGTGTACCACTACAATTAAAGTTTGTATGAGGTGCTCATAGCCAGAAGGGGGCAATCTTACACCAACAATTGACAGCAGAGTGGTTGGACCTACTTCACTTGAGCTCATTTCATCACATTTACAAGATTAAACTCAAGCCTTAATCACATTTACATTATTGAGTTTGCACAGCTATTGTCCCAAATGATATTTGAAACGCACTCACTTAAACAACATCCATGCCTTCAGGCATGCAACAAAGGAGTTAATATATAAATAAAGCTTGCTATGCATTGGTCCTCACCAAATAATCTCAAATGTCAACAGTAAGAGGAAAAGTACAATCTTGCAACAATAATGCTATTTTAGGTATCTATTATTATAACATTTACTGAAATATGAATTGTTGACCAATTATTAGTGAAGAAGAAGCATTTTATGAATAATCATCTTATAAGAGAGAATATTAGACAATAAATAAACAAAAGCAAAATGCTGGCAGGCCTTTTTGCTTTGGATGCTGAGATTGCAACATTTGTTCTGGACTAACAGAGAGTTGGTTTCATTTCCTTTGATGGCCCCATACTGCATAAAGAAATACTTCCACCACTGCAGGCATTTATTGTTGCTAAGACCAAACAACCACTTTCTGACTGACCGCATAGGTTTTTAATCACAGCTGTAATGAGAATTAATGTTGATAACAAGATTCAATTAAGCAACTTATCCTGTCCAGAGTGAGTGTGACTATGATTGGACAAAAAAAAGCCTCAACGTGCTCAACTTCCAGAAAATAAACAAAAACAATCAACTCCATGTCGCAGACCCTGCTCAGCTTCTTCAAGCCCACCTTCATTGCACACGCACGTGCGCACACACACACACGCACGCACACACACACACACACACACACACACACACACACACACACACACACACACACACACACACACACACACACACACACACACACACACACACACACACACACTCTACATATTAAGCTCCCTCTCATCCCTCTTTCCTCGTCCACACAAGACGTGGCCTCCATGATAAGCACGCACCTGGACTGTTGACGGACTCCTCAGCTGTCATTTGCATGAGCAAGGCCACCTGCTGCCGCTCAGAGAGGGGGTACCCAGCCCGGATCCCTGGCATCCCCATTCCAAACGGCAAGCCCGCCTTCCGGGTGTTGGTGGGCTCCTTTTTAATGCGCTTCCTCTCTGGACCTGGTTTTTCTGCAATGAAAGAGAGAGAAGCGAAGCAAAATTAAATTAAAATATACCATATTGTTTCCATTAAAAACTAAAATAAATTCTATTTTGACCATTTTCAAAAGCATGTTAAATGAAAAAAAAAAGTATAAATCTATTCTTTAGGTGGTAAATAAGGATTAAAAAAGTATTACTTTTCCTTTCACTGCAAAAAAATGTACATGCCTATTATCATAATAAACCTCTGTAAAAAACAAAACATGTTTGCTCACATTACATACTGTAGTCCAGTATGTGAGAGGTTTGGTAGTAGTAGACTTTTGTGTTATTACCCAGCTGCCCCTTGAGGAAGGGAGGGGCCAACAAGCAGTGTGTTTATGTCTGTCTGTCTCCAAGCCAATCAGCCCCAGTTGAGGAGAGAGGAAAGAGGGTGTGACTTGGCAGGACCACAGTTATTACGAAATAGTTGGTTTACATTTCAATTCAACGTGGCCTTGCCAAGGTCACCACATGCCTGCCTGCCTGCCAGGCTTACTGGAGACACGGTGCTACTGGACAAAAGCAGCTGCTCCACAAAGACACACCCAGCAATTATTTTCAGTGGCAGCATACCATCTGATGACCCTCACGGAGGGTAAAGCTACACATGACTGAGGGGGAACAACTCCCACAGCCTACGGCAAGAAAACGCTAGCAAACAATACAGACTCCTACCATGAAGAGAGGAATAGAAACATGTGCCAGTAAAGAGACAGCAGCAGAGAAGTAGATGGGCCTCTCTCATTCTGGCTGCATTGCTCAAAGCCACAAACACACAAGTAAATAAGGCAAGAAGGGAGCATGGCGGCTCACACTTCCGGTGGCTAAAGGCATTCCAGGAAAAGATTTTTCCAGTCACAAGAACAGAGCTGATGAACTTTCACTAACATCTGTGAACACTTACAGCTAATGTGCCCCCACCCCTCTTTGATACACTCTCACGTTCTCCGAAGCATTTGCCATTTAGACACATTCCTTCTGCGAGGACTTTTAACAGCAGGAACCACAGAGGCAGTCCAAACATGTCTTTCGAACAGCAGAACAGAGAAAGTGCTACGCTAGCTTTTCCAGGCTTAGTTTACAAGAGGGGGAACCAGGAAGGCGGTTATTACCCTGATGCTCACATGCAGAGGACTGCTACTAAACGACATACAAGGCCAGAGTCTCTGATACAAGATTCATCATCAGTGGCAGCATCTGGCCTGCTCATGTCTGACATGAATCAGACAACAGGTAGCACAAACCTAAATTCAGATGGGGCGCTAGGACCAGGCATTATCAAGAAACCCTCCTAGCTAGGCAACTACTGCCTGTACAAATGCATGTGAATTTAATTTAACAGGATGGGAAAATGGGACACAGCTGGTTTATAAATGCCAAGATATGATTTGGCTTTATCTTAAAATGGTAAAAGAGGCTTGATTAAACAAGACCGTGTCCAATGTATGCCTACAATTATTCACATGGATGAAAAATATACAATGTGGATTACTGAATTACAAAAATGGGCTAACAATTGCGCAACATAGTGTGCCTTCTCCCATAGTATGTACAGTATTTCTGTTGGATGTCTATTTAGGGAACACTTCTGGGGCTTTTATGTGTCTCAGTAAAACGATATTGCTCAGCTTACAGACAGGGTTGAAACCTTACTCTCCTTGCTGCTTGAAACCTGACTAACAAGATAAGAGAAAAGGAGACTTAAAAAAAAGGAAAGCAGCTAGCTAGGGATAGCCACCCATGAACAGACTGCGTACCTGAGTCAGGGGAGGGGACCACATCAAATGTTTTGTTATAATAGAGGCAGATTGTGATATGGCAGACAATACAGTGTTAGTAACGCCAAAACAAAGAGACTTGTCTGGTTCAGTTAGCCAACAGACTCCAAGACAAGATGAACCACTCAAACCAGCCTGACCAGGTATGTTTGAACGTGGCACGTTAGAGTGAAACAATGTTCTGCTGAGGGACTAATAAAAGTTGCATAAACAGGAAGTGAAGGAAGAAGCAGGAAGTGGCCACAGGATGTTTTGTCAATGCTTTGAATTGAGCAAAAGAGACTCATAAATATATAGTATGAACATAGTGGGGTGTACAATGCTCTGTCTGTCCTCTCTGTCTAACTGGCACGTTTCTTCCATATTGCTTGAATCAGTTACACTACGTGTAAGTCTTCTGTCCACTAGTTTTATTCAGAAACAGAAAAAAAATCTCTATGTTTCAATCTGCCAGCGGGGAAAGATGTGTGGGCCGAAAATATATGCAAACCACCGTCTCCTTTTGCAATGAAATCTCCATGGCTCAGCTCACACCTTCCTTCAATGTTCACAACCCTGACCATCATTATCGTGCCACGCAACTGACCCAGTGGCAAAGACAAAGCTGCTATTACTATTAATATCCTAGAAGACTGAAAAAAGGACAACCTGACTCAGTTTGAGCACGTTATGGTCAGCTGCAAATCCAAAGAAACACTAAAGAGCAACTGACTCAGAGCAAGATGGCTAAATTTGTTTGGCCGATCAGTTTTAGCCTTCTGTGAATTCTGAGCAGGCATTTACCCACCAAAAAATGTATGTGGTAATGTGCTGTGTGGCATGGATGCTGAAAATAGCTACTGTGATTGCTCATTTTGAGTGCCAACGTAACAGATCACACAATACTACTGTTGTCTTTTATGTTTGTGCTGTCAGCGCATAGTATCATGCATAAAATAGCTAACTGACTGCCGATTTGATGTGTTGTGATGGTTTTTTTTTCTGATTTGTTTCATGTTCTTATTGAGACTTTGTACATGTGTTATATGTCTCTACATCTTATGTTTAGTTGTGTGTGGACACCAGGAAGAATTGAGATGGCAGCTAATGGGGATCCAAATAAATAAAGACTGTCAGAGCAGCAATGCAGACGTTACTTTTCACCTCAGGTCCGGGTCTGAAATGTACACCCGCCAAGCACCAAATGCGGGTGGACTTTACATTTGGCAAGTAACATTGGCGGTTAAATGATTGTACCAAAATAGTCATATAATAAAAAAATTATACTCAGAGTTTGACACACACATGGTTCAGCATGCATGTAAACTGCAGATTAACGGCAAAATTTAACCATCATGGAGTAAAATACAGTTACTGCTACTGTTACTTTTTACAATACTTATTCCCTAAATCTCGATGCACAGTTGCAGTGAAAGAGCCGAGAGAGATGCGTGCTGTGTTTTACTTGAAAGCACTATGATTGGGTTAAGGAAGAATGACTGATTTTAAAAGCTAGTGCTTTACATTTATGAGCAAATACTGTAAACACTAAACCTATGATCAATTTATTAAAATAGTTTTGCTTCAAATTTTGCTCTGCCCTCTTTTATCAGATTGCAGTCGGAATTTTTACCTTATTATCTCACTGAAATATAAATGACATAAAAAGCTATTTATTGGCCAGTGAGTTTTGGACACTGCCTTGGGTAACAGGCAGAATTTATAAGCCACAATAAAATCATTGTCAACATAGATGCATAAAAATATTAGTGATGCAAGTAATGATTATTTTCACTATTGTTTAATTAATTAGTTACTAAAATCTCTGCAAAAATCACAAATTATTCAGAGCCCTAAATAACCTCATCAAACATCTTGTTGAGCCGACAGCCACAAACCCAAACTTAGAAATGTTTTATCATCTAAAACAGAGAAAAGCAGCACATGCTTATGTAACTGGAAACTTGGCGATTCATTTTTCAATTTAAGAATAGATTAATCGACACTTCTCAGCATTATTAACCATACACCAGCATTTCCATCTATCCCCGAATAGTCTGACCGCTGCTACTCTGAATAGTGGTGAGGAGGAAGAGGGGAGAGAAGAGCAGGAGGAGGAGGATGACCTCAGGAAAGAGGAATGCTGCTGTCTAGCACTTGTCGGGAGGTCAAGGGAGGCTTGGCGATTCTACGGAGAGAGGGATGGGCACTGAAGCTTTGTGGGCTTTGATAAACTTGAATGATCTGCAATCCATAGGTTTACAATGACTACATATTCCTCTCCTTACTCTAGCTCACTTAGAGGATCTTGTATATTTGTATTTTCCAATCAGACAACTTGCACACAAATTAGAGGCCGTGTTGAAAGCAATGCATACAAACAAACATGAGCGTTGCTGCAAAGGCCTCGTCTACCATTATAAACATCTGAAATACTGTGAAATACATTTATGTCAGGCCAAGCTCAGGCAAGAGTTGATCTTCCAGATAAATTTGGCATCCATCACTAGGTTTTAACACACCTCCAAACAACATCACCGAGACATGTCATAAGGGAACAAAAGCTAGTCAAAGCATATTGAACAAGATTTTAAAGCTACGTCGCACAGAATTGACTAGTCATGCACGATAAATATCAGCTGGATATCATGACAGTAAAATCAAAGCGGATAAATCGACCTGATAATAAGCCAAATTGCTTTGATTGACTATACAAGGGAAGCATCCACGTACACCAATACAGTAGGTAGCAGCATGTTCCTCTAGGGTTTGCATTTTGTCAGTAAACGCAGAGTAGAGGAAGAAACGGGCACAGTAGCTATTGTTGTACTCATGATTTCAAACTGCTGTAACTCACTGGAGCCATGCTGTGCAGACTACAGAGCCAGACAATAATAAATCATCCTTTTTTAGCCTGAAGTGTGCATAAACTACAGGTTAGGAACTTCTTTTTAAAATACAAACTATGGGAAATTATCGGTTAACTCATCGGCATTGGCCATGAGAAGCGGGTAATTATCGGTTATCAGTATCAGCTGAAAAAAATACATATTGTTCAGTTCACATTGAATTTACCTGCCAGCTCTTAAACCAAGGCAATCACTATATTAATATTCATTCCCTTTTTGTCTGATTGTTATCCTGAAGCAATAATCATTCTTAAATATTAACATATCAAACACAAAATCAACTAATTTAATTTAAAAAATTAAGACTTATTCTTAATTAATATGCTTAGTAGTTACAGAAAATAAATATCAATGTTTTTCTAAGAGTTTACTCAGCTAGTCTCCTTCAAGTTACAGAGGAATGGAGTTAGGGTGGGGGGCTGTGATGTGTCAGAGGTGTAAAAATTTGCAGAGGGGCCAGACACTGACCCAGCAGGGTCAGAACTTGAAAGGCCTAGCAACAAAGTCAGACTGTAAAACACAGATATGCATAAACAACTCAATATACACTTGAGAAAGGTATGCAAACACAGGAGTCCTGACTAACAACACACACAGACATACAGAGAAAATACAACTCTCCAGCATGATGAATCAATAAACAATAAAGCAGTCCTGTGAGGACAGACAGATGCTCGCAACTTGACTGTAGGAACTGTGAGGGTTGTGCAACCTGCAGTCTTCCAGGTTTCTACAGTTTGTAAACATTCAAAACTATTAAGAGACACTTCAGTTCATAGAGAAACAGAGAAAGTTGAGAGTAAAGGGCTGAAAGCCCATATAGCCCAACCCAATAACAAGCAATCAAGCAATTAGCATACTAATACACAGACTGTCCAGCTATTGTTCCTGGGATGAGAGTTCACACCCCACCTTAAAGAGGGGGGTTGTGGTTGATGTTTTCTTGGAGAGGCAACAAGAAGCAGCCTGAGAAAGCCCACAAGTAACTACATAACCTTGTATGATGCATGTAACCAAGCAAAAGGCAATAACCTGCACATAAACAACAGGGGGTGCCAATCAATATAATAATAAGGAAACAAGTTAGAGCTTGTCAATTTAACATTCCACTTATTCATAGTCTCCTTGAGCTACATAGTATTTACACACAACCCAACACTACTACAAAACACATGCACAATCTTCCTAAACTTGACCCCAGACCACAATAGTCTGTTGCAACAAGTACACTTTTAGCCTCACACTACTTTTTCAAGTGTAATCACAGAACGTAAACCAATGGAGCGACTCAGCCAGAGCTGATGATGAAGGCTGCTACCAAAGCTTCTGAGTTGGACCATTATCAACAAACTAAATCCTGAACCCCTAAAGCCCAAAGTCAAACAAGCATGAGCAGTAGTCCTTCTCTCCCTAATTAAAGAAAACACAAAGCCGGAGCCTTACCAAAGCCAGGCCTGGTCAGGCCTGGTCAGGCCTGTACGTTACACAAATTCCCACTTAATTGGATCATGATTTTGTGTGGTCTTCCTCTCTTTTTCGGACTGCAATTGCTGGAACAAATTCCTTGGTTCTGCCACAGACACACAGCTAGGTTGAAGCTAGAGCTGGGAGCTCATTCACTCCACAAAGCCAAACCCCTCTTTCACAAAGCACGCCTAAGTACTTCCTGCAAGCTTGAGAGGATGTGATGTAATAACTCCCATTCCTCTTTGATTCCCACTTCAAAGTCACACAGAGGTGGAGATGTCAAAACATTTGAGTAAACGCTCTCCAATGTTCCCTTACCTGAGTCAGAATCTTTCTGGTCTCCATTAGCTCCAGCAGTGAAGGGCAGCTTCCTTTTAGGGGCCTTTTCTTTCATCTCTTTGACCCCATCACTGCGATCCAATTTGGGAGTCTTGTTTGACAACACTTTATCCTGTGAAAGAGACAAATCAGAACATGAAGAACACTTTAAGTGACATGATTTAGAGCTTTTTATCAGAAACAAGAAACAGTGCTGTAAGCTAAATGTCTACTGTCATGTGAGCAGAAAGTACAAGAAGTTAAAAAGAGACATAGGCTGATAAAGACAGACAAGCAAGTGCTAGCTGCAGACTCCTCCTGTAGTTGGTGCTATTCTCTGGCCTCACTCTTTTAATCATTAAGGGCTTTGCAGAGCAAAACTTTTCCATAGAGTTCCTTTTAGACTCCTGGCTCCCCAGCCGCAGCACAAAGAGCCAGGCGCAGGGAGAGAAGGGCTAGGCTGACGCCAGTTCGGCTCTGTGGTCTACAGCTGCTGGAAACAATCACAAGCCCAAGTGTATCTGCTATCAACAGATGTAAATACTTATGTGTTAGATCAACTTGTTTCTTTGTATTGGTATCCGATAGTGACATGCTTATCCTGACTAGCAGCTTTACAACAGCTGGAGCTGAAAACACACGGCAAAAGGAAATATCTGGAGCTGGTTTTGATAAATTCTTGTAAGGTTACAATTAAATATTAAATTAGATTATTATAAATTCAGAAAATACAAATTATGATGAATCCTATCGCAATCACAATATCTGTCAGAAAAAAATTGCAATGTGATTTTTGTACAGCCCTAGTAAATAATATTATATTAAACAATGGGAATTCTGCAAATTGTTTATTTTGTCTGACCAAATATTCCAAAATACAAAGCCTTTAATTCACAACTGCATTCAAAAAAGAAAAGAAGCAAATACTGAGTTGTTTTCACAATTATTTTTAAGAAATAAAATTGTGGCTGAGTGAGAAGACGCATGTGAAGATAAAGCAGCCAGTTGTTTGACTGAATTACTGAACAGAGTGTCACCGAACAAAGTAAGTCGAGCCACAGAGTAAAAACAAAAAAAAGGCAACGAAACACGCACTGTCGGACAATACCCAAAGAAAATGAGGAAATGGTCTGCAGAGGGAAGGAGGGTTGTGGGAGGGGAGAGGAGCAAAGCGTAATTCAAAACTATTCATGCAAAACATTTTCAAAATGCTTCACTAATTTTAATGTAAATCTTTATCTTAACTATGCAGTGTTCAGTTGAATTAATACAAATATTTAAAAAAACAATCCATACTCTGTGTGTGTGTGTTTGTGTGGTTGGGTCGTGTGTGTGTGTGTGTGTGTGTGTGTGTGTGTGTGTGTGTGTGTTTAAACACATATCAGCAAGCATGTGTGCCACAAATTAAAGTAGAATGTAGTGTGTATTCACCCAGCTGTGTACATTTAAAGGGTGTTGATCACCACAACAGGCTGTGGCTTTCAATAATCATGACTGTGCATTTGTATATTTTGGTGTCAAAATGTTGTAATCAGTAGGCTTCAGGCACAGATGGTTTAAGGTTTCATAATGGAAACAAAACACCAGGTCAGATGTAATGTACACACTCACTTTATTTCACTTAATTTCTCTGTCCTACCTTCTGTCCCCTACTCATCTCTCTCTATCCTCAGGGCAGGTTTTCCATTATGTGTCAACTCTGTGAACTCCTCCCCCTGCCCTGCCCCAGTCATAAGACTATGATGTCATGGTACAGTAGAGACAAACAGTGTCAGCTACAGTTAGCTGATCTCTCTCTCTCTCTCTTTTCCTCTCTCTGTCTGCATCTCCGCTCAGCTACACAATGGCTTTTACAAGAGAACACACAAATCAGAGTTGAAATGGAGCGACTTCTTTAAGAAAGCATACAGTAAACACAGAGCTTCATTGCACTGGTAGAAAATGCTCATATCACCAAAGTTTATCTCCAGAGTTGAGGTGGGCTGTTTATTGCTGAATTCAATTTAAAGAAGGCTCTGACAGCGAGAGACTTTCCTCAGATCTGCCTTCATAAGACACCCTGTTTGATGGTCTCCTAGCAATGCCTGCTCTTTTCGTCTCACTCCGTTTTCCGCCCACCCCTGTGCGCTTCATTCCCTCCCTCCCTTCCTCCATGCCAGAGTCTGATGCAATCCTTTGCAGAGGGCTGTAAATCCATGCCTGCATACGCTGTACCTCTCCTCTCTCAGCCTCTTGGTGCTGCTGGTGGTAGCTTAATAGTTGGCACACACTGTGACATCATCAAGCTGCGCCAAACACAGCAAACAACATGACTGTACCTGTGTCAAATTAAGGGGGTGCTCCTTTCACAGCCTGCATTTAAAGCAAATATGTGTTAACAGGCCAACAAAGCTATCCCCTAAAAGGTGCCCCTAGATGAAAAATTCAGTCTTCCTTTGCCCGGGTTTCAAGGACACAAACAATGCATTCTTTGCAGCCATCATTATCCAACAATCTGTTATGTAAGAGTCAGTTGTGTAATTGTGCATTTAGGTGGTCTTGGTAAAGTTGGGAAATAGTAACTACACTGAATTTAGAAGGAATTTGCGTTCCTGTGGTCATCACTGGTTAATACATCACATGTATGAATCCAAGGAAACAGCCCTGTTAGTGTAAATAACATTAAGTTCTTGTTCTCAGTACAGTGATGAGTTGTTTATCACTATTAAATAGATCCCACTGTGGGCAGCATGTTTTTGAAAAACAAAAGAAAAACAAACATAAAACACCCAAAACATTGCGATCATTTTGAAGGATACAACGATTTTGACGCTATCATAATTAATGGACCTGATCTCTTAAAAACGTCTTTCTCTCAGGTTTCCTGCATAGACAGTTTAGTATCGATGTGAAGGGGAGACAGTTGCTTGTTATGGGCTTGCTGCAGTCGCGAGACGTCACCGCGGCCCGCTTGGAGGTGGGGCGGTCGCAGCTTGGCCCTACCCCGGAGCAGATCCATCGCCAGCGTGGCCCGGCTCGACTCAGCGCAGTAAAACTGGTAATGGAAAAGCAAATCAGCGCGGCTTGATTTGACTTGGCACGGCCAAAAGTGCTAGTGGAAAAACAGCATTAGGGTGGGCACGTACTTTCTGTTGTATGGCTTATTTATTTTGACTATTAGGGCCTTCCAAGGTTTTATAATTGTTGATCAGATGTAGTGGATCACCGTCTGGTTTCAAGGACAAAAAGCACTTGAAAACAAGATTACATGCTGTAAACAAACATTTGATTATAGGACTCTGTGTCTGTGTTTCAGTCTTACCTTCTTCCCACCCTGCTTTTCCACCATGTCGGTGTTGAGTGGGAAGTGGTCCAGCTGGGGGGTTTTAGAACCCCCACCTTTGGGCATCGTTCAGCTCTCCCCACGCCAAGCTTCATTCACGCTGCCATTGCATCGTCATCAACCGTCTGGAACAAAGGGAAAGGGAAAAAAAGACGGTGGGGGAGATTAGCAACTGGCCACTGAATTTCTTTGAAAACATTTACACACTGCCAGACAATACAGCCATTAGCGGTACATCAAGCACTGTATTTTCAACCATTACACCGCTATTCTAGAGGAAGAGCGGTTTGTGAGGGAGGACAGCGGGCTGGGTTGCAGCTGTGGCCGGCAAAAAGCTTAGCTGCTCCAGGCAAGATCAAGCTAGGTCTGCCCAAATACCTTTAAACATGCTTGGTAATCTGTGCTAACTTTATCTCAGCTTACTTCAAAGCAAGAGAAACTACAATCCAACAGAGGCACCCCATTCATATCAGTAATACTACAACTGAAGCAGTTATATACTGGAAATTAGGAATGACAACAGACAGACCAGGGATGATATTGCATAACTTCAATGTTGTGGGATACTGAGAGAGCTGGGAACAGCTGAGGAATTCTCCAGGAACGTGACTGGCACGTCTCAACAAAACCCTAACAGCTACTTACTGCCATAGCTTGCCACCCTTGTAATTGTAGGCTTTACCCTGTCCTAATTCATGGCATCCCTCCCATAGGCAGTTAAGAAGATCAGCCATAGCCTTCTGACAAAAAAACAACAACTAGAAATCTGCCTGGTATGACTGATCGGTATTGACATGAACTTATAGATGAGAGTGTTCAGTACAGTTTAAAGCACTGTGTGTCTACTTTGACCTGTGTGCAAGTACACAACAGCAGTATGTGCATTACTATCCTCTGCCTTCCTTCATGAACTGAGGCCTTCTGCTTCACAGGGCCATGAATTAATCATACATTCCATCCCTCAATTCTCTCCTTCATAATGCAATTTCTGCTCTGAGTGCGTCCAAGTATGATCATCCTTGTGACTGGGTGAGTGAATGAGTGAATGAACAGATGAGACCATGGCTGCATCCTCTCCCCCCCCTCCCTCTACTCTGAGACACTGGCACTCCTATCTTCTCTGGCGCCACTTCCATCTCCCTTCCCCTCCCCCCAGCCTCCTTCCCTTCCCTCTGCAGTTATCCTATTCAAAGACTGCTATTTATATCCCTCCAGTCAAGTCAGTCAAGTCAAGACAGCCAGCCAGCCAGCCAACCAGAGAGGCACACAGCTACAGAGGATGTACTGCTCCTCTTTTACTGGTATATGGAAAGAGAGACAGCAAACCACAGACTCTTTCCTCTCTCTTATGGCTTATTGTTACTCCCTCTTTGCTACTCCTAGGGCACTCGCTCCAACCTCCCCTTAACTTCCCACCTCTCTCCCCACCAAACAAAGTGGCAGGAAGGTCGACTACTCTCAGAAATAAACAAACCTTGCAGCAACACACACACATCTCAAACTGGGTCAACTAAGCTTCGAGAACAATAATCGGTGCACTATTTTGGGACTACTATGATGGGCGGTTATAGCAACAGAGCCTTTTCGCTGACATGTGAAATACAGGAAAATAATGTTTTCAAGCTAGCAGTCACACAAAGGCAAACACAGGGAGAGGAAACCCTGTTCAAAACCACAGAGCCTCATTTCCTTTGTAATTCCATCTCAATCAGAAGATGCATTACATCTGCTAACAGTGTGAGTGTGTTTCGCTCAGTCAGGTGTTGACGCCATTAAACTGTTGATTAATTTCTCATGTGTAGATGTGTTTACATGAGGGTCTGAGTGTTTTAACCAATTTTGACAAACCCAGCATAAGAAAACTAGTTAAAATTTCTTTGCAATAGAACAGAATATCATATCTTTTGTGATGTAGTCAAGCTGCCATGCATTTGGTCACAAGTTTATATTCAGAGCTTGACTGAGAAGGTCGTCTATTCGCCCTCGGAGCAGAGAGCACACCATGCTTTGGATTATGAATGTAGAAAATCAGGCTGGTAAAACATAATTTATGATATTCTTAAACAAACAAACAAAAACAGAGCATGTAATGTAATGGAAACCAAGCATGGCTAGCTTGCAAACCACCACAAAAGCTACAACCAGGGTGGGCTTGCTAGGTTCCGTTTATAAATACATATTCCGGGGAAGGGACACAAATAGTGGGACTAAGGAGAAGTAATGAACGTTCTAGACCAACATCAAGTCATCATATGAACTGTCAGACTGTATTGCAAAGTTTTAGTGCTAGAGGGGAACTAAATGGGTTTGTGGTGAGACTTTCAATGAATCAAATACATAAATATATAATATTCCCTACCTTACCCTAACAACAGGATAGGATTTGTAGTTATAAAATATCAGTAAAAATATTGATATCAGAGAAAAGTTAAATCTGCTTTAGTTAAATATTCAAAAAGGGAAGTCAGATTTAATGTATGAGCAACTGATTGATTATTGTCTGCTGACTGTTGTACCACTTAATAATAATCATGCACTGACAAGAAAAAAAACAGAGGCGCAGCACTGTGGAGTTTTAATGTTTTATGCATGACGTCAGCCAAGTTAGACTTGGCCATGGAGATGATGACTGCAGAAGGAAGTGGTGAGAGGTGAGCCAGAGAAGCAATCTCTTCCCAATGAAGGACAAGGCCTGCCAGTACTACTATCCATCCCTTCTCTCTCACTTGTATAAACACACACACAGTCACACACACACCCCTTTTTTGCTATGCCCCCCATTCGCCTCTCTCTTCATCCTCTCTATCCTCTGAGCCACTCCCTCTGCGGTCAGATAGAGGCCAACACTTCAGCATATTGCAGCATACTGTGCACACTCACAGATGCACTGACACACCACAAACCTACATCAGGATGTTATGGTACCAGCTTCATTTATTGGGGAAACATAACATTAAGGTCAGCTTCAAGACTGACAATGTGCAGTGATTTAAAAAACCTACATGTCTTGTCTGTGTTTAACAATTTCACCACTGGTGAAACTGTCATGCTAAATGAACAGTGGCTCATCCAGTTCAAACAATGTCAGTAATGACAATGTGTCGCGTGTCCAGCCCACTCTTGCTATTAAGCTAAATAGCTGTTAGCGATTTAATGGCACCATCTCAGCCCTTGTAAAACGCTGTGAACAGGTGTATTAAGGCTGTCAACAATATACTACATTAAAATGTATAATCAAATGGGGAAAAAAACTGACATACGGTCATGAAAATGAATATCTGACTGTGGAAAAAGGACAACACGACCCTGCTTCACTGATTGCACTGCAAGACGGACAGGAATTGCAAACGTCACTTTTATTGATTGAAAAGGAAATGTAGGTCAAGCTGAAACCAGCAATGGAACTGTGGGATATTGTCATACGCAAGATAAGAAAGCTAGTGATACCTAGCAACCTGATGGCTAACCTGTATAAAAATTAGGCTATCCAATAACAATAATTACGAATCATTCATTTCATTGCGCTGTTTTGCACAAGACATTCATTTCAAATGTCTGGGAAGGGCTATTATTGGTCATGTACTTAGATCTACATTATGTTATATTCAAAAAAAATGATAATATATAGAGTAAAATACCAGGGATGCACTCATACATGCATTTATTGAGGTGTGACGGTCCACCAACGTAAGATCTACTGTGTCTTTATGAAAATGCTAATTTTGTTACATACTTCTGCTGCACTAAAAATAAACAAAAATGTGACCCCAAACCTCGAGGGCTCTTGGACCAATTTCTACTATATCAATTTTTATGATTGCAAGCAATTTTGCTACATCGTGTACTCCTGATTATAAACAACGAAACAAAATACAGCAATGGGAAAACACAAAGATGTCAATGCACACACACATAGCTGAGCAGAAGTGAAGGTGCAGGTGCAGAGAAGAAAAGTAGTTGTTTGCGCCAACACCATGCCACTCCTAACTCATGACTGTCATTGTACACACAGAAACACACCTCACATTTTCCACACCGACAGCTGAACAACACAGCAGCTGCAGCAGGGATGGGCATGCTGCTCTCTGTCTGTGCTCGTGTTTGTGTGTGGTGTGTGCAAAAACCCCATTGCCTATTGCACAATCAGATACAAATCAGCAGCACACTCCCTGGCAGTCAGTCAACTGATATCTCTGTGTCGGTTAACAGATATGCTACGGCTTACACACAATAACATAAACGGTGAAGTAACTGTTATACGGGTCAAAGTGTCCTCATACCAGAGATGTCTATGAGTCACAAAATGCATTTTTAAGTTAATTCTTTTATTGCGCAAGACTCCCTTTGAAAGTGACCACCCCTGTTGCAGCAACAGAATCAATTAGGAGCCAGCAACAGAACTGAGGTGTACGTAGAACAACGTTTTGTTGTAGTGAGTGCCTTTTAAGAATATTTATAAGAAGATGTGCAGTGACAGTGACTAGGATGCAATTTTGACAAATAACGTGTCCCTGTCTCAAGGGCTGTACAATTAATCGAAATATCAAAATCATAATATGGCTGAGTGCAATATCCAAATCCAGAAACTGCAATCTTCAATAAAAGGTCAACTGTGTGATTTTATAAGGAAGTACTATAGTGCTGCAGAGATGCCCTGGCCTAAAATCTTGTTCTCCTGATGTAAGAAAACATCTTTGTTTGGTACAAACCCCAACAAATGTCAGATCATCATGACTTTAATAGTTTTTTTCACAGAAATGAAAATTGTGATGCAGAAATGATCATTACCACTAATTGTGAATCATATCACAATCACAATAAAGCGAAGATAATCGCTATATGATTTTATTATTTTTTTTCCATATCAAGCTGCCCTACTTGCAACTTAACATATATGCATCTATAGGATGAAATAAATTGACAGTAATCCGTGTTGCATAGTTCCACTAGTTTATGGCTAATGCTAATAGCTAAAAACACAGAATGTCTGAATGCGTTTTTAGGGGCATTCAACGGCAAATGTTGTTGGAGCAATGTTATTGCACTCTGCACATAACAGCATTCTGTTAGCACAAAGGTCCTTGAAGTCCCTCAAACCAAAGGCAATGGGCAAATAGTGCCAATCGAGTGAAAGCCACAGATACTGACACAGCTTGTTGTGTTTTGATTCAGCACCATTATTTCAATGGTCAAGTGTCATCCATTACTGCCTCCTATTTCTTCCCCCTACCCCTCCAACTCCTGCCATCCCCTGCCAATTGGATCACCTATCTGCAATCTTGAGTAACTACGATTGGACGATATTAAAATAGAAACAATTGGCCAACTGTACTGCAGTGTCTGTGGCAGTCTATTGACATGCCATACAGGAGAGTGGTCTATAGAAGGACAGCAGCAGCAGCTAGCTAGCCTGTTTGGAATGCAAATAAAGCCAGCCGGGCTCGGCTGCTGTATCCTGGCAACCAGAGCCCAGCCTGGCTGCTCAGTCCCTGACCTGGGCCCATTCACTTCATTATAAACCTGCGTAGAGAAAGAAGAGACTGACACATGAACACACACACACACACACACACACACACACACACACACACACACACACACAAACAAACGCTGAGAGGAGAGATGCATTATGCTAGAACAGGACTGTGCGCTTATAAAAGGAGCTAAGAAAATAGCAGGATTGCTGTGTGCAAAGTGTGGTAATAAAGAGCTATGATTATATGTACTTCCTGGAGATGGAGACCAAGCTCCTACATGAGCTTTCACAGTTTGTTTTGGGAAAATATATGAGTTTAGTATGCTAGCCTATATACACTATGTTCCAAGAACTGCTTTTTGGGTTAATTAACACACTATTTGGATCTCAATCTTACATTTATTTTCCTTTTTAAAACAAGGTCTCAAGCTTAAATGTCGATATGTGCAGCAGGTGATACAGAAGGGCTTCTGGAAATGACAAAGTATATTTGAAATGTGAGTGAGTGGGAGTGGTCCTATTATCCATAAGACTCTAGAAGTAGAGAGAGCCAGAGAGCAGGAGAGGAGTGAGATGTGGGGAGGAAACCAATCACTTGGTCCGATTTTCTATTCTGAGCACGTTCACTCTCCCTTACACCTCTCTGTTCCATCCAATAACAGCTCAGTGCTTGCAGCCTGCCTGCCTGCCAGTCTGGTAAATCATGCCGTCTTTGCCAGTGACCTCGCAAAGATAGTGGCAGGCCTGTATATATATGCAGCGAAGCTGCAGGAAAGGCCAGAAACAATCTAGTGCTTTTTGGCTCTCTCCTCTTCTATTCCTCAGCTACATCAGTGCTCTGACTCATTCTCATTTCTTCCCCCTCTCCTCTCTGAGTACTTCTCTCTCATCTGCCCTTCTCTCCATTCTCAACATCTCTCTCCCCTCACACAGGCGAAAGCCTGACATTGCCACAGCAACGTGTGAGCACACAGACACACACGCACACACAAGGAAAGCCTGTTGCCTAGCAACTTAGGGATGAGACAGATGCAGGCCTATCAGAGAAGCAAGTGAAAGAGCTGGGAACGTAGAGAGGGAACCTATTGATGGAAGAGTGCCCCTGCATATCAACCTCAAGCAATGAGGATTCAATCACTTTCTGACCTTTGGCTCACCGTCTGACCACACAGAGCTGTTTCACTCATTCATAGACTCAAACATAATTTCTAAAACAATTAACACAGATGCACACAGCAGTCTATAGTCACTTTGCATCAATGTTTGTACATTTCAAAATAGTCAGGATACTGAAAGGAGAGTTTGTGCGGTAAAGCTTTATCTGAATGAACATGTTGAAACCTTTGTAGTGAACACACTATCTTGCAGTATAATCAATAGAGGTTTGAAGCACTACCATCACTACAACAAACACAACAACAACAACAACAAAAATGGTACTTCAAACATTATCTGAGGCCACATCATTCGCTCCACTTCTCTGGATAGCTTGGCCTTATTTTCACATGTTCTGACTGAGTGGCTGTTAAGCAGGACTGATGGAAAGAACAACAGTGTTTGGTAGAACCATCTCCCTGTGCAGGCAATGTACCCAGGCTGATTAGGATCATTATCAGACAGAGACAAGCACAGAATGCACCAAAATAACAACAATTTATCTCAAAGGTGTCCTTGCTACCAGAGTGTATTCTTTAACGAGTGATACTTTATTTCAACTCAACACCACAAATTCTTCTTGCCTGATACCGTAAGTACTCCAGTCAGAAATCGTTTGGCACACGCTAAGTCTGTTATCTCTTGAGAGTGTGTGTGGCAGCACGTATAAAGCAGCTAGATGGCTAGCCACTTCCAGCCTTACCCTTAAGCTACACCCACACTGAGCAGCTCACTGAATTTAGATCACAAGACAGAAACAGTTCTGTACAAATACAAATTTTTCAGAGCCAGCATGAGCACTAAATATTTCATCACATATGTACAGCTATGAAATCTGTGCCTCTAACAAATAATTTGTTGAGTTTGTTGAGTTTACCAGTCATTGGGTATCAGCCCTTAATGAAATTAACAAGTAAAACATCCAATATTTCAAGAAGTGGTTTGCAGAATATTTGGACTCATAACTCTAAACAGCTCAGATCAGTATCAACATTTCTTCCATACTTAGATGCTCATCTACAAAATCTAGAACAAAGCCACACCGTCCCCATGAAACATTTTGCTCCACCATGGCAGGAACGTAAAACAATTAAGCATTTAATGTGTTGCTGACATCTGGAGGAATTAAAGATATGACCAGTGTAGGTAGTGCATTATACAACTTTGTTGTACATTAAATAAACTCAGTGGTTACTGTAAAGAAACAATTAAGGATGCAAGTGCCTGAGTAAAGAATACATCTCTGGCACAGAATTACACGTCTTGACACTTCCTAGACCTGTCGCAATTAACTACCTTTTGTTGGACAATATTATATCAGGAAGAATTGTGATATTATTGTCATTTTTTATTGTCATATTTGGAGTTGATAAAATATGTATAAATCAATAATGTAATTATCAGGATGGGCATAACCCTTCCTACATCAAACACTAACTGACTTAAATGGTGACTAAATCAACATCCAACCAAGAAACAAAAACGCGCCTCATAGAGCTAGACTAACAACTTGGATCTCCACTGAAGATATACAACATGAGATACACAGATACAAATGCAACAGGAAAAAGACGACTATTCAAACACACAGATTACCAACATGAGTGTAATAACTTTACACTTAAATTAAAGAATCAAAGCCAGCACCGCAGCCTGAAGTACTGTCCTATTCATCAAACAGCTATATGCAGCCCCTTGCATTTAGGATCTGATCATACGGGTGACGTCAATTAAAGACGCAAGTGTTTGGTGCTCACAGCTTATGGTGGACATTGAAAGGGAGTCTCAGATTTGAAACATGGAAAACAACAAGGAAATCAGTGAACATTTATTCAATGCATATGTGTGTGTTTGTGTGTAATAGTGAAAAGGGTATATCACAATCACAGTTTGGACTAAAAGAAGAAACCTCTCAAGCTCCACATGAAGCTTTTTATACATTTAAAAATACCAGAATCTAGTCATTCTCTGGACTCATCAAGACGCAAGACTCAAGTACCTGCACACAATCCGAATCTAAATGAAATATGGCGACCTTTAATAAACCAGTATTGATAAGTTAAAGGCGTATTTTTTCTTCTTCCTTTTAAAATTGGTATTCTGTAAAAAAGAGAAATAAGTCAGGATCAAATAACCAGAAATGTCTCTGCTGTGTAATTGTTTTTATTTTGGACCATCTGGACCAACAGCTGGAGAATATAGGAGCTGACATGCGTCAGGGGTCCCAGTCCAGATTTGAACCCAGAACATGATGGTTGTTCGGTATATGCTTTAGCTCACTAAGCAATGAGGCCAACCCATCTGCCTATTATTGTAAAGTGTGCAACGTGTTAAGATGTGTGTGTGTGTGTGTGTGTGTGTGATCTACATCATTATGCTTCTGCAAGAGACTGACAGATGATAAATGATTGAATGTGCGTGTGCCTGCTCAAGAGAACATGAATGAGTGAGTGTGTATGTGTACAAGTAAGTGTGTATGGTAGTAGAATGTGAGGCACGGTGACTGGATCTACATTAATTAAGGATTACGTGAGGAGGTAAAAATAAATGCAGAGCAGAGGGAGGAAGCCTGGATGGATAATGAACAGAGCGAGAGAGGCAAGGGAGGAGAGGCACAGAGGGTGGATATGACCTTTCCACAGATGAGCATTATAATGGCTAACAAACACAAACACACACACACACACACACACACACACACACAGATGTAAAAACTGCCATCATCTCAAAAGCATCCCACTTTTGAAGCAGACTGTATGCCAGGATACAATTCTGACAAAAGTTTTCATTTAAAATGCTGCACCAGTGTCATACAAAGGGACAGATACCCCAGACACTCAGCGCTGTTTTTGCGGTGATTTATTCTGTCTGTTGTATGGCTGCACATGGCTACAACAGTCTTTACACATTCTTTATCTCTTGCACCAGGCGCTCTTTTTTCTTGGGTAAAGAAGATCTGTTTAAAGGATAATGATTAGGCTCTCAGCGGGCCATTTGTTTTTTTCCCTTCACAAAGTCTCTCTTGCAGACACCTACTGGAGCCTGCTTCATTACGACCTGTCATGGGTTTTCTTGTTTTTTTTATCGTTTCTTCTGATTTCAGCATTTGATTCATGCTCATTTTCTTGCCACAATAATCACTATATAACTATATGTTATTGCATTACATTAATTTTGCAGGAGCAGTTGTGCAAGGTGTGTAATTACAAACACAATCAACCTCGGAAGGAATGAAAGCTAGATGACTACAACAAAGAAAAAACATTTTCACATCACAGTCTTCACAGTTTTGCTATGTACGTCTTTTATCACAATAAAGGCGACGACTGGGCCCTTATTCTTCATATTCATCACTCCAACTGAATACCTTGTCTCGCTGGAAAACAAGGTCCAAGACTAACGGTGGGTCATAGTCCAGGGAGACATCTTCAGGAGATTTTTCTAAGCATGTCTAACTACCTCTTAACGAATGAACTACTGAACTGAGCAACATCAACAACAGAGCATTGCTTCTCATGCTTTTGCCATCATTGGCTGGCTAATAAGAAAAACACCCTGTGAACACGCAGTAAACAAATCACCGATAGATGTGGCATATTTTGCCCTGACAATGCTGCATTTGAACAACAAATCCACGCTGAAAGTGGGTGGAAGAGAGCTAGTTAGATGTTAGCATGGAACTGAGCTCATAGCATGGAGCTATCAGCTAAACACAGCAGGACTGCGAGTATCTGTTCAGAGGAACATGAAGCAAATTGCAGTTTGATTTGACAACACATCAAGTTTACAGTAAATAAATGTACTGAAGTACTTCAGCTGAGTACAGTTCAGAGGAAAAAAATACTTTAAATGCCAATACTTTTAACTAACAAGTAAAAATGATAATGTTGATGAATGTTCTCAGTCATCCATGTCATGGTAATTCTTAGTGCTATATCATAGGCAACTGAAGACATTTCACCTAAAATATAGCATTTAGAATATTAATGATAATAAAAAAAAAGTAGAGAAACAAAAATTTGATTACTGAGACAGCTGACATTCATTTCAGGATGGTTAAAATTGTTTATCAGTGATAAAGGTTATTCTGAAGCCCTGCTTCAACAGCAATAGAAGGTGAAGCCGTGATTGCACATCGAAACATCAGGCACATTACTGATTGATTTATTGTAATAAGGATGAACCCTTTTGTAATGTTGAGACCTGTTCGTCAGGCTGTACAGCTCCTCATATACACCTCTATGTGATGAAACATGAATTCTAATTATAGTAGGCACAATACAAGATCCAAACGTAGTTATTCCAACATTTATGAAAGATGGGGATTTAAATACATATTATCGTAATGTTACTGTAGTTTATATTTTGTTGTTTTTTAGCAAGCAAGTGTTACATTTTATCTAAACAACTAAATACGACAGTATTCAGACCAACTAGCTCACATGTCGCCTGTTAAAATGCACTGATCTAATGTAGTACCTAAAAGGTGAAAACATTAGCCTTTTTCCTTTTCAGCTACAGTCCCATTTTGTTTGTCCTCGTGTTCACATTGACAGAGAAAGGTGTACACTATCACCAAAACCTTGAGCATAAACACAGGCAAGCTTACATATTATATTGCTTTCAAACCTTCAGGTAAGTAAGTACACCTACTTTAATGTAAGAAAATGTCGCTGAGCTAGAAAACAGCATTCATACAAAACACACACAGTAATATGTATGACGTTTAACTCAAATTAATCAATGCATAAAATAACACAAGAAAGAAAATAAATACAGGATGTCCATGGAGACTTAAAACAGTTGGATTGATGAGAAACTAGAAAGAGTTAGTAACTATTCATGTGGATTTATTTGGTGTTCATAAAGTTGGATTGGTGCAACTGTGTTCCTAGCAGAATAAAATAATCTGGAACCCTGGAGATGGGTAGTAAAACGTCCCTGAAATTTATAACATGTTGGGTCTACTTTAGCTTAGTAAAAATAGATGTCACATGTTTAATTTGAATCGTGAATCATACCTATTCTCTTAAAAATGTCTTTCTGTTATTACACAGGGACCAGAAGGTGGGACAGGCAGCTGACTTGGCACATGCGGGGAGAAGGAGAACCAACAGCAGAGACCAGCCGCAGACAGACAGCCAGACAAGAAACCTGATCCCACCAATGACAGAGGAACGCAGGCAGAGCCAGAACAGAATGAACACATACAGCCATTCCAAATGGAGCCTCTCTGGCTGGGCCGAGGAGTCATTCCTCAGACACACACAACATACGCACGTGGGTGCAGCGTAGCTGGGGACCAAACAGAATGTTAATGCTGTCCTGGTGCAGAGGGGTGGAGGGAGGCAGGATCCCAGATGAATTATAAATCACTGGGCAGGGCCGGATGGAGGGATGGAAGGATGAAGGGATGAAAGGCCTGCTACTGCAGAGCACAGCCAGCTGAGGGCTGGGGCGGTGCCTGCTTTAAGAGGGGGCAGGGAACTGATGCCAGACTGAGGCTGTGGTGAGGGCATGTGCATAATCTTAATAAGAATATATACATATGAATATTCTTAGTGAGAACATGTATGAGCAGATTTTTTAGGGTGTGTTACACTTACATGTACACATATGCATATCAGTGCATGAACTGAAAGGTGTGTGAATACCATTTAGAAGTCTTGGGAAAGCTCAGAAATCTTTCTCCTTGAGACGATGTCTCCAAGCTGAGCTGACTAATATCTCACTTGAATACAAATTTCAGTTAAGCTTCTGATGCCCAGCACAAACAAATGGTTAAACACTACAGTGTCATCATCCAGAACAGGAGCTCTCACATCTTCTAAGACTGTGATGCACCACTGCATTCACTCAGACGTGGCAGAAATCCTTAGATGCAACATTGCCCTACTTTTAAACATCCTATTGACTGCAATAACTGTAATTTCGAATGATCCGAACTATGATAATGTGTTTCCTGGCCCTATAGTCTTCAAAATTGTATTAATACTTCAGTTTCAGGTTGGTGTTGTCTGTGCAGTTCTGCTAATTGCAGTGCAACTATGGTGCAATAGATATCTTTGTACAAGACAATTGTAAAAAACTCTTTAAACAATCTTTAACATTAACTGTGAGTTTGGACTAAATAACTAAAAAGGTATATGACATTCTAATTTCCATTTCTGAATGCGCTGCAAGAACAGAAACAGCACTTTCACACAACATACCAGTACGTCAAAATAACTCTTCAACTGCACACGTCTGAGGAGAGACAATAACTTAACAGTCAAGGCAAAGACGTTAGAACTTCAACTGCTTGTGTAGCTGTCCGTCAGTCTAACTTGTGCTAATTGCGAGGCCAGTCGTTACATATATTACCAACCTAAAATTATGTAAGGAGTTCAGCGAGTCGTAAGTTTTAGACAAGTCGGGCATTAATTTACATAATAACCACTATTTTAACCTCCAGTATTATGAATTGATTCACCAATACCAAAAATCAGCATTTGCATGTTGTAGCAAGTTATGTTAACCAAGCAGATAAGGAGAATTCAACCATAAGACCACATAGCAATGCCAGTTATCTTGTGTTTCATCTTCAGAAACGACATTTTCATTTATTAACTTTATTAGTTTGCATGACTAAAGTGAAGTATTTTTTGGACCTTTGTACCCAATCACCCACAGATAAGCTAATGCTAGTGGAGTAGAGCACCTAACTAATAAGACCAGCTGAACAAAATAACTTGATCCACAATCCGATTCATTTCCTGAGATCTGCGCCTGTGTAGATATTTGAATAACAATGACTTTACCTGGAACTAATGTAGCAGATGCAGACAAAACGTGAATAACCACACAGTGGATCTCAAGAATCGATTCAGAAACTATCAATCAATTTAGGAATCCAAAAGATTTCCAGCCCCTCCACACAGTTTCAGTTAGTCAGTGTACTTGTCCTGAGGGTATGGTTCAAATTTAGCTGAAGCTAAAGATGAATTCCAAAATCAGCTATGGGTGTGTGCAACACATTGTTACACACATCCATAGCTGCCATGTGCATGCATGTAATGCATCTCTGAATACATTGTCGTCATGAAACAGTTTTCTGTATTTAAGATAGCTAAAGAAACCCTAACCTTAGTGGAGTAAATACTAATGATGCAAAACAAATAATCCGGTAGCCAGACAAAACAGGTAGCCAGACAAACTAAGAACTGAACTGACCATGTAGGGTTTGTGGTAGACCACAGTCACTCATAATGGAACAATCAATAAACTCATCAGATTGAACAAAAATTCTCCAATTAGTGACTTGAGCAAGTGCTATTCAGGATATCTAAGGACAGAGGCAAGAGCCCTCTGAAAATCTCCAATAAAATGATACCAACATTTGCCTCGGTATTAAATAAAAAACATTTTTTGTGAGTTTTTCTGAGAGAAAACATTTCACCAAACGGGAGAAGACACTGACCTTTCCCATGTAATTGTCTGCCATCTTCATCCTTCAATTATCAAATTGTTTTTATGTTAATTAGCTTATCAATTTATTAATTAATAATTTCAGCTTTACACTGTTGTAAATATAACATATCAACATAGATAATAACAAAAAAATTAATTATACAACAACTGCAACTATGATCTTGATTCTTGGCTTGAAAATTGCGATTCCATCTGAGCCAAAGTTATGTGTGGCATAACTGAAGTCATGACACCGTTGGCTTGTAGCATTTGTGGCAAGATCCCAAAATATACACTGTAAAAGAGCAACATAGCTTAGAGGGACAAATGCCTGCTGTGACCACACATCACAGGGTCCTCCGGCCAAACAGAGTTAAAGGCTGAATTCTATGATCCCCTACACACTTGTCTCTGAGTTTGGGCTTAAAAAGAGCTGTCCCAAACCAGCTAGGAAGCACTGGAAAATATAGAACAAACATAACATCCCTCGACCTGGGACATAAAAAGACTGGATGGCAAATTCTTCTGACCCCAAACCAGCAAACTGATCAACACACTATGACTAGACAACTAGACCTAATGCTTAAGCCAAGCGGCACAACACAACTAGGTTGCATGCAGTTTTGAACTAGCATCTGTTTATCTTTTAGTATAAGAGTGTGTGCGTGTACTGGCTCTCCATCTACGTTCGAAATGAAAACTGCAATAATTGAAAGAGGCTCTACCCTGAGGGAATTGTTCTTCCGGTGTTCACAAGGTATCACTTCTGAGCATCTGAGCCTACACACAGACACACACACAGACACACACACACTTCCAGACAACTGCGATCAACATATGTATGCAATTTAGCCAATTAAAGCTTTAACCCGTAACCCAGTGCAGCCCTACCGCAGAGGTAACACAAACTGTTTTCATGTGAGCAGAGAGAACACACAGAATAATAAAGGATATATGATAATAAGAAAGCAAAAAGGAAGTGTAACATATATTAATAGAAAACAGCAGCGTTTTTCACAGCTTGGGCCATTTCCCTTTTCAATTCCACATTTCACAAGGCCATTACCCGATGCAAACCTTTGATAGGAATTTAAGAACTCATGCAGTCCTTTAATGATAATGCCATACACGGTCAACATCATCTATTTGCTTGGTGGCAAGCTCTTTTGTGTTTTTACACAAAACAAATGATATCTTTAGAACATGCATAGATTGTAGCACTCAAACTATGTATCTGCAAAATTGGTCGCCATTTATGAGGAGAACAATGGCCATGAAACCATTCAATTTACGAATACAGATTGAGGGTATTAGTGATAACTCAATGATCTCCTCTTCACGTTAAAAAATAGGTGTGTTTTAGGTTTATAGGTGTGTGTCGCCTTGCTCTTTATGAATACATTTGTGTATAAGTTTATGTGCGCTTGAAGTTGGCACTGCACCAAAAAGCAATGCTGAGGACATCCCAGCCGAGTTAAGTTCTGTCGGTTCTCTTAGTTAGCAGCTTGCTCATGCTAACGCCGCACTACCAGCGGCAGTGTCTCAGAGCGGCTCCCAGTGCAGCCTAGAAAGCAGCACAAGAGACATCACAACAAGCCGATGCCTATTATGATGTCTGTTGCGTAGCTATACTGCTGCAACTATGACACCAACATTAGTCTTTAGGGACTAGTGGTTCTTTACACAAGCTTCAGACAGTTTCGAAACAGAAGTTAAGACCTTCTAAGTGACATCCTATCTACTGGTGGAATGGAAAATGTCATAGATTCCCCAGACTGGAAAAGTTGTCACAACAGTATTTGTGCATCCCGGGACACCAGTTCCTCCTGACCATCTGGTTTCTACCAACTGGAGTAAAACAAATCCAGAGAGACTGAAGTGTGTTGTCAAGAGATCAGATTAGCTTATTTTATTTTCCCTCTTCAAAACAGGCACTTGCTCGTGGCTAGAGCCCTTTTCATTGATGCAACTTATAGCCTATGTGCCATGTCCGCCATGCATGGTTAATCTCTACTTAATATCCACCAACAAAACCTGTAAAAACCAATGAATTATTAGCTATGTTTCATCTTTAGAATATTGTATAGTCATCTGTTGAGGGTATACATTAGCAGCACTTTTGAATGACAGCATTATTTTGTGTTCATTAGTTTATAAGTCAACCTGTTAATATAAATCATGATTCAAGCACCTCATTTATGTATGTACATTTAAAAAATATTACATTGAGGAAAAAGCGAATTCTGTATAATAATATGGTCCCTTATTAATTTGTTAAACTGCTTAAAACCTGCATCCCTCGTAAGGATAAAATCTTTGGTAAATGAGAATGTGTGTGAGCATAATATTAAAAGTTTTAGAAACCTAAGAGCAATGGTGGGTAGAGCAGCTTAGTCATTTCAGCAACAACAATGCTTTTGGAGAAAGAATTTGAGCACAAACAACACACGCATGTTCTGTGGGAAATTAATGAAGGGAGGCAAATAAATTAAGTGTGATGAGGAGTAATTACAACAAAATAAGAACAACAAGCAAACCAAAGTTAAGCGGAAAGATAATGTCATGCTAACCAACACAAACATAAGGTTAAGGAGTTAAAGATAGAGCTGATGCAAATATTGTTTTGAAGATATTGCTCTTTCGGTTCCCATTCAGCTGTCCAGAGGACAATCTCATGCAGACCAAACCAGACGGAGACCTTTGGGTGCTCTCGAAAAGCTGCCAAACAAACTCCTGATCTTCCTCTCCTCTCTCTCAGCCATCCCCTACCCCCACGCTCCAGGGCTGGAATTTCCTGTTGATGGCCCAGTGCAAACGCCCACTCTCTTGCAGAAAACTAACTTTGAAGATGAGCATGAGAGACTGAAGAATGAGAAAACTACAGAACAGAAATGCGTGTCATGATGGTGCCTTCTGGCAAAATCTGGAAAGTTTACACTGTTGGCACACTTTTCTATTTACCCAAGCCACGGAGACAGACTACTACTAAAATTACACACAAACAACGGTTGAAAACACACAAATGTTACTGAAGGAAACAGAAGTTGTTGACCAGACTATAAAAAGGGGTTGATAGTAATTAAGGAATATGGGACAGGAAGACAAAGTTGGGCTGCACTTCACTGAACTGGACAATATTAGACAGAACTCAAGACTAGAGACAATCTCAGTCTTTGCTTGGACTGTTCCCTGGTTGATGAAGAAGAGTCACTTGCCCAGTTTCTGGTCTTACTAGTGCAAGAGTGGCTGCAAAGGGGTTCAATGTTGTGAGGCAGTTCAGAGGACAAGGGGTGCATTGATGCTAGGGAAAGGGGATAGATGATACATGTGTGTGAATGTACAGCCCCAAAACCCAGCCTGCTCAGGTTTCCTCCACAAAGCTTCCATTTTACCACGGCACACCCAACCCCCCTCCTCATCTTGCACACAGATGCACGTCCCTCCTCGGCTTCACCCCCCTATTGTACTTGCCAGGCAATTTAAATGCACTCTCAGCGTGCCCTTTTATGTTATGGCATAATGTTGCATGTAACGGTTGACCACCATTAGGGCTTCTAGATACACTCTTAACTGTCAGTGTATGTGATGTAATATCGGAGTGTTTTCAGGAAGCACTGGAGGGGGGACAGGGTTGCAGGCCATTGTATTTTCTCCTTCACCCCTCCTTCTGTTTTTGTTCGGTTGAGTGACTCATCAAATAAAAAAAAAAAAAAAAAAAAAAAGAAAGCCCCTGTGCACTCTTTTCTCTCCCATCCGAGGTCTGGCCAATATGAAAGCAGCCCTGGAGAGAGGAGGACAAAAGGACAAACATGTGACACGCTAAGGCCATTTGGGATCTGGGTCAGGATAGTGAACTGCTCCTCAAAGTCTGGCTTTCACGAGTAAACACCTCCTACAGCCTGCAGCCCCCTGGCAGTTCATAATACCATTTAAACTCACTCACAATCTCATAAGAAGAGGATTTTGTTACAGGCAACTGAGTTTCTGCTCAATTGCTAATTTCAAATTTAAAAAAAGTCAAGTAAAACTTTTGAATTTACAGAAAAATTCATCCTCTTTGACGATGCAGACACACGTGTCCACATACGTGCACACACATGTCAAGAGGCCACTGTGTGAGGGGGGGGCTTTAGTGTCAGAGCTGAGAAGCAGAAGGCAGCATTCATATGCAGATACTATGCCATGTGTGGAAGGAACAATGCAGAAAGGGCTTCCCTCCAAACTAGAACATGGCTAAACAATCCCTCACAAGGGTGATACAAGGGGTTCCTGTAATAACTTTGTAAGATATGGCTATACGTTCAACCAAGTGGATGGGGGATGTAAACGTGTGTCATACATATGATTGAGCGTAGGCAAAGATAATGGAAGTCTATTCATCTGTTTGTTTGTATTATTGATTGTTAACAAATAATGTGTTAAAAGTGGCAAGTAGTCACACAATTAGAAAAATAAATACAAATTTTGATAGATGATACTATGATACAAAGTTTGAGATTCCCACTCCTTAATGAGAAACATAAGCTCACCCAAAATGTGAGCTAACCCATCAACAGGTCGCAGGCTGGAAGACTTGTAAAAGCAAGCGCCACCAACAGATGTTCAGTGTGCACTGGCCTGGATTTGACCCTATTGGATTGTTAACATGGTCACGCAACGGGTCTGAGCTTAAAAGCAGAGAGCGTGTGTGATATTAATCTAAAATGCCTTGAAAGTTTATGGATGTATAAAAAAATCTAAAAAATATACAGATTTTAAGATGAAAACCTGCTTATAAGATCAAGCAGAAAAATAAAGTAAAGAGAGCGTTAAACTGCCACTCTGATGGCAAACTTAAATCTAAACTAAAATCTGGAAATAGGCCTAAGCATTTCATTTCTGACGCAATACTAAATCTGCTTGCCGCAGCTGATGGATCCAGCATCTACGTCAGAGTGAATGCAGTATACACAGGAGAAGAGTGGCAGGCAGCACTGGTATTATACATAATTGTATAGTTTTTCCACCTTGCACTTGTGTGAAAGCTTTGTCCACAACCAGAGAAACAAATAAAACACCAGAATTAACACTCAAGACATCCTGGAGTACAAATGAAGCAGAAAACCAATTTCAAACATAAAATGGTGGGTCTGTAGCTCCCCTTGCCTGCACACTCAAACACACTTCTCTTACACAACGCTGAACGTGAGAGGGCTCAAGATAGAGCAACTGAGCAGGGATCCGGCTTTTGAAGCATAAAGGAGTGAGTCATGATGACCTACATAGGCTGTGGGGAGAGAGTGAGAGAGAAAGAAGGGGGTGGGTGGGGGGTGGGAGAGATTCCTTCCGCATATCAAAGTGTTTACTTGGCTCTGCATGCGCCTTCTCTCTGGGAGGGAGGGAAGGGGGAAAAAAAGGAAAGCAAGAGGGGGGTAGATAACATTAGGATGGAAAAGAAAATGAGAGGACAGGAAAGAGTGAGTTAAATGACACCCCTTTTCCACTAGTCAAAAATCCCACTTAAACCCACTAAGATCGTGCTTTTGTGCGCAATGGGAATGTGTACACTCGGCATTTACACCCGGGTCAATTGACTCTGCAGTAGACACAGTTTTATATCACCTCGGCATGGCTTTGATCTTAACGTTAACACGCTAAACTCCGCCGTGTAAAGTGATGATGCGTTATCAACATCCGGTGGTGGCACATAATAAGGCAGGAATTTTTTACCTGAAAATTATTCAAGGATATTTTATTACTGGACACACTGTTGGAGGTGGAGCCCCGTTCATTCCTATGAGAGCTGCTCAGTGGTGTTTTGAAGAAAAAAAAGCTTGACTTCCCGGCTATGAAAATTCCTGGATCGCTGACCGAGCCAGCTAACTTCCGGTATAGTGCCCGGCTAACTTGAATGGGGAGAAAATCCTTTAATCGTGTGGCTCTTCTAGACTTTCCTAATGTTGTTGGACCGAATGGTTCAAATTATGATCGTGAAACTAGTCATTTCGCGGGGGTTGTGACACTCAGAAGAATTTATCCACCGTTTTACAGACGCTTCTTTCACAAAGGGTCTCTTGTCGTTTTCTCTTCTGTTACCACTGTTTCCGGCGCATTTGTGATGTCAAACGTGTCAGTGACGTACAATGTAACACTTCAGATAAAAATCACGGACGGTCGAAATACGCACATTTCAGCAGGTGTACCCGCATTTAAAAAACCTGTGTAGACCCGCTAATTTTGGTGGAAAAGCGGCATAGCTGTCACTGTTGTTGCTCCCTTGACCTCTGCACTTCATGACATACAGAATTCTCTACGAATTTCCCAAAACCTTGACTAGCACAGAGAGCCCAACATCTCTATTGTCTGAACAGGCACACAGCAAACTCTAATATTAAACCACCGTGCTTCTCTTCTCCTGCATGCTACAGGCATTGTCTTACAAGAAAATGATAAGCACTGCGATTAAAATGTATGTGGAGGCAGTGCAGTGTCTCCATGATATATCAGCTAGAATTCACTCCAATACCAAGGAGACTAGCAATATTCCTGGTTGATCAATAAGCACTGCAGAGAGATCCAGTTCCCTTTGAAGCTGAGCCGTGGATCTGGTTTCCTAATCACCTCCACCACTGCACCCTGTTCCTCCTCCTCTTTTGTCCCTCCCACAGATTTTCCAATACAATGGAGCAGTTTTCACACTACATGTGGGCCCGAGCTGGGTCGGCCTGTTTTTGGGAGAAGAGGGGGGAGTAGTAGCTTTGGTGAAAAGCACAGAGGGAAAGCAAAAAAAAAAAAGAAAGAAAAGGAGAACAAGGAAAAGCAGTAAAACGGAGGAGAGGGCTATCATTCTGGAAATGGGACAACACAAGAGCCTGGTATTGAATCTCTGTGCCACACAATTTGCAGCTGAAATAGTTTTCAGATCCAAATGTATGGGGTATTAACAGTGTCTGTGGTGAGGCCCCTCACTCTACACTGGTTGGAATGAATGAGAATGAATGAGACTGTGGAATTAAAGTAGTTTCATGTGAAAAGAAATCCTCACATGGCCTCATTGGCAAGCTAGAGTACTTTTTTAGAATAATGATGCCTAAAAGTATCACACTATATGCCTATAAATATTCAATTCCAAAATGGAGAAAACGCAGCACACAATAAGGGAATATTTTGCAAAACACAGTATGTGGCCATCTATATATTGGGCAGTTACAGTGCATTGTTGGGACCACTGCAGTACCTAGCTTTTAAGGCATTACATTGCAATTAATTCATAAAACTGAAGGCAAAGGACAAGCAAAGTAACAAGAACAAAATTGTTAAAAATCACAATAATTTAATGAAGAGAGGTAGGTCTCCTGTCCCCCCACTGTCTCTTTTCTTTCTCTTTCTATTTTGTGCTGCCTCACCAGTAAATGCGGCCATGGGAGCTCTGCCAAAGAGCTGTAAACTGCCATCCACTAGAGGACGGCTGCAACCAAAACAACCAACTACGTCACCTCTCTGAATACATTTCTGTCCACTGGCTCTCTGTCCCTCACACACACAAACAGGGATTATCTTGGGATATGTCCCTATTTTGACTCCCGTACCATAAACTTGAGTATAAACTACAGACATTAGTTGCGTTGCTAGGCATACGCTCCAAAAGCCGCCACTTGTCTGTGGGTGGAGGGCGAGGGGCATGGAAATGGGCACAGGCCTGTCCTGATTGGGGACTTAGGGCAAATAGAGTATGGTGAGTAATTTAGAGTGTGGGGTGTATGTGTGTGTTTTAAGGAGATGGCCAAGGAGGAGACGAGGTTAGGGGGAAGAGGGAGGACAGAGGAGGAGGCAGCTGGGGGAGGGGATGTTAGGAGGAGGGGAGACGTACTAAAAGGACTGGTGAATTATTGATGAGAGGCAGCAGGCTGGCCCTCGGTACTAATGCACGGAAACACATACACACACTAAAGGTGCACACAGGCATTTACACAGAGCGTGGATACTGTTACACATTACATCACCTCCTCCCATCTCTCCTCCTTTCTTAGCCACCACCCATAACCTCAGCCTCAATTTAGCTCGTCTGTCCTCTTGTCTCTTTACACCAACCTGTCTCCTGTCCTCTGACACGCCATACATCTTTCACCCTCCCCCTCTAGCCTGACCACAGTCTGCTACTGAATCCTGCTTGTCCAATATAAAAGAAACATATTTAGCTTTGTCATGGAAATTCCAAATCATGCAAAGAAAAAAAGGCTAGAAATAATTTGAAATAACTTATAATTGTGTTAAGAGTCACTGTACACAATTTCGAGCACGCGTACTACAAGATCGGAGTTCATGTAGAGGCTAGAGAGCCTCTCCACGAACATAGCTCCAACAACACTGAGTGCAGGCCAAGCACGGCACATGGTGGTGGACACGTCTATTCGGCACAAACACAAAGGGGGGACTGAACCAATGCGACTGCCACCCCTACTCAGAGCTCTGTGTGTCTTTGTGTGTGTGTGTGTGTGTGAGAACAGAGAGAGAGAAAGAGGGAGTGAGTGTGTGTGTCATGGGGCCTGCAGGAAATATTGTGTCTGAGACTGGGGAGCAAGGGAAAGCACAACGTTGAGGCCGAATGGAGAGGTAAGGAGAAATTAGGGAAATAGGGAAAGAAAAGATAATTGAGAAATAGTGTTCAGCCTGTTCTGTTGTAGTGCGTTCATCACAAAATGAAGGCAGCAGCTTATTTTTTTTGATAGCACGATGTTGGAATACTAAACCAGATCCCATAAGAGCCTTAGCAATCAGCTCAGTCGTCCAAGAGACCCCTCCACCCCAGCCAGAGAGAAATAACACAAACACATTTATCCATATTTATGCATGCAATTTCCTGTTATACTACCTTTCCCTAGACATGAACCATTTTTCTTATACAGCATCTCTTTGCCAAATCAGAGCAAGAGTGCGGGAGGACGGAGACAAGAAAAACAAGAGCATGCAGTGGTAATATCTCTTACAAGATCTCTGTGCGCAATCACTGTAACCGTTTGTCTTATGCTGATGTAAACCAATGGAGCTCAACAGTTAAAAAAAATTAAATTTCTAAGGACCAAACAACATAAAATGTGTTCAATTTCTGCATGACGTGGATATCAATAAAAGGGAATTATATTTTACCTGAATTTGATAAGATTATTCAGGCAAAGGTACGTTTATTATCATCATTATTATCGTGCAAGATGATGTTTTTAAATATCAGGGTCATTTTACAGAACTGAAATGTCTGGTTATTGTGAGGTTCTAGCAAAGACAGATGGTCTTTAAATGTAAACATTTGCAGATGATACTGGTGCACAGGCATATATTCTGTGTTTCCGTATGTGCAAATGCAAGCAGAGCGCTGCATGCTGAACTGAGCAGAGCAAAGCTGACCTGCATACAGAGCTGCCTAGCTCTGCCTCAACATTGTTGTTGCCTGTAGAGCACTGGTCTGCCCTTCCCCCATTCCTCTCTCTCTCTCTCTCTCTCTCTCTCTGCTCTTGCTTTCCCCTCCCCCTGACTGCGGCAGGCAGGCAAGCAGGGCAGATGGTATCCTAGCAAGCAGAATGACCCTGGTGTTCCTGCCCCTTGTTTTGATCCTGCAGTCCTGATTGTCCAAGCCTAATCCTACACTAGCCAGAGCTGCTGGACTGCTGCCAGCACTCTTATTAAGCACACAAAGGCTTTTCATTACAGCTAGGGTGCTAGCTAGCTCATCAGCCTACACACACTACCTCTGTGCCGTCACTCAGCTGTTTTCTTCCATCCTTATTCTCTCTAGCTTGCCTCTGTTATTGCTCACCAACTTGCTCTTTACTCAGAAATATTCAGTTTCAACAATGAGCCTCCACCTCTTCCATCCCTCTACTTTCTGCTCAGCCTGCTTCAAAACAGGCTCTCCATATTCATCTCTCTGCTTCTCTAGTTTATCTTCCACTGATTTTTGATAAGCCTGTGAAAACACCATCCTGCTGTAGACATTAGAGACTGTGATACTGTTAGAAAAGCAGTAACACGGTAACTGTGACAGATAACACATTTAAACCAGGGGAAAGTGGATTTGAATAGCACCGTGTATTGAATGTGGTCTAGCCATAATGCTTTAAGTATATGGAGTGTCAAGCTACAAATGAAACCAGTGTAAACAAGGTAGAATAATACCATGATGATAAGGACTGAGAGCAGTCATGGAATTTCTCAGCCAATCAAAATGCATGACTGGGACCAACTTGATATATGATGTAGGAAGAGATTGTTACTGTTCTGCATGACTGCATTTATTCTTAGCAGGGATTACTACAGGATAAGCCAAATTACTACACCCGTCATGCTCTATCTATTGAGCAACACAACTAAAATTCCCCTTCCTCTGTGAATAATTACCTTTATTGCATGTCCCCTCTGACTAGAGGCAAAAATATCAGAAAAACAATGTGAGTGCGAGGTACAATATGAGCATGTTTAATTCTTTCTGAAAATGACTACACCCATCATACTCAGTCTATAAATTGACATCACTAAATTTAGGGACTGTCTGTTACATCAGTTGGCTGATATTATTGACCAACATTGGCCTATCACAGATGTATCGATACTGCCGTTTATGTTGTCCAAAATGCACAGATAGTAAACCTTAATACAGAACATAATGCAGAAAAAAGATGCTTGGGGTTATTATAATTATCAAATTACCACTGAATTTTAACGTTTCAGTGCCCTAATGTAATTTTGGACAAGAACATTTATTTTTCATTGTTAAGCTGTAAAACATCCCGTCTCCATTACGTACATATCTTTTCACAAGTGTTTTATGACCACATTTGAGGGATCACTGAAAAATATGTTTGTTAATGTATATATTCTGTGTATTTAAGAATATCGGCAGATGAATCGATTGCTCTCCAATGTATGCATCGGCATAGCCCCCCAAAATCCAGTGTTGGTTGCGCTCTAACTAAAATTACTCTACCTCTGTGGATAACCCGACCGATATATCAGTGAAAAATCTGTTTATATTTGCTGATTTATCAATATTGTACTTTTTTACTCCCTAATATCGGTATCAGCCCTGAAAATCTGTCAGGTTCTAATGGATAATTACCTTTATTTCATGTCCCCTCTGGCTAGAGGCAAAAACATATCAAAAATACGATGAAATGAGTGCAAGGTACAGTACAAGTAGATTTTATTCTGTTTTTTAAACCTCTTATTTCTTAAGAAATAACAGACGGGTGGAGTTCACAACAACCGACCTGAAAGCATTCTACTCGCTTCTACTCCTGATCCCATAAAAGAAATGATCAGTATTTTCATGTTCATATGATCAGCAACTTAATAGCCAAATTTAACAGTTTGTCTCGCATCCAGCCATTAAAAAAAAATCATCATTAAATCTATAAAAGCAACCATTAATTTAGTGCGACCACAGCGAGAGGATTGCAGCTTGTTAAGGCACCGAATGTGTTTTTTTAGCCGTGCACTCTGAAACACTCGCTCATTCTTGTTTCCTCCTCCGCTCGCTGCTCTCCGTGTCTCTGAGCTAAAATCAAAGATTATGACTGAGAATTCTACAGCATGTTGCCTAGCAACCTACACAAGAAAGCCACACTACATCAGATCACATGAGGGACATGTGCATGCCCGTGCACACCCACCCACCCACACACACGCACAATATGATGGGGTTTATGCTTCCCTAAAGCCAAATCCAGAATGACTAAAAAATAGAAACACTTCATATAGCTTAGTGTATTCTATTTTCATAACAGAGTAAAAATGATCAATCCATTACACCTAGATAACGGGAAGAAAAGTCACAACTCTTTATTCCAAAAGGTATTTCTACTATCATGAGTGACAACCAAAGTTTTCAAGGCCGAGCTGTTGCAAGCCCTTAGAAAACTTCAATGTTATTTGGCTTAGGCAACTGCCTGCTAAAGCATGTTGCTAGGTGAAGAGAAACAATTAGTATAATGTACTGAGAAACAGGAACAACAACAGAGAGAGATGGTGAGAACGAGAGAAAGGAAAGCATTGTGAGGCAGACACTCCTCAGTTTGAAGATGGGTCATAAAGAGGGCCAGCTTAACACTTTTACAGCTGCTGTGTTTACCAACACAAAAGCTTCAGTACATAGTCCAGTGCAGCGTTGCTCGGCTCAACCACACGTCATTTACTCTGAGATCCTTTCAACCTCAAACGTACAGCCCGGTTATAAATTAACCTTTTAGCTGCCAGGACTTTTTTTTGGTCACACGCTGCTGGAAGACTTATTATAAGGATTCTCTGAGGGCGGTCAGCTTATCAGTGTGAACAGGTTGAGTCAATGCAGATGATGTAAGACAGCTTCAACCAGACAAGCCAACCTTCTGTACTTAAGAATCCATCAGGCTTAGCGATCAATAGGAATAGGCCCTGGCTTTGTGCTGCAGCTGCCGCATTGCAATAAAAGCCTAGCTGGACCTGACCCGGCAGAAGATACTACTTATAAAAAAGCTGTGTTGGATTACTAGCAAACCCTGCACTCGCTCCTTTCACTGTAACATGCACCTTACTGTAAATTTCAGTCACATTCTACTTACTACGTAAAACACTTCTCTCTAGTAGCCATCATTTGCCCTGTTTTATGCTATAATCCCAGCAGAGAAAAGAAGTAGAGGCTTTTATATGTGTGCATGCACGTAGAACTTGCTGCAGTACACCAAGTTGCATTTCCTCTTTTGCGACCCATAGCAGATGCTTTCATATATACACACTTATCTCTTGCTAGAGACCTGAGAGGACTATATGCTGTGCTACAAAGGTAGCCTCCTAAACATATTCAATAAATTAGGAGTTGCAATTCTCCACATAATGTCACAATTTTTGGTTTCCTTGTAGAAATGAAACAATGAAACAATATTATATTTGAAATGTCTACTGTGAGATAAAAGTCAACATCATCAATGATAATACAAAGTACCTGTATCATGCACTTTTTCAAATTTAAATGTCCCAAAAAAAGACTCTAAAAGCATTTTTAAAAGAAACATAATAACATCAAAAAGCAGGCTGCTCTATTTTCTATTGCCTCAGTTTTATTGAAAACACATCTCTTTGTGTATGGCTTTAAGTGAAATATTGAGAGATCCAGCGCATGACTAACTAGCAACCTGTAAAAGTGACTGCTGCTTCCGAGCCTCGCAGTTCTTCTTTTTCCCCTGTTTGCCTCTCTTCTCTTTCTCTGGCCTGTGACATCATCACCGCTCCAAAGAGGCGCTCTATATTTAGCTGCTCACACCCCTGCTGGGTCTCACTACTCTGTCAATGCCTCGGCCGAGCTCAGTCTCCCTCCCTCCCTGCCTCAGATGGCTCATCTCTCCCCGTTAGCTTGAGAGGTTGGATGCTTTTTTAAAAGAAAAGGGAGGGATGGGAAAGGGACAGAGCTGGAGAGAAAGGACTAGAAAGGGTCTGAAAGGAGATAAAGAGGAAGATGCTCAATGAGAAAGACGGAGGGGAGGGTTTGGAGGAACAAGCAGGGTGGTGTGAATAGCTGTGCTGTAAATCAGCCTCTCCATAAAGTCTCCCTGCGAGAACAGCTCACGTGTAACCTCGTTACGCCACACTGTCACAATGTGCGTCGGCATGCTCACACACTTCAAAAAACACACAAAAAAAATAAGCCCTGCAGAGCTCTACAATACTACACTGCACTCTTCCACTGCTGCTCAACGGTACATTATAAAAGACTGTGTGTGTGTGGGAGAGAGAGGATGGGGGAGGGTGCAGCGTGTCTGTGACTGGCATTTCAAACATCCTCCCTGCACAAAATAACATCCTGGGAAGATAATCTGTGAGCGTGTGACAATTTATTCAGGCTCACGTTTCTGCGGAGTGTGAAAGCCACTGAGCGGTAGAGGGGAAGTGCAGGAGACCAATGAGTGTATGCTGGTTACTTCTGCCTAGAAACGCTCAGCTAACAGTTTCAGCAACCACACACAGAAAGAAAAAAAGGACACAGCTTTATCTCATTTGCTCTTCAACATTCACCAGCTCACTCAATAGCTAGCGCTTCTTAATTATTTTTTTTTGTCCAATGCTTTTTTCGTTATCCACATCACTGCTCACTCCTCAATCCACCCATCCCCCCTTTGCTGCTGTTGGGGCTGCTCTGTAAAACTCGAGGGAGGCTGACACAGAGTGGAATAAGTGTGATGCAGAAGAGGAGGGTTTATGGTGTTTTGGAGCAGTGAGCAGGAATGTATCATTTAATTACCCTATTTCCACAGGTTTCTTCTGCTTCCTGTATTCGTCCTGTGTCTGAAGGAGCCTGGAGGATGTGGGAGAGTCACCAGGGTCACCATCAACTCTGCTCACTTGGCCTGACAAGCAGCTAAGCTATATAAGCTGGTTTTAGCCAGTCTCTGATTCAGTTTTACAAAACAGCTTCCATGCAGCACAGACAACACTGATTTACAACAGCCTATAATCCCACATGTTTTGGTGTCGATTGGTTTTGTTCAAAAATAGTTTTCCCATTTTATGTCTTTTCTTGAGCCGGGTTGTGACAACTAATAAGCAAGAGTTCTCCTGAGCAGAAAACACATAGAGGGAAAGCAGCTGGTCAGCAACCATATTCTACACTCAACAGCTGTCAGCCATCCTCACCAGCTACCATGATGATGAATTTATACAACTCAGCTACTGGGGTTTAAAACCGTACCACCAGGAGTAAGACCAGCTTGTTAGTGTTTGCCCACTTCTGTTCTAGACTAAAAACAGTAGCTGATTAAGTAGCGTTCCAGAGAAGTGGCAGTTAGTGGGGAGTAGCTCAGAGGTTTGGCTGGTCTAGCAATCGTCACACACAGCTCTGTAGCAGAGCCCTGGATGGTACATTGGACATGGATTGGACATCCTTGTTCATAATTCAACTCCGCATGCTTCAAAGCTAACATAGGCTACATTCCGTTAATAATTACAGTAATAGCTCAATCACAAAAAAAAACAAACATACGCAACATCTATATCAGAAGAAACTGATCCAATATGGCCCAATCCAAACACATTTTCAATCAAATCAAGAGGGCGGGTGTCAATCTTTATTAACCCCTCTAATAGGAAAACATTTTGGGTTGATACGCTAACACTTAATCTCATAGTTTCTCTCAGGTTGGAATAAACACATTCTTTCTGTGCACGTGTGCCACACGTGGGGGTAACATTAGATGATACTGCAGGAGGGACAGAAACATGGCAGAAGCAAAATCAAACTGGACTGTGGCTGGTACAACATTTTTGATGGACTCTCCCCCAGTTTTAATTATAAAGAACCGCAGAAACGCAAATATTATGATTAAGACACGACGGGGGTCCATCTTCAAAATTGTATTAAAGGAGCCATATTATGCTTTTTCGTTTTTTTACTTTCCTTCAGTGTTTTATATAGATTCCGGTGCTTGTAAAAGATATTGAGAGTCCGCACCGACAGAAGCTCACTAATACACTGCCTCTGAAATGTCGGTAGTCTCATCTTTAATTTCATGACTTTGTGACATCACACTATGTCACCATGACATAATGGTATGTCATAATAATATTCATAATTGATGCCTAGTGGTAAGAATTGATTTAGCACAGCTGCTCTGTTGTTGTAAGCAGTGCTGGCTCTGGCGTGTGTGAGCTGACCAATCAGAGAAGACTTGGGTATTGGTGAGGGGGGCCTTAAAGAGACAGGCACTTTTCAGCATTTCAGATAGAGGGGGGAAAAACAGTGCTGCAGCAGTGGACAGAAAGAGAAAACTGATTTTTGAGCATTAATGCATGTAAACCTATTCTAGTAGTAACCCAAAATAAATTATGAACCTGAAAATTAGCATATGTCTCCTATAATATGCAAAGAGAATAAATGAATGAAATCATTGAATTTTATCGATACAGTTAGAAAAAAACGACTTCTGTTATATTTCCAGGAGATTAGATACCTCACATCAGGCAGAACCACTTTGCTTCTGACAAAAGCAGCAAATGCACAGCACATATATTAGACAACACCACCTCAATCTTCACATATATGAGGTTCAATCAGCAATGAATGAAAAAAGATGGCTTGCTCATTTCTGACCCAGCACCTTCCATTTTTTGGTTTGGATGCGTGTGTACATTCCTATCAATTAGCAATGCACACACGTCTTTACCCCTACATTATCCTGTACCCAGCCCACCTTAACCAACAGTCAACAGCATCCACAGTTAACTGGCTTTACATTCCTAGAGCCACACATGCACACTCATCCACACATACACATACTATACCACCCCCTCAGTAATGTGGTAGTGATTGAAGTGGGAACTAGGGCTGTACTAACAGGTGGGCACACATGCTGCTAGGGAGATTCATCAGATTATCCCGCCAGCACTCAGGGCAGGCTTGCCTTGATGCACTGTGTGTGTATATGTGGGTTTGTCTGTGTGTATTACCCCCTCTCTACAGGACAGGTGAGGAGCAGATCTAACTCATCTCATTCCTGATCACGTACGGATCCAGCTCCATTAGGACACACCAGCCCCTAGCCTCCCCATCCACCCACTTACACACACACACAAACACATCACTCTACCCTGCTCAAACTATGAAAATGGGCAGAACACAAGGCAGTAGTTATCCACCTCATGTTTCCCAGCAACAAGGATGTGCTTCACTGCAATGTTTTGTCTTTTAATTTCCAGTCTGTGACGACATCTGTTTGTAACCACCTTTTACCTGTCCTGCAATGTATTTATTTATTTTTTTACATATATTATTATATATTTTTACATATATACACATATAAATGTTAAATAAAATATGTTGAACATAAAACAATGTACAATCTAGAGCCCCAATGATAGATCAATTGGCCAACATTATCGGCCGATATTGGCCTATCACTGGTACAGTGGCGTCCAAAAGTCTAAGACCATATTGAAAATTTCTATAATTGTCACGTTCCCCAGGAATTAAAATATGAGGATTCAGAAAGTAAATAAAAGAGTCAGAAGCCAAATTGTTATTCTAAGCAAAGCAGGGTTTGACGGCATCAAATAATAGATAGACTGGATAGACTAAAGGTTTCTAAGGGGGCAATCCATGCAACTCCAAAACACTTTGCAAAAACTGGATCGGTTGTATCCAAAGCTCAATCAGGCAGAGCTAAAGTGACCACACCACCAGAAGATCAATACATCAAGCTTAGGTCCCTGAGGGATAGAAACACAGCCATATATCACCCATATGGCATATATGTTGTCTGATATGTTCAGACAACATATACTGAGTTAGAAGATGAACCTTCATTTGGAGGAAATGGCTTGTTGTTTTCCTGTAAGCCTACCGCATGTAGACAGTCAGTGCTCTAGATCACACACACACACACACACACACACACACACACACACACAAACATTAACTCTCAGGTTAACAGCAATTAAGACCAGTACAATAACTTTGCATTTCAGAGGGGTGCTATGCCTAGCCTATAAAGTTCCACAGTCACTTAAAATAGTGATATAATACATAATAGTCTCACTTACAGCGTCATTAAATGATCACACTAAAGCACTGACATAACTTCCAGGCTCATCATCAACAACTAATTTGATTATCAATTCATTGTTAAAGTAATTTTCATGCTAATGGACAAAAAAAGCTGCCTCAGCCTCTTAAATATGCAGAATTCTCACTTGATTTCTATCATAGTAAATTGAATATTTTAGGGTATCAAAAAAAAAAAAAAAAAAAGACATCTAAGTACATTTCCTTTGACTGAGAAAGTGGGATGGACAATTTTCTTGACAAAATGATTAAATCAATTAATCTAGAAAATAATCTACCAGAAATAAAAATAACATTTGTAAGCTTTCATGTCTCCCTTTGATTAGAAAGCTATGAAGGAGTGTAATAACACCCCTCCCAGTCTTTACCACGTTGTTGTTGGCTGATGAGTTTGAAACACTGCAAGTCAGGATTGGACATAAGTACAGCTCCAACAAAGAATTGCAAATGGTGGAGTCTGGGCTTCATTGTTTCTGTTTAGACTTTGCAGCCTTCATAATGTGCAGATTATATACATTCAATCATAATAATGCTAAAACCCTGATACATAATGCAGTCCTACTGGCTAAGTAAAGGGGTTATAGATGATACATAAATAGAAGGAGAAACATACAGAGAGAGCATTGCTGGTAAGGTGCTGTCCTCTCTGTCTCTCTCAGGCCTCTGTGACAGGTGCTGTGTTTTTTTCCACTGCTATGCAGGACCTCATTTCTCTGCAGCTCACCCAAGTTGGCTACGTGAGGCACAGCACAGGGAAGTTGAAGAATACCATGCCAACTGGGGCACAGGTGAACTGAGCATGAGGTCACAATCAACATTTTTGTAGAAAAAAAAAAATCAGCTCAATGATGAAACTGGAGCTTAACTGGTCTCAAAGAAAAACAATGAGCTGGTGTAAGTGTCTGATACCTACACTCTGGCTGAACTCGATGACCCGATTGTGTGGGAAGAAAAACACAAACACACATACGGGATTTAAGAAACTGGCTCACAGCTTTGCCACTTAAATTCATGATAGGAAGGTGGCAACCATTTGCTCATGCCAAACTTTAGCATTCCACTCTGCTCTGGGCTAAAAACGGGAGTATGAAACTCAAGAGAGTCAGACAGAGAAGAGATTAGACTTCCTATTGTTTATTTGAGTTTATTCAAGGTCCGGTGATCTCCATCACACCAATACTAGAGGGACAGCCGAAACCAGCTAATGATCTCCACGACAGCAAAACCCAGAAAACCTCTGTCACAAGTACCAGCAGCAGCAACCGTGACAAGAAGGTGCAAATGTAGTGCTTAAAAAAATCACTTCTGCCTTTATCCTATCTTGGAAATGGAGCAAAGATCCATCCATTTCCATTTGCATCATATTATGTTTTTATGTCAAAGCATAAATTCCTTCCTCTTCTTTCGACTGTGTGTGACAGGCATAAGCAGGATAATTTACAGGTTCAATTCTGGCATTCAACCAGATCAGATTGACAGTTTTAGCAGCATCCACAGGGACATATACTGGAATCTGTCTTGACAGAACAACAGTAGATTTCGTATAATCCATATTTCCATATCAAAGCTGAATTGTATGGAATTATAAGTTGAATTGTGAGTCACATTACAACAAATATGAAAAATGGAAACATCTGAGATGGAATTTTTTCAAGATGAACTGCATTGATAGACAACAACCTTGTTGTGATGATTTGACTGAATATGAGCAGAGAAAATTCCTTTCAACTTCTCCTTTACATTTCAAAATAAAGTTTTTTACAACACACACAAATTACACACAATCATGTGCTGAAGTTGTTTCCACATTTGGGCGGTAGGGGACTAAAATCAACCACAATTAAATATCAGCGCTAGGGCCGTTACTCTGATTCATTGATGATTTTCTTCTGCTATTTACTAATCTGTTGACCTTATTTTCCATAAGCAGAATAAGCCATAACATAGTGATGACAGGAAGAGTACAGAGTCCATAACAATTTTCCAGAGATTTAAATTGATCGTTCTGCTCAGGGAAAAGTCTAACGATATGCAATGACATAAAACAGACAAAACAGAGAAAAGTCTGACATTTACTGACATGGAAGTAGTGAATTTTATTTGATAAACAACAAACTGATAGATCAATTTTTCATTTTGGACTTCTTAAGCTCATACAAATTTCAACAAATTAAAACATTTGTTGCATCTATTTCTTAATACTAAGTAAGACGGACAATTTACTGGGAATTTGTGACATCTGGCTGATACATGATGCATTTGGTATGTTCAGCATCAGTGCCGATGAAAATCCAGTGTATGGGATCGGTGCATCAATCCAGCCGCTTTTACGAAATGGTTCTATATTCTTTTCTAAATGCCTTGAATGAGTCTCAACTGGAAAATGAATGTAAAGATTGAGTAGGATAAACTGTACGTGAGCTTTTGTCCGCTGGTGGGGGTTAGTCCTAGCAAGAGTAGGATATTCATCTCAGTGGAGCATATGGCAGATGCTCAGGACAGTCAGGTGAAATGTTACAGGCTTTGTCTAGACAGCCTAACAGCCACAAACAGCTCAGTCAGCACTCATAACCGGAAAACTACAGCAATGGAAAAGATTGAAGCACTGGTAGACCGATTAAAATAATATATTAGTAGAATGAATTGACCCATTAAAAAGTAACTTGCAAGAAGAACTAAAATGCAATATAATTTCATATTTAAAGAGATTTGGATGCACCTACAAAAAGACATGTACAAAGACTAACTGAACAAATTGACAGATACCAAAGTCAATTTTGTTCATCAGCTTTAAATATGGTGTCAAATGAACAATGAGATTTGAGTGCTGTTTTGTTTGAACAACAATTCTGACAGATGAAAAGCAATACTCCCAACACCACAAAGGACAGCTTCAGATTCACCATGGATCTAAAACTGCACCGCTAAGACAGTATAAACAGCAACTGTACGTCATGAGCTCTGCAATGCTGGCACGTCGGGCAAACTGCCATTTTTAGTTGTTCTCAACACCAACACGCAGACACAAACTGGTGCACAAGTGTAAAACCTGGACCTCGAAGATTTTATTTCCATTCTTGGAAATAAGATTCAAGCACACACACCTAAATAACTTTGGATTCACAAACACAGCTCTCTCACTCTTTAAATGACTGAAACCAATACCTAAAGACACTCAAACTAAAGCAATTGAAAATCAACGTTAGTAGGTCAACCATTGCAACCATCTTTAGGCCTAACAGGCCTAAATAAAAGCATTCAAGGATTACAAAATATGAGAAGTAATCAGGGCTTCACATTATGGTAAAAAAAATTCTTAAATCACATTTTAAATATTTTGACAGATGGCAAAGTCATGATGATGTGACATTTGTTGGGGTCTGTGCCAAACGTGTTTTCTTGCATTTGGAGAACATTTTTAGGCCAGGGCATCTCTGCAGCATCTTACCTTTATCCAAAAATGTTCCTTCATTTTGGATATTGGACTTGGCCATACTGCAGTTTCGATAGTATTTTTAATAATTGTAAAATTATTGCCCTAAAAGTAATGCACATGCAGCTCTATATCATTTGACATTCAACGTTTTGAAATAATTCATATAAACCATGATATTGAGCCTCTGTCTTTGTCTCTGTATATTGGGTGCTGTGAGTGACACTTCTGCTAAATGTAACGCAAAAACATGCTGGCAAATGACACTATCACAGAACAAAACAGACATGTTGGATGCTAGCTCGATCTATTGTCCAGTCGCCTTAACTTATCTAAATAACAGGGCTGTTTGTCATTTCTGACTGACCAAAGGTAAAGATTGAATAAAGCCTAAAGTGTTCAGTGGGTGAGTCTCGGGCTTTGAGCTGTGTCCAGGAGCAGCAGATAAAGATGCAGGACAGAAAATAGACAGTCACCACACCTCTGATGTCTTATCTGAACACATCACTGTCACACAAACAAGCCATTCGCTCCTCACAAGCACACACACTCGCTGAATGTGAGGGCGGATGAGAGTGAGTCACTCTCGCTTCTGGCCATGAAAAAAAAGCAATCTGTGGCAGAGAGACTGGGCTTTAACAAATTTGCTTTAAATACACAATTCTTGCATTTTTTCAAATGTTTGTGTGCCCATTAATTATTTGATTGATGGGGACTGATTTGAATGTATTCTTTGGTTATGAGTGGGTCTGCACAATTAACCAAAATATGATTGAATTCACTAAATGGCAAGTGCAATATCCAAATCGCAGAAGCTGCAATTTCTTGATAAAGGTAAAATGTGTGACAAAACAGCATTATAATGCTTTGTACTTATGCATAGCACAAAGTACTGTAGTGCTGCAGAGATGTCCTGGCCTACAAATCTTGTTCTCCAGATGTAACAAAGCATATTTGTTTGATGCAGACTCACATCAATGTCACATCATCATGATTTTATTAGTTTATTATGTGAAAATGAAAACTGATGCAATTTTTTTTTTTTTTTTATCATATTGCAATCGTAAAATCTGCATTGCAACATGATTTTCTATCATATCTTGCAGCCCAAGTTATGAGGCTAAAACAAAAAAGGTTACTGTACCAATAGTAGTTAGATATTTGCTAATATATTAACTGTCCAGGAGAGTACTGCTATCAGTGAAGACCAGGATGCTCTGCTTAACATAAAACCAATGCTTCATATAGCTCAGAGTAAAATCTACAGTACAAACCCTCCATTTTATCAACAACTGATGGCAGCAGAAAGAAAAAAGACAGATGCAGACAGGCAAAAAGAGCTGCTCTAAATCTAGCTGATGAGGGGCTGATGTCTACAGGTAAGGCAACATCCACACGAAGCCTGCAGATTTTGAAATGGCATCTTACTGCTTCAAGTTCTGGCCTTCCATCTGCACTACGACAATGTTCTCACACCCATCATGGTGCATCTCCAGAGTGGGCAGATCTCAAAATGCCAGTTTTGTATTGTGGTATGGATGGGGAAACAAAGGTCTAAAAAATATGAAGAAACTAACAGTCTGTTGCCTTCAGCTCTGTGTGTTCTTCTGCTGATAAAGCCAATCACACAATATAGATGTTTTCATTAACCTACATTTAAGTTTCTAGAGACAACTTTGGGAGCATAAAGTAGTGACTCAATCTCAAAGGTCTACATGCGGCGGTACAGGGAGAAACTAAAAGCAACAATTAATCTTCCCTGTTAAGAAGTGCTGTCTGCAGTATGTCCACCAGCCTGACACAGCCTTTGCCTCCATGCCACACATGTCATCTAAAAACTTCAAAAACAAACACAAGAGCCATACGGTTGCACTGATCAATATGTCCCTTCAAAGCAACAAGAAAAGGCCTTTCGTTTTTTCATGCTACAGCTCTGAGAGTGCATTTTCAATATCTATGTGTCAGGCACATCCTTCAGGACACATGTTTGAGTTAAACTGATTGACTAGTTTCACAAGCTGAGAGAAATAAATTACACTTGCTTGGGATAGACTTGGGATGTCAGTCCATGTTGTGATGGCAGCAGACCACATTGCCCCAGCAAGGCAAAGATAGGAACTTGATCATACACTGGAGGTAGGTAATGAGTGAGGCAATAATGCTTTTCAGTAGTACAATGGAGACAATCAGGTAGACAAGAGCAGATATAGACAGCATTAAGTGAAACATTTTGACATGAAGCTGCACTCAAGTTGGCACTTCAAGAATGTGAATAACAATGGTATCATATTTTAATAGGCAAGTAAACAGGTTGTTTTAATGAACACCGAATATGTAAGTAGAGGTGACTGTCAGACTAAGACAGTGAAGAAGAGGGAAACAGCCTCATACATTGTCTCAATTTTCCCTCATTGTCTGAGACAGGAGTGATTAAGACAGAAGCTTATTGAATATAACTTCTGAGAGGCAAAACATTCAAAACAGAGAAACAAGCCGCTGACTACATTTGGTATACATTTTCTGTTGGTTTCCCCAACAACACTTCTAAATATAACCCTCCACAACTGGAGCAAATGTTGAATAATGAAGCGCGGGAGGTTCTGGAAAAGGAAGACCTCGCCGGTTAAATTTGGCCCACAAATTTAAACAAGATTATCCATTTTTCAGCTAGGCTCACGGCCAAACACATGCAAACATTAAACATGCCATGTTGCATCCTTATAATTTTCATGTGTACCCTTTGATTACTCATCTTTACATTTTTGAAGTCTTTCAATCTCAGCTGGGAGGAAGACAGGGATTGAACACAGGTCTATAATACCCTGAATTTAATAAAATAGGAAACAATGTAGAAGTAGCAACATATAAATAACATCAACTGCCTGTCAGAGACAAAATGTTTTAAGTTTACAAACGATATTAATATGACTGGGTCCTCTAGGCTTTTCAAATTACTGGTACATCATCGTACAAAACTCGCTTACAAAAACGAAGAGCACAGAGGGTTTCTTCTCAAAAATGCAATTTTTGCATTTCTGTCCTCTCCAAGGCCAAGTCAAACCAGAGAGGTGGTGTCAGAGCTGGCAAGTGCTGTACAACACAGACTCTGTGGGAGCCTGGCAGGCATCAGTGCAGCGGAAATAAATGAACTTCATCTCCAAATCCAGCAGCACTCCCTCACAGGCACACATTCGTGTTTAGGCTACTGAAAGGTCGTCTACTGCTGGCCTCTGATGTAACATGCAGGGAAACCTGTCCCACCATCATCTGGTGTATTAAAAACTAGATAATACTTTACACTCACAGTTAGTTAGGCTGGCCCTTGAAATAATATTGCAATATTTTTAGGCTATATCACAATAGATTATATACCTCTGTAGTTTGAAACCTCCTCTAAAGTGCTTCATAAATGCTAGGACTGGGTGCCAAAATCAAATATACCAATATTTTTAACAAATACCTCGATATTTATATTGCAACAATATTGTAGGGATGCCTATTGATACTTTCACAAAATATGAACACAATGAGATTTTTTATATATAATCATCAGGAATGTGGATATGATGACTAAGTGGGTAAAGACTGTCTGGTACGTTCAGAAAATGACATAACTTTACTGTAAAGCAGTCTTTAAAACCAGGCAAAACCACAAAGCTTATGCCACATCACAACATAATGATATCCAAAATCCAAGACGGATCCAAGACATCACTATAATGATATATTATCAACAAATTCCGCAGCCCTACTCATAGTTCTGTGCATTAAAGCAAGTGAATCCCCTGATTTTAGATTTGACAAAAGCATTTGTGAAAGACAGAATATAACACTCTTTGATGCACTTTTGCAAAATGTGAAATAAAGTTTAACTACCTGTTTTCTTTTAAGACTTCTTAAATGCACCAACTGTCTTAAGTCAAATAACTGTCAATGTTATTGCAGCCAACAAGGTTGCAAAGAGGCAGCAATTCAAGTCACCCCTGTGGATATTTGTAAGGACACCTGGGGACATTTCCAGCCGTTTTTTGCACGGCTGTTTTTTTAAGGAGACCTGCAGATATTTCCAGTGGCTTTGGTGGTGACCAAAACTGGTCGGACCATTTCCATCAGTGGTCGTGGCGACCAAAACAGGCATTTTAAGCCAAACCATAATGTTTTCCTAACCCTAACCATGTGATTTTGCTCCTAAACCTGACCAGAGCAAACACACAGCATTTTGACAAGATAGAAAAATAAAATTTAACCTAAACAAAGTTGCAACATAAAAAAATTTTCAGTTTGAACTCATCTGTGGCTTTGCAGGAACTTACTTGGCTAACATTTATTCTGTCAATTTGGTTGGTGAGAGGATGGAAAGGGTGCGAGTCTGTCAATGCAATGCAGCACAAAAATCCTTAAAAAGTTTTTCAGATCAGTGGTTCCTGTCTTCCCATCCCCCACCAACTACTCCATAAAACACACACACACTACAGACCTGACACTTTTTCCAAACAAAAGCTGCCCCTCAGTGGTCCTCCCCTTTCCCCCTTTCTTTACTTGACTGTGACTCTCCTGCTCTCCTTCTGTTTTGGTTATCTACATCTCTGAGAACAATAAGGCCATGGCAGTGGAGCCCGGAGAGGGCCGGCGAGGGCCACAGATGTCTGTCCCGCCACCCACCCCCATGCCACATTCAGCTCTCACTTTTGATGGTAGACGGCAAAGGGGAGGCTGAGTTTAGAGGGTGGGTTCTGGTTGTGGTAATCGAGGGGTGGTAGGAAGGAATGGAAAGGGGAACTGAAGCTATTGTTACCATATAGCAACAGATGACATCATTCACTGGCCCACAGCTGCACGCTCCACTAAAGAGAAGTGGACAAGAGCAGCCAGTATGTTATGTGGAGACCGAGGATTCAAGTCAGTCCATTTCTGCCATCCTCAAAAACCTGAAGGATAGCTAAGCAGACACAAAGACAAAAGTGGAACAACCTGCCCAGCTACAAGAAGATGTGGCAAGATTTTGGGCACAATATAAGGCTTCTTCTCTATAAAAACATTTCTTGCATCTCTTCTATACTACTCATACACACAGTGAGCTTCCCTCCTCATCAACAGGCAGAGAAAGTATCGATCTTCCCTCGGGGTTTTCCATTTACAGTCTGCTGGTTAGCAGGGAGGGTGTCTTCCAGAAACTTTACTCAGCGACCATTGATTTGCAATTAAACCAGAAACCTGCATTCCTCCACCAAATCTGTGCCTCTAAAATGCCTCAAACAGAGGGAATGCATGCATATCACATTAGGGGTGGGTCATATTGCCAAAATCTTCCATCATGGTATATCTACTTTTCTATCATGTAACCGTTTAAATCACAACTAATTGTTCCGTACATTTAATTAGGAAATGGTTTAAGTAACGATTACATGTCAACTTTAATAAATTCAAACCATGTTCACACAGCAACAGTTGCATCCCTTTTGCTTACAAGGTCTTCTCCCTGATCTTGGGTTGGCTGTGGAATGTATTTACACTTTCAATGTCCAATCTCACCTCCATGTTTTCTTGTCACACTACTTGTCTGAAGTAGTTAGAAAACCAGCTTAGAGGTGCATTACTACCACCAACTGATACTTTGTGAGGCAGCTGAATTCTTAAGATCATGGGAGTATCTACCCCAGATCTGCTACAAAGACACAAGAAGGGACAGCTCAAATGGTAGGAACATATTGCCAAATCTCTTCTGGTAGACCCATTTCTACCCTCACATCTTGCCAAACCTTACACATTTTCAAGCAATTCAGTGCCCCAAATACCACTGAGTGGAAACATACAAACATTTTGAAAATGTAAGGGTGGACAATGATCCACAGAACTAGTTAGACAGTCCATGGTTTGAGGACACTTAATGTGTGAGTGTTTATGTAACACTAAAAGCACATGGATGTTATGCATGTTAATAAAAAAAAAAACTGCCTGGTGTGAGAGTTAACACAGCTTGACCCGAACCGGGACTAAACACAGCCTTCATGACTGCTGGAGGTCAGTTTGACAATAGAGGATACGGTACAGAGGTGAAACAGCGGCTCTGGCCAGACCGATTTAAGGGACGGCAGGCGGGGATGGGAGAGGCATGCAGCAGGAAAGAAGCGACAGAGAGTCGGACATCAGCAGCAGGTGAAATGGAGCATAGAGCTGGAATGTTTTCGCATCTTGCTCGGTGAGTTGAGGATTTATTTCAACCAAACCAGAGGTGATTGTGGAAAGCAAAACTAATCTGTGTTAGAAACTTTTATTTTGTTTATGTCCAGTTTGAATGAAATGTGTTTTACAAGGAGTTAACGGGACAATTAAGCTCATCTTAGTTTGGTAAAGGAGGAAACTTTAATTCAGACAGTGTACAATTACTATTTTTTTTGTTTGTTTAGTAAGGAAAATCAAAGTAAGAGTATTTCTTTTTTGACATTTGTGTATAGAGTAACATCGCTTGCAAACCCTCTATAGAGCATGCTTATTGACATATTAGCCTGGCCATGCAACTTGCTGAGCAGCATGGTCAAAATCAAACCACCTCTCACCACACACTGCATACTAATGTTTAAAAAAGTCATAAAAGTGTACTGTATATAGTGATGGGAGTCTGTCTGTGGCAAAAGGGATTTACCATGGAACCAACAAGAATTATATGTTTGCAGGTGAAACCTCTACCACTGAAAGGCAGCCACAGCAAGAAAGTAGGAGGTTGAGTGGCTAAAACAGTCACCCGACAACCAGTGGATTTCACAGGGTGTGGTGACTTTATATCCCAGAAAAGGCAAGACATTAACGGGACAAACAAGCAAAGTGCTGGTTTGGCTGAGAGAGCAGACAGCAGACTGTTGCAGAGGGAGAAAAGAGCTGAGGAGAGACAACAGAGGAACGGAGCAGACCAGAAGTTCCAACATGGAGGCAGGAGCCATATGTCAGCACAGTTCAACACACACAGTCTGTAAGAGAAGGACTGCAAAGGCAAAGTCTCTCTCTCTCTCTGGTTTCTGTCTGCCTTCCTGCTTTCTCTGTTTGGTACTAGCGGCATTACATACACCTCCCATCCCCCAAACCACACACACACTCCCACTCTGCTCCCTTCCTTCTACTCTGCAGAGAGACGTGCAGGTTGGAAGAGGAGGGCCGGGAGGATGAAGTGGCGTGGGAAGGGTTAAGTCCAAACAGATCCATCTGCTTCCTCGTCTGTCCTCCTGGCTGGCTGCTGGCCCCAGACCAGCTTTTACACAGCCTGCAGCCTGAAGCAAAGCATAAACACATGCACACAACTGGACAGCACACATCAAACCCACAACGCTGATGGATTTGAGCATTTTTGCACAGCTTTCTTTTTATATACATAAAAGAGTCAAGGTTTTCCAGATGGCCATCAACAACATACTCATACCCTGGGCCACAAACTTGGCCAATACATTTAAGTAAACACCTGAAAATATCTTTAACACTTCATTCTTACTGAACAAACTATGAGAAAAGTACACATTTTCCTCATTTGCATGTTTCCAATGTTTACATGGACTGAAACAATACACAGGGTAAAAGTTTGATAGAAGCATCCACACGTTTTGCCGTAACTCAACCTCACCATTATCTACAAGCATGAACACATTCCTTGTGTTTCACCTTGGCTTGCTGAACGTGCAAGCAAACAAACACCTCCCAGGGAAAATACATCCGCTAACATCATCTTTGCAGGTTAAACAGTTGGTTGGCTAGACAGCTGTGGCATTTTCAACAGCTTTACAAGTTACCTACAAATCTCAAATGTTCATCTAAGATGGGAAATTGTTTGGATTATATTTTAATATCTGTCGTGTAACTTACAATTACCAGGGCCACTCTGTTTATGTTGTGTCTCTCTGTTGCTGCACACTCAGCTGTCAAACATGTACACTGTCCCGCCCACTCAGATGCCTTTTTAGGCTAAAAGAGCACTTTTGACATACCAGGAACAACATTTTTCTCTTTCAAATGTTTCAAAGGAGAACAGTAAAGTACAGAATAAAGCAAAGAGTACAGTAAAGTACAGAATAAAGCAAAGAGTACAGTAAAGTACAGAATAAAGTAAAGAGTACAGTAAAGGCCTATATGGAGGTTGATGTGGACTGGACCTCTATAGACGTTGCTTTTGGTATAAGTATGCAAGAAAGCATGAGTATATTGAAAAATTGAGCATCCAGGTTCAATTAATTCAGATACCCTTACTCTGATAATGGTCGTACATTATATAACAACCTGTTTGCAGTATTTACATAACAATTGGGATAACTGGAGGATTCCTTCTGATTATAATTGAAGTGCATGTAAACACTGAACTTCATAGACTTCTAATTTGCCTTCCCTACTGCTTCCTGCAGCTACACTAAAAGGTAATCTACTGATGTGTCAGTACCTGTTCCAACTAATTTCAACCTAACCATACATAAATAAAATGTGAAGGTTACAATAACATGGACGGGGCTTTGCATATGAACACTGTTTCCGTTTTGGCCCTACGATGAAACGTATATACATGCCTGGACCCATCCATGGACTGTGCACAGCTGGACAGCTGCATGGAATCAAAGGTAGGAGCATAAAGGGAGGGGACAACAGTTTGCACTGCTGTATACACCCTCATAAAGGACTATGTTGTCTATGATAGGAGAGGTTGTCTGATGAAGGAACACCTGGTAAGGGAGAGGCCCAAACCTGCTGAACCCTCACAGTTATTCCGTCTTTGTATTTAAACAACACAACAAAGAGACCTGCTCCTATACAGTGCACTGTACCGGATTTGCAATGGCAAAGTTAACACAGAAGAACTTGTTTAGGCTGCTGATGTGAGTGAATAAGAGAGAGACGGATAGAGAGAAAGAGAGGGGCGTGCAGACTTACAGTATGTCAGACAACAAGGTCAGCCCATCCCGGGAGAGGTGTTGGTTTTCTAACAGAGTACAGCTACTTGAAACCAAGGTCACTGCTCTGTGGCAGAGAGAGGGACAGGAGAGTAGGGCCAGACAGGGACAGTTTTGCCACATGGCCTATGTATAGTTTTCATGTGTTGTGCAGCCTGAATGAGTGCCTAAGTGTGTGTTTTGTAGGGGTGTGTGTGTGTGTGTGTGTGTGTGCCTTGAAATTGATGGAATTTAGATCACTGGCATATAAAATAAATAAATAAATGAACAAATAACATTCAGGGCTGAATTTCCTGAAACCAGATGCCTTTCTGACATAAACAAATCATTCCATTATCGCTGCCATTAGGGCTAGAAACCATAGAGTGGGGATCTTAGCTGCTTCTCATTCAGTCTTTAGCCCTGCATGCTTTTGACTGCCTTCCTAGAAAAAGAGGCCCATTGACTAGCACTGCATTGTAATATAGTGAAAGATTAGAGCAGAGTTTCCTGAAGAAACTTGACACGGTCAAACATATGGTTAAGTTTAGCAATTCAAACTAGCTGCTAATCTGGGCTGAGCTCTTACACGCCGATGTGGAGACATAAAACTATATAAGGCAGCATGCGTCCCTTTGTTTTAAATGTCCACTGTCTTCAAGTTGATGGCAGCATCAGCAACGCCAAGAAGGAATCATGAGTGGCTTAGCTGTAACTCTGTGAAAATATTTAACTTAAAGTAAACATCCCACTTTGGAAAACTCCCCCAGGCAGACGGCTAATCTCTGTTTGGCCAACTGTACGTCTTCTGCAGAGTCACTTTTTCAGTAATATACTTGACATGACATTATAAATAGTAATGGTACAACTACCATTTTACTCTAAACTTTGTTGACTGATCTGTGAAAGTATTCCTCCTTGCTTTTCTCAGTGAGACCCAAGACCAACTGAGACTTGAAAAAAATGACTAAGCAGAATTTGTATTTGTACATATTATCAACACCTAATATTTGTATTAGTGCAGAACAGCCACAGGGGTTGAATGAGGGCTGTTGGATGGACAAACAAAACCAAACTGTGTAAGGAGGGAGGGCTACTTCAATGTTATCTTATCCTCCCCCACCTTGGACAAGGGCCTAGCAGCTCTAAAATTAGCCGTCACATCTAAACACAGTCTTTGGTGAAGCAACTACGCTTTGATGGGAACTTGGCTCATGGCTGACACACTGAAAGTAAACTCAAGCCCATTCCCGACTGCGGAGATGAAGCCAAGATAGCATACAAATGCAAAGTAGAGACAAAGAGTCCTCGACAGTCTCCAATTTTACATTTACATTGGAGGCATTGCATGAAGCCCTTAACAAAAGTGACATTGAAGTAACCCACTACAGCAGCAGTATAAACTTATAAATCATCAATATTATGTGTAGAGCTGGAGAATAGCATATGCATCAATTTATTAATTTATTAATACACTAATAATATTATCAAACAATGTAAACGTGTGAACACCGGATAACCACCAATAATAATACATCAATACTTGTTATGACTACAATCCATATCCGTTTTTAAGTTACTTGCATGCTGTTGCCGTATAGATGATGCATAGTGAAAACATAAATTATACCAACTACAACCAAATCGCCCAATCTGTCAAAAAATCAGATATGACAGTCTAACAATAGCATAACCATCAGTGCTTAAACCAAAAATTGTAATTGAAAATCAAATCAATTCACGGGCTTTAAGTCAAATCAAATGGTGGATTTGGAGAATAGCAACATATGGTTATATATTTGTATTTGTGTTGCTGTTGGATTTTTGCGAAACCGGGCTGTTACACGTGGAGTGAGTCTGGACAAAGACAGTTGAATGTTGAGTCTCATTCCCCGCTTGTCAAATACTGATTTCGGGTTGGTGGGTGTGTCCAAAGTTGTGTTAGTATTTGACAACTTGAGAATGACACTCAATCAACTATCATGCAAAAAAAAAAGGCAACATAATGAATAAAGCGTCAGCTACTCAGTATAGCCCTAACTAAAAGTAGCCAAACAACTTGAGTGCCATGCCAAGAGCCACACTGCAAAAAAACAAAGCAAAGAAGGAGCTTCTGCACATATATGGAAGTGATGCTAAAGATGAATTAGAATTACAACAAGAGAAAGGAGCGGATATGACTAAACAGAGAGACTGTGACATGAAAAAGGCCATTTCTCTTAAATACAGGGCTCATGTTGATGACGGAATGAGTAGATAGATACATGGCAATTCATAGACCACCAACATCATAAAGCAGCAGTGAGTCTAAAACAGTCTAACCATCAGGTACAGATCCTGTTTGTGCGTGCATGTATTAACATGTACTTAAGCTTGTGGAAAACAGTGATTGGGAAGAAACTATGACCTCCCAGCAAGAGCAGAAAAAAGAACTCATGATGAAAGCAAACAGACATCCTGTGCTCATGGCTGAGCAGAGATACTAGACTAGAAAGTAGATACTGGAGTATTTTTATCACACTTGTTTAACCACATTATTTGTATTTATTTTTAGACAGCAGAAGGAGCGTATGTGATACCAAAGATATGCTTACAGTATCAACATTTCTTGGCCAAGGCATTAGATTTCTTTGTAAAAACACAGATAGGTGGCTTTTATGGTCCTTATACATATATGCTTTCCCTAACACTGATAAAAATAATCAAAACCTTAAAGATTAATAAAGATGCAAAAAATAAAAAAATAAGATGCAATATGTAAGAATCCGCCACCTATCGAATTCATTCTCCAAACAAAATGGGGAGCATCATATCACCAGGGTGATGGCTAACTGCTGCTAACTACAGCTTCCATTAGCTAGTTAGCTCAGGTAGTTGTGCAGCTCATGCTCATATTAGCTGACTCTGCCCGGACAGAGAGCTTGCAACATTGGTAGAGTGTTGATGTTGTTTACTCAGGCTATCACTTCTTGAGGTACAAAGTGGCTATGGGCTAGCTGGTTAGCATGCTAAATTCAGTAGAAATCTTTGCAACTGTCTAACTGATATTTCTTCGCATTCTATTGATAATTTTACGTAAAAGGTGCAATATGTAAAATGTTAGTTTAAAACATTCAAAAATGTACTATTGCAGGAATCCTTCTGTTCATTACAGACAATCCAAGAGACTGACAAGAGGCTACTTTTTCCAGGTTGTATGCAATGCCAAAAACATAAAGTTTACAGAATTCCTTTGAACCCACAGCAATTCATGTTTTTGGTAATTTTGATTATATGTTTTAATCATGATGATTGCTTGCTAATTTCAACGCCAGGACACAAACAAATATGACAATGATTGTTTCATTTCAAACGTCATGTAGATGAAACACCAGATCATTTTGAAATTAAGCAACTTTCAAAGAATATTTTCAAATTTAAGCATATTCATAACCTTGAAAGCATAATGGTTAAAATGCTTCTACAGTGATTATAGGCACGTTATTTGGATTAAAATCAGAAGAAACAAATATACGTCTTGAACACTATCTACTGAAAGTGGTAATCTGGAACCTCACTACTGCTCATACTTCTAACAGCAAGTGTCTTCTGGTCCTGATTTACTTTCCTCCTTTATCATTTCTCTACTGAAGTCCTTTGTCATCTCTCATCAGTTTAGTTCCCAACATCTCAGAGGGAAAAATACAGAAATAAAGAGAAAACCTTGAACTCAATGCTGCTAGATGTTGTACAAAAAACTGTTGCCATGCACTGCTATTTATCCTTCTCACTCTCACGCCTACGACTTACTTCTACTCACACAGAGTGCTAACTGGTCTGAACCTCCATTACACAGAGCACACTGGCCTCCCACTCCCACCCTACGAACAGTGGCAGACTGCCAGGTGGGGAAGAGTGTGTTTGTGTGTGGTCGAAACTGAACAGGACAATGGCACAAAAACATGGAATTAGGGAATACTTACAAACCATCTCACAACCTGTCAGCCTAGAGAAATCTGACTCAGACTCTAACTGAACTCTAACCTTCTGTGTCACCGCTGGGTATGCTCATGTGAAACCCCTGGGCAGGGAGCAACACACAGTATGGCGTTCCCTTGCTTCCCATCTCGCCGAAACTGTACGACCTATGGCAGACCTCAAATTCCTCTGCCTAAGATGTGAGTTCCCTGCCATTCAGCTTGCTATTAGCGTATTTTGCCGCACTCCATGCCACAGTGCCTCGCCTGTTCCCTGCAAACAGACTCCTTCTATACGGCATCAGTATGCAGCCTGCCAGAGGGGGAGGAGGAGGAGCAGCAGAGGGGAGGAAGAAGGGAAGGCTGGGAAAACAAAGCCTCTATAGTCGTCTCTCCAGCCGGGCCAGGCCGAGCCGCACTAGCGGGGGCGAGTTATGTAATGTGACTGGCAGGGCCCACTTCCCCGTTCAGAGCTGCTGCACACACTAATCCCCACTGAGGAACAAGCCCTGCTTAGGAGGAGGAGGAGGAGACAGAAGGGGAGCTGTGAGGGAAACAGTGGACAAGGTGTGATTACAAGAATTTTAGCCTTTCATCTGCAGCAAATCGAACACACAGACACCTCCCCTCTCAGCTCCTCCGCTGAAAGATAACAGTCAGAATGATATCGGTAATGCTGATGGCTGGCTACAGCATATAGGGGAGTAGGGTTTGGCAATATGTTAAAATTTTCCAACTGACCACCATCAGCTCAACAACTGCCATTTGCCAATATAGTTGAACAGGTACGGGTGCAGCATGTGCCAGGAGTGGGGGAGCCCCCACTCCCCACACTAGTGATGTGAAGATGGGTTCTTTAAAAGCCCTGTTAACACAGCTTCTTCATGGCAGTACTGTTGCGCCTTTATTCTGCCTAGGAGTTCTTCCATAAGAGGTTTAAAGACAGAATCAAGGATTATTGTTGTTCTGCCTCTTAGCCTCTGGAGAGAGGAGAGAGTAAAGGCGCCGAGTAGACGTCTGTGTAAAAAGAGTGAGCCAGCAATGCAGCAGGATTGGACAGGGCCGTGACATTTTGATGACATGTTTTGCGGTGTCCCGCAAGCTGGAGACTTAAAAAGCAGCTAGCAGCAGTCAGCATGTATCTCAAAAAAAGAAGAACAGCAGCCAAGAATATCTGGAAATTGGGGATACATCGAGGTCTGGGAACTCCACATACCCTCCGGACAGAGGACGAGATACACTACCATACAAAAGGGACAATAAATGATTGTTACTACCATGTAAGTCCACAGTTTAGAGACCATTGCGCTTGCGAATATAAAATATCACACTAGACACCGATGCTGTTGTGTTGCACGTCACACCTCTTTCGCTAGCAGAAACCCAGCATGCTGCTGTTGTTTTGTTCAGTGTAAATAAACAAAGGTAAAGGAGTGTCTTTATGGCATGGCACTGCATCATGTCTCTGTAAAAAAGGCTAAAGTAGTTTGGTTTGTCCAGTGCACCAGCCACTAGAGAAGCAACTCATTGATGACCCCCACCTACCCTGTAGTCTAAACTCATAGATGTATGCAAGCAATGAGTTCGCTATGCTCCACAAGCTAGCTTTTTCCAGTCTAATAAATAAACAAAATAAACTCACAAAATGTCACTTAGTAATATATTCTTACACACGTTGTCCGTATGAAACAGAAACATAACCGTACACCTTCTGAATTCAAGTGCCTTGCTTTCACCAAACTTAGACTACCTTAATTGTTCTATCAACATGGAAAAACACACTTCAAACTCAACATTAACAAATAAAACTCCCCAAAACAATCAGTTAGTCTTTCCACTGTTCCAACAATCACCAACTATGGTTTCTCTCAACATAAGGCCTTAATTATCCGAGTTAGATGTGAAAATATTCTGACTCTGCATGCCGTTTTCCCTCGCTGGCCTCTTTGTGCTACCGGGTTAGCTTGCAGAACAAGAATCTATCAATGAGTAGCAGCTCTCATTCAGTCTTCAAAGGAAGACCATTAGGTTCAGCAAAAATGAAATGACAAGAATTGCCCCAAATCAACCAGTGAAGGACTCAGCCAATCACTCAACCCTTTAATTATGATATGCGATATTGAGTGACACATTCAACACACTTTGGCTACTCATACCAGAATCTAAAGGTAGTGATAGTTCACACAAGGTCTGGGTCCATAAATGTCTGGGTCCACACACAGCAATGCTAAACTATACATTAATACTTGATATCTGTGACAATTATATGTACTGGACATGGATGTTACATTTACAGTGTTGATTTTATACTGGAGAGATTGAACAAAGCAGCCGGTGCAAATGCTCCGGTCTTGTGCAGTAGGACCTTTTTATTCAGTCATGTTATTAAAACGTAATGCTTATTATGTAACAGCTTCAGCTCTAAGATCTTATTCAAGCGTCTTTGCAACAGGCAACAGATTATAGAAAAATGTCTGTGTGAAGGGGCTTCTAGTCACCACTAATACCACAATTGTGCATTATAGTGGTTCTATTTTCATGCTAAAGCAGCGAGTTGTCAAACCCACATAGAGCCAAGATAGGGAGCAAGTAGACATACTGTATATGGCATGAGAGGGCTGAGAGGAAGTGGCACCAAGATCATCACATAGTGAAAGAGAAACACAAGAGTGAAGAAGAGGACAAGTGATCAACAGGCACCTCAGTCTGTTCTGCTAACCGCAGAGACCAGGTGGAGGATTTAAAGCAGTTAAAAATAAAAGTCTGATTCTGATTTACTTAGCTGCTTGCCTGGAAACCATGTGACTGGCATCACATGAGGAGAGGGAGGTGGAGAGTGGCAGAGTGTTTCTGTGTATGTCTCTGTGTGTCTGTGTGTGTGTGTGTGTGTGTGTGTGTGTGTGTGTGTGTGTGTGTGTGTGTCTGGCCCCCATAGGCACACACGCACACAGCATGTACTCCACTCCTGGCACCATAATAAGCTTTGTGATCAGTTTCCTTGGTTTCCACTGACAGTAAGCAGATATAGGCAGCTTGGAGAGGTAAACAGTAGCAGCTCTTGCTGGTGCACAGCCACAGGCACACAGACACAAGAGAGAGGCGGGTGGGAGGAGAGTAAGAGAGTCAGAGACATAGGGAGAGGGATAAATTTGTGCAGAAGAGGGGGATGAGCCAGTGTTGCAGCTGTTGGTTAGAACGGGATAAAAAGAATAAAAAAAAATGTTTTCCAATTTAACTTTGATGTTTATTTGAACCCCAAGATTGATCTTTCCATCTGTGCCTTTTCTCAGTGAACATGTTCATCTGCACTAAATAGTGTGGTTATTTGTTGTAAGTGGCTGAGTTAGGGCTGCAAATTAGAGCCCGGCTGATATCCGATTCTTGGGGATGATGCTGACGCAGATATTAAGGAGTTAAAAAAAAATCCCTCAAATGTGATTATCAAACACTTGAGACAAAGACGGCAGGATATTTGACAGTTTACCAATAAAACCTTTTTGTCCAAAATGACATCAATGTACTGAAACAGTAAACTTCACTAGGTGAATTACCCTAAGCATCATATTCTGCATTATAATCTCTAAAAAAACAAGGTTTCATATCGATTATCAGAGAACATATACGCCAATACCAATATATCTCTGATGGGCAAATAACATCAGCCAACCAATATATTGGTCAGGTTCTAGTGCCAATTGTGCAAAAAGGTCTACTGCTAGATAGCTGGCTAGATCAGCTGACTAATCACATCAGTCTCACTCATGAATGAATTGTTACTGGTTATGCTGACCAGGTACAGTTAACAACACTACTGTGACTCCAGATTGTTAGCCTACTATCTTGTAGTCAAGTTAGACATCACATCAATGAGGGGAATAGACTCATACTGAACCCTGCATACAAATATCTGATTTCAGTGACACTTGGAATAAACAGCATAGATTGCTATGGTTACAAAATGTGACAGGCATGCTCCTTTAATGCTTCTATTGTAATGTTCAATGCACCGCCACACCATGATTGCACCAATCATGAATGCAATGCATGATTGCAACCTTCAAGTAAAAACTTATTTGTTGACAGGTATTTGAACAACTATGTCCCCCATCCAGGTGTGTCATAGTTTGGTTGATGTGGAGGCTGTGAACACAGATGATGTCCAATAAAAGTCCTCTTGTGCTTATTATCTAGAATTTGATCAGGATTTTCAGCTACATTTACACTCACTGACAGAGATGTTTTTGTGCATGTGCAATGCGTGTGTGAGTGAGACTGAGAGGGTAATGGAGGGCTTTTATTGGACACATGCTAGTTCTGCACTACAGAAGCTATGACCTACTTTTCACAGTCTCCAACACACACACACAAGCACACAAATTCGTGCATGCACACACACACAGAGACACACACACACAAACTTGTGCACGCACTGACACAGACATACAGCCTCTGACAAAGGGACAGGAAAGCAGAGGTTAGGCATGCACTAAGCCCCGTTCTTAATACATGCATTCCAGTGGATAGAGTTCAATGCTGCTGTGCTTTCAGCCTGCCTGTTGGTACAAGCAACTCCTGCATACACAATCTCCTGCATGACTGACAATAAAGGGTAGAGCCTGATACCTGTAGTACGTAAGCACATGCTGTATGTATACAAGTATATACTCAAGCAGAGAATGTTTTTCTTTAACCTGGTTAAAAATAAATAAATCAAAAAAATAAAAACACACCACACTGGTTGTTTGGTCAAACAAGAGGTACTTGAGCTGCCTGATGTTCTATTCACTGCAACAATGACTAAGCTAAATAAATTACAAATATGTTCGGAAAAATACAGGTCTTCACGTGTCACATGGTCGACACCAACGTTAACTCCATTTTACAAAGCATTATGACTTCTTAAGGGGAGCCACAATTCCTTATATGATAAAATGAAGTATGCCCGAAAACATAAATAGAGGGAGGATAATAAAAAGATAGATGGTGCAAATGTGACGATTCAGTCCTGTGTTGTTGAGTTGCTGTGTTTACAAGAATGCCCACACACATACCATATTGTACAGCATACCACGAATTATGTTGCCAGCACAAACGGATAAAGAAAAAATAGCCAAAGAACTTCTCTTTAAGAAGCAAGCGCTTTAACAAAAGTGTTTCAATTATTTCTTAAAAGATGTCATTTGTCAACATACCGATTCCATGGCTGTGGGAGAATGTCAGTGGGCTAAAATCCAACTAGAGAAACACCTGCCGCCGCCGAGTCCACAGAATCCTGAAAAACAAGATAAAAAAAGACCAAGCATTAATTACTCGAACAGCACAAGCTGTTTCACATTCGTTACGACGGATGGGTATTGGGGTGGATGCAGAGGGTCATGTTTCTCTTCCCAGGATCAGTTCTCCCACAGTTCTTTCAATGAAAGAACCAGATACAGGGGTACTGACATGCAGTAGGGCATCTGGTCATCTTTTCATTACCTCAACCTGACAATGGGCACAAACTTCATCTTTATCCATAAAAACACAGCTCTGCATTTGGTCACTATGCGCCTATATGATCACGATGCATCACCTGAACTTTGTCATGGCCTAAACAGAATGTAACGAGCCCAGACCTCCATTGCTGTTCTGTTTATCAGTTTACTAATAACTATGGGCTGATTTTTGACTTAAGGTTTACCTGCTGATTATAAGAATATAAGAATGTAGACAATCTGAAATATTGTATTTTTTATGATAAGAGCATGAAAGCACTATACATTCCTTATACGCAACATTGGTTTTAATGAACTCTGAGTCTTTCAAGAGTGTATGTGTTTATGTTGTTTCTGAGCCCCTAACCTAAGACAATTTTCTATCATTATAGACAGTAAGGTTATGAAATCTTGAAAAGACTCAACATTTGATTCAACCCCAAAAAACAGTCTGTATTTTGTGTTGTCTGGAAATTACTACTACTTTTTTCTACCAATTAATACTGAACAACTGTTCAAATATATAAGTATGACAGCAAAATACATAATATGGTCCATTTGTGAAGGTAATCTAACTGTAAAAATGATGCTTCCATCAGTTCCAATAACATGTTAACAATAGTGACCACCCTATTTAACATGTTTATTCAATTGGTTTCGCACTGAACTCTGCATATAGATATCCGATTTCAAATTCCCTTGATATGTTGTATGTTGTATTTTGTTTTGTTTTGTTTTTTTGCAATTGTGAAAAACAGCTAACTGGACATACTTCTCTTGTAATATTCATTGCACCACTCAACACACAAGTCTATTAAACTGAGACATGACAGCATGGCAAGGAATGCATTAAACAGATTCAGTAACAAGTTGCACTTTCTTAGCTTTAATGTAAGTTGCAGTTTAATGACACAATTAGGACTTAAATCTAGGGATGAGCGATAACACTTATTACCCAATACTGATACCAAAACCCAAACCTATGGGTCACTCAACTAACTCAGTAACATTTGAAAAACAGCAATATTTAGCTAGGTTGGTTAACATTATGTAACATTTGCCATTAGTTGTACCCAAATAAGAGAGGCTATAACAGCAAACTCACTGAGTGTACTGAGCGTGGTTGCCCTTAGAGAATATGTCCATATCATAAAAGCCAACTGGAGCAAAAAACAACCAAGCCCAACCAGCATCCCAGTCCTGCTCATGTTTCTAACATCCGTGGCCGGTTGCCCTTCCCCCAGTCCCCTCCCAACTATGAGGACAGGGATTTATCAGGATTTAGGAGGCAGGACATGGGGGGTATTTAACAGAGGCCCAGTGTTGGGCTAGACTGGTGACATTCCAGTGATTATGGGACCCCCCCTCCCCAAGTTGAACCCACATTTGTTCCATCAATCTTCTTTTAAAGGCCTCATAAGGGGACAGAAATCCAACAGTCAGTAGCAACTCACTGTCAGGTTCAACACCATTTAAAAAGACAGTACTTGCCTGGGAAATGATTTTACCAGACAAGTGCTTAGTTATTATTTTTAAGTGTTATAATATCAATAAGACCTGTCTGGAGGGTTTTACAGGATAGAATACAAAGCCTGATGGCACAGGCAGGGTGGCAGGTGGGTACACGGGACAGGATTAAGGCCAGACCTCACTGGGTTGGCCTAAGTGGTAAGGAGGATGATGGTTAGATGCGTATTTGTGTTTGTACTGGAGTGGAACCTGTGGGGCTTTCCCAGCGGGAAGCACAGGATTGACGGATTGTAATAATCCAGCCAGGAAGCAGAACACTACCCTCCCAACAGAGTTTTGGAGACAGCATACAGATAATCCCCCTTGATGATCACCTACAAAAACTGCCAAGAGACCCAGATTTAACCAAGAATTGTCTACTATAAAAAGCATAGCTACATCAACAAGCATAACAACAAAGGCAAATCCAGAACCTTTTGGTAGACCAAGGTTAGTCTCTATAGATAAGATACGGAGAGATATGCAATATACCGTTTTTACAAATGTATTACTGTACAATGAACATTTCTACATTGACAATGATCACCAAGTGAAATAAGTGGAGCCAAAATCAAATCAATTGTATTTGTATAGCCCAAAATCACAATCACATTGCCTCAATGGGCTTTATAATCTGTACAGTGAACAACATCCTATGTCTTTAGACCCTCGATTCGAGTGACGAAAAACTTGCCTCACAACAGAGGCAAATTAGAGTAAGAAAACTGATCACTTATTGTCTATTTCAGAAACAATTTCACAGGTGTACCAAGCCTCTTAAGTGCTGCTAATGGTTGAAAATTGCATTTAAACTTTGATATTTTGTTATTTTAGGGGATGAAGAAAAGCTGTGATTTACCTCTGAGTTTTCCTACTACAATAGGTCCAGACTGACACTTCACTTTTACTTAACAAAACTTTACAGTGTGTCTTCAAACACTCCTCTCCCTGGGAACAACAAGACAGCATACAGGACATTCCCGCTGCCCACAAGAACTGAGATGCCATGGATAACATTACTAACACCCTAGGTATAGAGATACAGAACAGTAGCCAGTTGCACCAGCTCTTCGCAAGGTCAAACTTAGCTTTGTTAAAACATGAGTCTTCACTTAGTCAGGATTGGGATGTATGTGTTAAGCTGTAACCATCAATTTGACATCTACACGCACATAACAGAGTGACTCATGGCCAATGGCCAGCTGTGCTGAGGTTAAACAAGACTGGGTATGAAGAAATGTGTGCTTTTATCCCAATATTTAAATCGATATCCTGTCTGCCCCTCCCTATGAAGGCTGGCTTTCCACTCTGCCTCCAAGTCTTGCTGTTACAACCGTCATACACCCTACCATCTTTCAACGAGGTTGGACAACACAGTTCCCTAAGAATGTGATCATTGTATTTATTCAAATGGTACAGATCACAGTAAAACTTAGTTCTGACTAAATGCTTTTACATGCACATACATTAACGGAAAAATTACTATACCATTTATTTGCCTCTGGACAAGCATCTTTCAGTTGCTTCTATCAGCATTAATGGTAGGAAGTGCCAAACAGAACTGTGCTGAGGAAGAAATTTCCAACTACCCAACATGTTTACAGGGTTGGAGTGGTTGCTCACTGGGTGGCATTGACAGGCTCCTTAGTAACCGTTGCTTCCTGGCTAATTAGCTTTGACTAAGCTACACCATTAGAGAATGAGAGGACGACACATATGTGTAGCACACACACAAAAAACTGTTGACAGGACAATTTTACACAAAACATCAACTACATCCTCAATCAGATTAGTCACAAGAAAGATAGAAAAAAATAGTGTGCACAAGTGTTAACAAACTGGCACATATATTTCCAATATAATCTATATAAGCCATGTTATATAAACTCAAAAGACTAATTCAGTGGAGCTGATTAACATGTCAAACCCCTGCCTTAAGTTGGACTCCATTGCTGCTAACCTTATGTCAAAAGCACTGCCTCCACACTATGTGCAGCTGAGGCTCAACATTCAGCATTAGCATGCATAATTTCAGCAAATTTTTTAGTTCTGCATCACCATGACAACATGTCTGCATATTTAATTCATCTGCATGTTCAATGGACATGTCCCTGTTATCTAACAGCAGAATAACATGTCCCTGTTATCTAACAGCTGAAATATCAGCAGTGTGTTTTAGAACACTAAGCTCATCACAGCGTTGGAGGTGGTGCGAATTACTAGTGAGGAACACGACAGTTGCAACAGGTGAGCTTGCACATGTGTGTAGTCGAGGGAGCTTTCCTACAGGCTCTTCAAAACACTGCTGTATGTGAGAGAACTGGTTTCAACAGAGACTTTCAACAAAAATCAGAGGCCTTTGTTGATGCAGACGGACATGATTGCAATAAGGATAAATGTGTTGACTGGAGCTCAGAGAATGGTATTGCAAATGTTACAGTAACTGCATTTGGTTGCAGTGAAGCAGGAAATATTGCTAACTGGTTTAGCTAACCGTTGAATCAGCTGTCTCAGCACTGCAAATGTCCCACTATTTTAACCTACTATGGCTACATACACACCAATATGTTTTTGTTTTAAAATGCATAACTTTTGCTATGTTTACACCTGGCATCCACACTACGCCGGCGTCTTAGAACCACAAAAAAGTAGACTTTTGAAAACACTGCTGGCCCCGTTTTAGTTTGAAAAAACTCAGTCCTGATTCATCATGCCCGTTTTCTGAAAGAAAAACAACAGCAGTCATCAGCCTCGACGACTAGCATTTAATTCAACATAGGTAATGAATAACAGGCGTTGCTGACCCATTTGTCTATTCAAGCAAGAACACAAATTCAAGCTGTTGTGTGGTTAAATTCTTAATTTATATTGCTACTACTGCCTACATTTGACAGTTCCCATATCCAGCGGACTTATCACCCCAACATGAAGCTCTGTTGTTTAGATGGGTGAGGCCAGGAGGAACCGATGCTTGGTGGGATCAATTTTATCAATGAAGTTTTTGTAATCATTGATCATTTAAAACAGAGTTTTAAAACGAAAACGTAGCTGTATGGATGTAGCGTATGACGATAGCCTACTGTATGCTCCACAGTCGAACATATATTATGGTATCAGGCTTATGAGTTGAGGCAACACAGAGGAGATTGGGAAAGAGAGATGTTAAATTTAATCGGTGAAATATACATACCAAAGCCATCAGGCCGCTAACAACATTTCCAGGTTTGCAAAAACAACATTACAAGGAGACCGCTGGTTCCCTAAGCATGACCAGTGGTGACACATGCCGTTTGTGTGTGTGCAAATGAAAGAGGACTCCCCTCTGTACTGTAGGATTAAGGAGGACACAAGGGGCTCTAATGCTGGCTTCAGGACACAGCCATCTTTTGTCCTGCTTCTCTGTCAGCTGGCATCTGATTACAGGAACAGCTTCCATTTCCACAAACTGGTATCACCGCTTCATTCTATATGGGAAATCTGGACCATATATCACAAACACACCCCGGGGCTACAGAGAACCTCTCCAGTCAATCCTGTCTGGCTGTCCTATCAGAGAACAGATCAGAGCCAGCTGAAAGGTGACCTGGAACACCAGCACTGACCTCTGTCTGATTTCATAAAGCATTGCCTCGTACACATCATGCAGGGACATTAATGCACACTCACACTGCAGCCTTTGCAGCGCAGTAGATCATCTCTAACAAAATTCAAAAGTCACAGGCAAGCTGAATTGTGTAGAGTTCATATACAAGACACAGTAAGCACAGGATTAGAAATGTTGGCACAAAATCTAAGCAAGACGAAACTGAGATGTAGTGCTGCTGGGCTTGATGAAATAAAGCACTTTTACACATCACAGCCTGATGACAGAGCTCGTATTATTCTGTTAGCTTTAAGTTTTGTGCAATCATTGACAATGTGGTAAAAACAAGTTAGGCAATATCAATCGAAATGAGACTATGGCTGGGTTCAGACCGACTTTAGCACTGTGTGAAAAAACGCAGTGCCTCTGTCGACACAGTGGGGGTGACAATGCAGAAAAATGCAGAGCTGTCCAGCATAAAAATTAACATGACTTGACTTTTGTTGGAAAGCTACAGGACCTCGCTCAGCAGGAGCTGCGTTGGCCAAACATGTGCAGGCATACACTTCTGTTCGATTGCTTAATGTGTAATGTGAACTTCTGCTGTTGTGAGCGCTCCTTATATCATAAACATCTGTGCAGTAGATGGATAATTATCAACGATTCTTATCAACGAGAATAATTGACTAGTGGACTATCAAAACAACTAGTAAGCACTGTTGAAGATAAATCATTCATTTGAGATTTTAGCATGGTGCAGTAATAAGTAATTTGTCTATTCAGAGCTGTTGAGACGGCCATCTATCAAAAGGAGGTGTACATACTGTAAGTTTAGTTGTTGTTCAACATATAATATTTAAAAGAAAAATTCCACATTACACCATCTTTAATAAAAACAACTTAAGATATTTAGAGAAGGAAAGACTACCGAGTATCTCAAACAAGCATGCTAGTCCAATCAGACCAAGGCTCAATTGTAAACAACCTCCCAGAGCCGATCAAGGACTCTGCTATATCACCTACCCCCATGTTGGTCCCGCCTTCGTTAGTTAACTTTACTGGTTGTATTTTAAACATTTATGACATGACAACTTATAGGGATTAGTTGATGACTACTACTACTACAATGATGATTGTCCTTCTGTGCGGTGTTTAAGCATTTCATAAGCAATTAAACTCATCGATCTAGCTATTCAAACTGGACTTCATGGATCGTTGTTTGTCTCACCACAGTGTTTCCTCAACACTCATTCAGGAGTTGGACCCCCACAGTAAGAACATTCACCATCACAGCTCAATAAAATGGGAAAAAAAACGTTGTAATCTAGATAACAAAACAAAATACAGGCCTAGTGCGTGGAAGAAGCACTTTAATCATGATTAGTTTGCCAAAATTAACAATATCATGGCTGTAAACCTACAGGGATAGACATGGAACAAAAAGAGGAAGAAAGAGAAAATGCTGCACCAGTACCTGTAACAACACCCCCGAAAATTCGTAGCCCCTTACAAATTTCAAGACAGGACTGATTTTTATCTGTACGCCCACTAGGTCCGTACAAAGACAAGGGATTACTAACAAGCAGTTCGGATTTTGCTGAATAAAGATGAAGCGGATCACATGCCTTCAGTGTCCATAATATCTAAATCTATAAACAGAATTGCAAAAATATGTGTCCATAAATAAGGCTGCATAGTGACATTATCTGTCAATCTACACTGAAGTAACAATTATCCAGATATGGGCCCTTTCCACCAACACTTTTGGTTGCATGATTCAAAACATGCCATGCTGATTTGCTTTTCCAAAACCAGTTTAACCATGCCAACAGCAGGCTGCAGTGTCGTTGTGCTTTAAGAAGGAATTTGGGATGCGGTCTATTAAGGACATTTTATTACTGGACACAGTGTTGGAGGTGGAGCCCTGTTCATTCCTATGAGAGCTGCTCAGTGGTGTTTTGAAGCCAAAAAAGCTCGACTTCCAGGCTATGAAAATACCTGGATTGTCAACCGAGCCGACTAACTTCCAGTTGAGCGCCCAGTTAACTTGAAAGGGGATAAAATAATTTAATCGGGCGGCACTTCTAGACTTTCCAAATGTTATTGGCCCGGATGGGTCAAATTCTGACAGTGAAACAACTCATTTTGCAGGGATTGTGATGCTCAAAGAATTTATTAACCGTTTTACAGACACTTTCACAATAGTTCCATTGTTGTTTTCTCTTCTTTTATGACTGTTTCCGGCATTCGTGACGTGAAGCGTGACGTCAGTGACGTACAATGTAACGCTTCAGATAAAAATCACAGACGGGTTGCCTTGCCTGCTAGAAGTGGGAATGGGATCAATAGGTGCTTTAGCAGGTTGATCAGCGTTTAAAAAACCTGTGTAGACCCGCTAATTTTGGTGGAAAAGCAGTATTAGTTTACCGTTTCATCATGTTCACTTTCAACTGTTTCAGGATTTGTGTTAATTTACTGCTGGAGAAAACCAAACATTTTCAGATTTTGCTTCTTCATGGAAAAAGCAGTTAAAACAACTAAAAACAGAGGACTTTATTGTGAAAACTTTAACACTAAATTAGCAGAGCTTTGTGAGTGGCTATTTTTCGATAATAATGCGGGAAGGAAGAGTATTGACAGCCGCTCCATTGAGCACTATTTGAGACAAGCATGTCATTAAAGACATACCTTCAAATGCTTAGCCCTGTTATAATGAAAATGCGAATCCCTGCTGTGTTAATCCGATGTGCCGAGTCAAACCAAGCCAAGCAAGCACATGTGTATGGAAAAGCCCCAATAGTACTAGTGTTTTGATTCATTACAATATTTAATATAAACTCTAATTATTAACATTTCAATTTATCTAAAAGAGAAAGAGACAGGCCCAGTGAGAGAGCAAGACAGCTGAATGGTGCTTGTAATTAAGCAAATAGAGATAATGAAATGTTTTAAATCTGACAAACACATTTGACTGTTTAATTTCTACTGTAAAATAATGTATTACAAAATATTGTGCAAGACTGATAAGAAGATGACGTGTCTATAGTATCTAGGGAGGTTGGCTGTCACTAGAGAGCTCAGAGATGGTTAGTGCAGTGATGTTGACGATGTACCCACCCCTATATAAATGTCTGAGCGCTAAAGAAAATAAACAATAGGAAGCAACAGCAGCTCAATATACCAGCCTGGGTTCGGCCTGCAGTATGCCAAAGCATCAGGTATCAGAGCTTATTGTAATATCTTCACTAATTAGATTCAGTCATCTGCTCTTCTATGCTCAAACACTGGAAGGGAAATCTGACACTGGAGGGTGTGGGGAGACAGCTGGGGGGAGGGGGGAGATCGGCCAGGGGGGAGGAGAGAGAAAAAGAGATGCACACCACACCTCTCCTCTTCAAAAACATCTACATTATTGATAAAGCCTGGCTTCTGCAGGGAGGGACCACAGCACACTGATCCTCCATATCTCAAGCATGAGCAACCAACACAGACAGCACATTGGCAGCTCTATCCGAATCAGTTTACAAAAAGGACGTCCACACTAGTGCCAGAGATAAAGTATCAGCATAGAAGACGGCAATGAGAGGTAATAAAAAGCAAATGCAGCATAGAGGATGAGAAGTGAGGGTGAACAGGGAGCAGGTGGTTAGGAAAAACAAGAAAGAAAACAAAGATAAAAAAGGTGAGTCTGTCAGATGGCCGGGATGGGGGGATATAGGCTGAACAACAAACCTGCTAAATAAAAGCCTGATATTAAATGAAGGCAGAGAAGTGAGGGGAGGAAGAGGAGAAGGGAGGGGATGAGGGCTGCAATGAGAAGGCGGCAGCAGCAGCAGCAGCACTCGTGACACAGTTAGCGACAGCGCTTGTTTGTTCGGCACTGCTCAGCTCACTCGCTCAGCTCCACTTGCTACGAATCTTCTGCTGTTGTCAAGGTAACAAGCTCTCTGGACTGGGAAAAAATCTTCACATTCAAAAGATGTCTTTTCAAATGCTGGCCTTAACCTGAAGCTTGCATGTGTTCTTAATATACAGCCTGTGCAACTGAAGGTATCTTCAGCTCTGCTGTGCAGCTAAGACCAATGCTTCTCTATTTTCCATGGAATTTGAACATTACTGTTACTTAACACTGTGAGTGTTTTCAATGATGTAGCTGGAATGAAAATGAAGGGCAGCATTGACAACAGAGTAGTTAGAACATTCATACTGATGCTGTTTAGAGTTTCTTTATCAAATGAATTAATTACAATGAATACTAGGCGTCATCAACGACACTAAATCAAAATTTCTTTGGCCAGTTAACTACAGTCCTATCTGACTAGGTGAAATGGCCACGGAATTCACATAATACAAATAAAGGTACAAACCAAAAAGCATGTGAGTTGTGCTCACATATACACACATATAACGACCAATTACAGCGTGGGCAGGGAGAAAAAATCTGCGGTTCAGCAAGAGCTGTTGTGTGTTAAGTCCTTAAGTATGTTACGCTTTCATAAAGTCCAATTTAAAGATTATTTAAGATTATTATTTCACTCTTCAATTAATATGTTACTGTATTAGGACTTAACAAATGAAACAATGGTGCTCCACAATCAACCTCCAGTGTTGCGCTCACAAAAGATGGTGCTGAATGCATATCAGCGCCCGTAGTATCATGGTATTATACTTATGATAGATATCATTACCTAATAAAGTAGGCTTAATAGGCCTGTCACGACAACTACTTTTGTGGAGGATTAGAAATATTTGCAAGACTATTTTATTGTCTTATTAGGATCATTTTATGCTACTGATATAATGACAATACAATGGCATAATAATGAAAGTACAACCTTTCAGAGAGCAATTAACTTTTAATTCTTGATATTTAGACACTGGAGTTGGAATGTGAAAAAAAAATAGGACATAAATAAAAGATAAATAAAATTAGAACCCATAGCCAAAACGGTAAATGCTTAGATGCTACATTTCTTTGTAAACAAACACATGTAAACACAATGGGCAAAACCTAGATCAGCAAAAATAATTGTGGTAATGTAAAAATCTGCATAATAATAAAATATGAGTTGATAAGATTAATGTTTCTCTGCTTTTGATAAAAAACATAATGTGTCTGGTTCAGCAAATATAGTGAGTCGTCTTCTTTCAGATTTCTCTTTTAGGACCACAGATTATGGTAAAGTAATTATTCATTTGTGGGACAACACTTTTCTATCATGCTTCAGCTCACTGTTTTTATGAATGTACAGCTCCTTTTCTGATTTTTCAAATCTTATTATGTATGATTACACATATTGTGCATAAACAAGTAGCTCTTGCAGTCATGTTACAGCAGCAAAGGCCAGAACTGCTGCAAAAACAACCTGCACTGATGTGCCAAGTCACATCAACACTCTATCTATAGCTTCCAATAATTACAATTACCAAATATTTTTACCTCTACCAAGGAGGTTATGTTTTTGCCGAACAGATTTCCAAGACACTAGGATTGGTCTTGGCCTAGCATAGACTTAGTTTTGGTGCAGAACTGGAATTAGTAGCTTAAATAAAAGGTTGCTCGTACCTGTAAGTGAGTATTATATGATGTGGACAGAGAGCCAGATCTAGTGGATTTAAATATGTTTTATTTAATACTGGATTAGGCTTAACTGAATTTCGAGGGACTTATTGGGCCTTGTTGGAGGAATGCGATGGACTGAGTGCCATTCCAGTTATTTTTGTCTGTACTTCATTAGTCTATATCATTTATTCTGTAAAATGTAAAAAACAATGACACTTCCAAATCTATCACAAGTCACCAGAGCCCAATGTGATGCCTTCAAACTGCTTATTCTGTCTGCCAGGCAGTCAAAAGCCCAAAGGTATTCATCAGTTAACAATGTTATGAAAATGTGAGAAGCAAGCAAGTAAACCTCAGTTCAGAAACTGCAAATGTATCCTTATTTCTTACATAATAGATGAGTGAAAGTTTCCTTTCACAAATTATAGGTTTTTTTTTTACATTTTGTCAACCAACAGCTCAAACAACACACCAATCATTTCTGCACTCACACTGTAGCTCTTGAAATGATAAAAGCTACCAAACAGTGGTTCTTAACTAGTGGTGTTAATGTCACATATGCCCATGTCACACACTGAACCTGCAGCGTCGCTATCATTAAATATGTGTCAAGTCCAAAAACACACTTCCATGTACGATGCACATCAGAACAGCCTCTCCTATCATTTTCTATACAAACCTACACTTCAGTGTCGACGAGGCGTGGGTTGGCGTGGGTGGACTTGCTGCCCTGCAACAGAATATGCCACTGTCCTATTTTACAGCATAAACACCGGCTGATGCTCATGAACAGAAGCAGTTCTTTTCAGACTCTCAATTGGCACATCCCTGCTACTCTGCACTGATTACTTCTCTTGTCAGGTGATAAGGATAATAATATACCAGGTTAGAAGAGTACTCTGATTTGCTGTACAAATGGCCTAAATGATGGATTGTAATATCTACAAATTTGTTAAAGCAACCCTTTCCATAGCTTTCGACTATATATTTTCAGGCATGCATTCTCACTGATGCCGATACCTACTCTGCAGTGTTGTGAGGACAAATCGACCCTAAATATGTAATCATGAAATTGCAAATTAAGCCAAAGAATGCAATGTGGCACTTCAGCCTCTGCCAAAAGTGGACAAAAAGCCAAAATTAGCCTAGTAAGGTATATCATATTTGAGTAGAAAAGTGTTATTTAATCATCATGCATCATTCAATATTAAATGTTTTTAACAATGGCATTATACACTAAGTGCGGGCCAGCCAGCCTATTCACTGACACTGATTTGATTTTCTATCAAGAAAGCTCGCTCTGTCATTCAGCCTCACACACGCACAAACAACCTGAGCATTTCCACAGTTCTGCCATTTGTCATTTTCTGTTGCCATGGTTGCGGGGGAAGACAGTGCTCTGTGAATATTGGAAATGGAGGAGTAGCAGCACATGGTACATTATCAACATAAACACCCGCACATGCTCTAACACCACAGAACAAGTCGACTGTGTTGGTTCTGAATGCCTGCAGCCATCCGTTCACCCACACAATTCTCAGCGAGTTAAAAAGTAGTCATTTAATAAATATCTCCAGCTGACACACATCGTCTCCACACATACTAAATCATGTATCCAGCTACAAAGCCAGCTCTCTCAGATTCTATTAATGCAGTTGTTTTTCAAAATACATGTCCCTTTACGATAGGTAGCTAACATGATCTGTATCAGACAGTGTGGATCCGCAGTTTAGATGTTGCATAGTGTAATTTCCCCAATACATGCAGGCACATTCATCAGCCAATATCTCAGTAACAGAAACTGCTAGGCACAACTAACCTAGCCTGCTGCATGTGCGAGTGTATGCGCATCATGCATGATGCCACTGTCACCTTGATGAGAAGCCATTTCAGACCTTCCTCATATTCTGCTGGGCTTTACCATCAGAATGCCTCTTCTCCCCGTTTGACAGGCTTGAGCCACACACAAACAGCTCCTCTCAGAGATTTCTCATTTGGTCCTCATTGGAAAGCTGTCGGAATGCCAGAGCGGGGTGTGCATGAATTAAAGCAGTGTGAAACTACTGCAAAGCGTGCAGAGTAGGAAAATTGCTATGGCAGTCTGTGGCTATGCCTGTATATGTGAAGACAATAATGCTATAATAAACATGCTATATGACACCCGAGGCCACCAGAGTATACTTGAGCTACTACGATAAACACTGATTGCCAATGAAGGCTGTATACCATGAACACACCCATGCAGCGTGAGTGTTGTGTATGTTATTTTTGTTGGAAAGATCACACAAAGGATCTGATGTAGAGGGCTTTGATTCACAGATGAAAATGACTGCAGCCATGTGCACACTAGGGCAAAAACATAGAAATCGGTCTGGACAATGTAATGCAATATAAACACAGACTATTGTCAAAAGCTAAAGAAATGTAATTTATACATGACACCAGAACAGCAGTAGTAGTATTAAGACACAGGATAGCTTATTACAAGATATAGCTGGTTTGCGAGTGCACATGTTCTGAAATCATGTGTGTTGCGTTTCTGCAGGTTCTCGATTTCATCTCTCACTTGACACATATCTTCCTACCCATTTGCTTCCTAGTTGAATCTATGGGAAATAATTTTGTTTCAGGAACAAAACAAGACAAATACAGTCAGTCAGGTATACAGATTCTAATTTGAAAGAAAGAAAAGGTCGCGTGTATCATACTGGACTTCATGTTGGCCACATTAAGGTCTATCAGCAGAGCAAAACTACTTGCTGACTATGAATATGCATAATTAAATGTTGGACAACACAGCAGAGCGCAGCAGACGAAAAAGAGGAAAATTACCAAGGCTGTCCTCGTGTGCGCCTAATTTACTATGATTTTTGCGAAAGGAGGAAACAAGGCAAACAGTTAGGTCCAACGCCCTTAGCTTCCTGCAAGCAGTGCTTCCTGAGGAACCAGGGCTACTGCATAGAGGTGGGGATGTGGGAGGAGACTGTCAGAGAGTGAGGGGAGAGGGGAGACGAGCATGCAAGAATGCAGATAGAAAGTGGAAGCAGAGGAGGAGAGAGAGCAGAGGTGTTAGTGGGTGGAAAGACAGAGGAGGACAAGGGGAGAGTCGAGCCAAGTGTGTGAGGGTGCAGCATAACAGTGCACCAGAGGGCTGAGTTCAGCAGACAATCTAATCCGTCCGAGAGTCACAGGGGGTGATATGATGAAATTTAACAGACACTGGTATGTTGCATGTTCGTACAAAGAGCACGTGCGTGTTTGTGCAAAAACGGATATGTGGAGAGCATGTATATTGCAATGAACACACCTGCATACATCAACATAAACATGCAGGAAAAGTAAGAAGAGCTAGCAGGCAAAGGAATAGTCCAAGGGACACTTGACCTCACTCATTTTTATGGTGATGGACTCAAAACCCCTATGCCCCATCAACCACCCACTCCAAATTTAGCCTTGTATTGCTTAATAATTAAATAGGAAAAACATTCATAATAGAACAGCCGTAGCTTTAAATAGATTTCAATTCTGAAAACCTTCTGAAAAAGGAAATATTCGTTCTAAAGCGCTCAACAGCAGTACTGGGTGACGCTACTTGGCAGATCAAAACCTTGGGGCACTTAATGAGGTATGAACCAAAACATAACTTCTGACAAATATGGTGTGAAATGAAATGCTTATGGCAGAATATGTGCCAGTTAAAACTTACAGGACCTGTGTTTTGTTTCAATGCGCAGAACATTTAATGTTGGGACTTCAATATCCTGGCTATGAAAAAGGCCATTTTAATGCAGAAGGTCATCCAACTCTTGATACTGTTTTTATTACAGCATTGTTTGCCAATTGTCTTACAGGTGTGATTTTCAGATGCCATAGATCATGGATGTAATACTTCTTAAAGCATTTTTCCAGATTCTACAAGTTAACTGCACACTGTACAGTAAAGAAAATAAAGAAATGGGACCTCAAATTTAAAAAATGTATTCAAAATAAATATAACAACTATGCTTCAAGGAAAGGACAACCAGTAAATTATACAGAATGGGTAGCACTTGTGCTAAAAAAGAAAAAAAAAAAAGCCAAAAAACATTGGTATGATCCTTAAACAGCAAACCCTTTTCTAAGAAAACTGTACATTCAAAAGAGGCTATGCAGTGATTGTGGGTGAGAACTGGCTTTGCATAGGTAATGAGGAAAAATAAAAGACTGTCCTACATCCACGCCAGAGATTACACTGCTGGCTGCTGTTTCTATAAAAAGATCCACTGCAGGGAGTATGAGTGACACGCACACACGCAACCACACACACACACCCTCACAAACCCACACAGATGGGCACAAAAACAAGGCAGTATATTTATAGGAAGGAAGGTTCTAGTATCAAAACAACTTTAAAAGATCAGCGTCTGGTTAACTCTAGTCACCCAATCACAGATCTGTGACTATTCCAAGCCTTGGCAGGCAAACACAGTGAAATGTTGGAGAGATTATTGCTAGCTCCAGGCCAACTTCAAATGTCTTTTATATTTCCTGTTCTTCTATTTTTCCACTTCTCATTTAGACTGCTTCCTTTCTGGGCAAAACAAATACCTCACATAAGTGTCTTCACAATGTGACATGGGAATACAATGTGGATAAGCAAGTCTAGATACGAGGGCCTGACACATGTTGGCCTGTAGCTTTAAGAACTGCTCTGTGTTGCCACATATTCAGGAGGGAAAGTCCCTGTGCAGGCTGACTGAAGATGATGTGATTTTCCACTCCCTGCTGACTACTCTGGTTAAACACAATGGCTAATTCCTGTCCCTGCACCAAAAAAGAGTTAAGACATTTTGTTTTCACCTTGTCTGTCACTTAGTAAGAATATCCCAAATGCTATTAAGTTAAAAATTATTCAAGGCTGCAACTTATGATTGTTATTAAGTATAGCTTATTCTGTTAACTAATTATTTAGGACTAATCAACCAATTGAAAATCTCAGAAAATTGATACGAAATGAAAACTGCCCATTAAAATTTCCAGTTGCTACTTTTGTCTTAAGGCCCTGAAACACCAAACTGACATCAAAGAGCTAGCTGCGTCAAAGGCTGAACATTGGGTTGCCTCACGTCTCCTGTGTCTCAGCCAAAAAGCTGCACTTGAACACACGCAAGACTACAGCCAACGTTCAATAACCTTGTACTTTCTGCGCTTGGGTGAAAGGAAATGGCTCTCTGCCAACATACAAACTGTTGTTATGATTAAGCAGCATTTTTTTTTACTTCACTCGCTAATATAGCCGCTTCTATTCGCGAATATGTCCGATAAAAAGTTGCAAATGGCACTGGCAAAGAGGCAGAAGAAAAAAATTAAGGAGACACCACGCTACATGAGTCAAATCAAGGATACTACAGCCAGGCTTTCCCTTTCTTATTACGTTACTATGTTACTTAGTTGAACAACCAATCAGAGTCATTTCTCTCTTGCCGCCACTGGTTCTACATACTGAATCGGCCAAAAAGCTGCCAACAAGGGCAGTCCGGGGTCAAGGCCCTTACCAAGGGACCGAACAGTACCCAACAGCCAACTGTCAGGGCCTTTACAGTCCCAAACTCAAAGACTTTCAGGTTACAACAAATTACACCAGAGAAATTAACAATTATTGACAACTGATGAGCTTGAAACTTTTTTTTGCCACTGTCGTTAAAAATAATCAATTGTTTATCAAAACTGTTGTAAAGTCATTTTTGGACGATGAACAAATGGAACTGATGATTGTGCACTTTTGCACAATTTTGTCATGACAATATTAGTGGTACTGAATGGGATGGGGATTTTTTAGCCAGTTAGCTGGAAAACTTCAAAAGTAGCACTCAGTTGCACTGTCAGTTGATCTGTTTGGCAAATGGGATTATCTCATCATGACGTCACGTTACTGTAAAAGTAAAAGCAAAAGCAAAATCAAACTGTATTTATAGTGCAGTAGATTTACAAGCTACATTAATGTACACGATAAGAAAAGTAGGTGAGCTAAAATTGGCAATATGTTATTGCCATCTTGCCTTTTATGCCATTTCTCCATATTACCTACTAGCTTGCAAGTTCACTAAATTAGCTTTGATTTTTTTTACATTTAAATGTCCCATTGCCAACTGCAGCACACACAACTCAACATTTTAGAATTTGACTACTTGAACATGTAAACCAATCACACTTCTTAGAGGAGGTAAGAAGGAAACAAGGTGATCATGGCACTGGTTCAACAGCAATAATGGCCATGCAGAACATGTCTAAAAATATATTTAATCTATAAGTGGTGGCCTTCCATCCACACTGTTCACAACAGGAAATGGAGATTTTCAATAAGGCACTCCAAAGTGAATACAAAAAAAAGGCAGATAGGGAACATGAAGCTTTTTGAAAATACTGTGCTGTCAGATGACTTGGTGAGCATGAAATACAGATTTGATCGCAAGTCTCAATGCAGCAGCCCAGAAATTATCAGACGTGGTTGACAGGTAGCATACCCACAATCAAAACATTTCTTATATCCTTGCTGATGTATGCCAGCATAAAAATGAAACGAAGATATGAAAATACAAGCACTGAAACACTTTCTATGTCAAAACAAAATGCAATCTCATATATTCATAAGGTGTATGAACAATATATATATAAAACACTTATAAGTATAGACCACCCGTAGACCAAGGAGACAACCGGATTGCTTATCATTATCGACCCTCCAAGTGCCATTACTGTAGAAAGGTTTGCATGTGCCTTAGGACTGTCCTCCCATGCTCCTGACCTCGTCTGGATTGTCCCAGTTGTTATCTAATGCTGGATATTTTCACTGGAAGTCTTCTAGTGTGTGCACCTACACTCTGGCCAACAGCAAATTTAAAGTTTTCCTGAATGGGAGATGTCTTCCAATGAGAAGACTTCTAGCTGGTGGCTAGGGTAACATTAGCTTGGTGCTTGGGTTAGTAGGCAGACAGACAGAAAATAACACTGCTTTCATAAAATGCAAGGGAATGCGTTAATGTGGGCATTCTACTACACGTACCAGTGAAAAAAGAAATTATGACTAGGGCTGTGATATATATTGCTATATAAAAAAATACAGGAATTATACTATCATAAAATAGAAAAATTAAATATCTCAGTAAACCATAGCAATTGCAAGTAGGAATGAAATATACGTCAGGAAAAACCGGCACTGTAACAACTAATAGACCAGACCAGAACTATGTGTTCAATCGACTTGGCAAATAGTCAGTTTTTCTTTCTCCACATTTCCAATCCAGTTCAAAAGTAATGACAACTGAAAATTTTGCTGTAGGTTTTACTGCAGATCCTCACAAAACAGCTCCACAAACACACATCCGGAACATGAAGTCAACCACTACTCATTCTTTATATCAGTTTCTCTGGGAGATTCATAATGGCACAAAATGAACTGCACTGTCAACTGGCCATTGGGAGCACCAGCAAAATCCTGGCACTCCCAATAGCCAGACACCTCCTCCTGAAACAGACACAAGAGACAAGGCTTATGTTTTACCACAAGCTGGCTAAAGTGACACAGACTTCACAACGTGATCTAATGGCAAGGGTAAAGCTTACCCTTGTCACTGACCAAAAACACCGGCGGCACACGCTTGCTGTGCATGTACAGTCTGCATGGCACTCACTAGCGACAAACAGAACCGCGCAAGTTTTCCTTTTGTGTCAAGCAGAAAAAAAGCTGTAGCAGAACGTGTTTGACTACACTTGCAGACACATCTTGCCATGTGACTATTGTGAATGCACATAGTGTCAATGCTGAGGCGATATATCATGGAGGCCAAACTACTGCACAGCTGTGTATAATGCCGTGAGTCCTTACAAAAACAATCATTCATCCTCCAACTAAATGCTCAAGAGTAAACAGTAGATCTGCGTAGATCTGCAGTATTCAACCTGGAATGTGAGCATGAACATATTTGACCGGCCAACACCGTATTTTTTCTAGACAATGTTTCATTGAGTTGTTGTAAAAGTTCAGCAAGATTACAGTTTTCTGCACATTTTTTGCTGCCAATGCAGTAGTCTTATTGAAATTAATGAGGTGGGACTGCAACTAACAATTATTTTCATTATCAATTAATCTGCTGATTACTTTTATAATCAACAGTTTAATCGTGAAATGCCAAAAGAACAATGTCCATCACAATTTCACAGAATCCAAAGTGACATCTTTAAATTGCTTTTTCAGTCCAACCAAAACACTCTTTATTTACTATCATAAATGACAAATAAGAAGCAAGAACGAGCAAATATGAGAGGGATGCAGCTTTATGATGCAGTGTTATTGCCGGTCTAAACATGACTTGAACACATTCCCCAAAATGCCTCTCAATCAATGTCACATGCACACCTCTGAGGACACCAAGTTATCCTGGAAAGCTGGGTGAACTCAGAAAAGTGACACACTGGCCTCATTTGTCTGAACTACAGTTTGTGTCTGAAGCCCCTAATGAGTTACAGAACGGGCTTCTTCCACCAGCCAATAGCACAATATGACCTCCATTACAGTGAGCCAGGAACAAGAACTTGAAACTCCGCAGCACATATGGGCTTCATAAATAAGCCTTGATAAAGATCTCACACAAGTAAATCATCTGTCTGAAGGCAATTACCCACAAAATAAGAAGAAGGCAATGTACAAAAAGCAGCATCAACAATAGGTGTAACAGTAGAGGGCTGTTAAAACGGACACTGGGGTGAATCACAACCTCTTTATAGCCACCAGCCTGGTTGTAAAGACAGAAAAGAGCTGAGTGGTGAAAATGCATGTACTGGTCAAAAAGGGTGCTTAGATCCTTTGTGTTAAGTATACTGCCCCACAGCATGCTGGGGGGAAAACAAAGTATGGCTGCATGTATTGGTAAGCAGGGCCCCGACTGACGGACCTCATCTCTTTGGTATTTAGGTATGCCTTTGCTTTTCATTCACATCCCAACTGCACCAGCACAGAGGCCCATCTCCCCACAGTCCTCCCTCCCCCTTCCTGTTGTTGCATTTCAATGTAAATGGGTGGATGAATGGCTGCAGCTGGCCCATCAAAAGGCCAGCCGCACTGAAGGGCCTTGGTGATTGAGATTCAGCCAGGCCACACCACCTCTACCCTCCCCCACCTAACAACACTTTGTCCTAACACCCTTACCCCCTGTCTCAGCTTATAGCTTATGACCAACATGAAGAGGCCGGCTGGGCACAAGAGGGCTTAACAAAAACTGATATAGCTGTTTGCCTCTGAGCACAACAGTAGTCAGCATGAAGCAATTTCTCAGAGTGGCAATAAATCCCCGACATATTTTATTTATCTCGGGGTGAAAAAGGTTGGTTATGGACAGGACACAAAATCTTATTCCATCTCTGCAGTGATGGGAACCAGAAAAGACAAAACCACTTTCACATGTATCGCATTAACCATCAAACTGACATTCCTCTTTTAAGAGACCATGTTGGAAGAGGGGGCTGACACCACAATAGGGAAAAATCTGTCACAGCAATCTAACTGCTGAGAAACGCATTTGTTTAAGTTCTGTAACAGAATTACTGTATAAACAGCGTTAAGAGAGTCCTTTGGTACACTCCATTCTTGGACACTTTGACAAACAAAGCTTCTGATTTCCAGTAAAACTACCTCAGTACTGGTGGTGTTGTGTACCACCATCAGCGCACCCAACCACCAAATTATTGCTGAACCAGCAGTAAGCAGCCTGCAGCTCTAGCCTAACCAGTTCACTGTGTTTACCTGACCCGACGAACAATGGTTAAAATGCCCCATCATAGATCTAGTCTGACAACAATTTAGCTGATGTTTTGGGGCTTTTGGTGTAGCCAACAGATATCTGGATAAGGGCTATTTGGCTCAAGACCTACCCTTCCATGCACTGGTCATAGTTTACAATCAGCTGAGCAACATGAGAAACAAGAATGGTGTTGAGGCATCAACAATCTCCATAAAAGGATATGTGCATATGAACGCAGATTTAAAAATGTAATAAAAAGCTAAATTGTTGTCAGACAATAGCCAATGGGTTCCAAGAATGCATTTTGGCTTGTCTTTTTCTTTCCATATGGACTGCTCGCCATTGGTCAATACAACTAAGACAACAAACTAGGGCTGCAATTAGTCGTAACACTGTTGAAATCACTATATGGCCAAGTGCAATATTAAAACAGCAATCGATAAAGGCAAAATGTGACAAAACTGCCTCATGATGAAGTGTTTTATTGGTACAGTCCAGAAGCCTTCTGATACCAAAATCTTGTCACTTGCCTACATATACTGCATTCATATGCAGATATCCGTTTATAGGGATTATAATAACACCAAACTAATCTACTATCTACTCACTGAAGACTCTAGCTGCGAAAAGCTAGAAGCTGCAGGTTAAATAAATGATGAGCTAACATTAACAGAAAAAATTCTCTCACTTGCACTCTCAAACTTCTGGCTTTGAGATGTACAATATGTTCAGTTTTGTAACATATTAGGTTTTTTAAAACATATAGTATGCCACCTTAGCTTAAGATAGGCATGGAAATTCTTTTAAAAAAGGGCCTTAAGGTTGAGGAGGAGAAACGGAGAAAGTAACCAGGCGAGCAAGAAGCCTGTCTTGTCTTTTTCCCTGTGTGTCAGCAACAGGCTGAAAAGACCAGAACAGCCAAGCCCAGAGGGACACACCACACAGACTGTCTCTCCCATCAGCTCCCAGACCTGGCCGACTAACCTCAGAACATTTCCAACACCACGTATGGATAATACATCATCCCCTGCAGCCTCCTCCTCAGCAGCACATCCCATCAAAACACCAACTGTTGTCTCCAGATTTGCACCACCCCTAATTCATGCTTGCCCAGACCAAGGCACACAGCCATTTGCCTAATAGTGTTACCTACTCAGGTTCTCTCAGTGTGGAACACATGCACAGATGTGAAGGTGCTTTTTATAGCCAACACTTTCACCTATTATTATTCTTCCTTCAGATAACCTAGTCTTATCTTGAATTCCAATGGTAGCATGTCTATGACAAATATGTTAACTAATAAAGCTACTCAGAAGATGTGATGGTATAAGGGAACAAATTAAATTGGCAATTAATACATTTACTTGAGGAGTTCACAGTTTGAGACAATCGTGACTCAAACTTATAATGGCTGAGTCTCTTTGGGGTAATTCAGAGTGAAACTGAAATTGCAATTAAAGTGTACCCTGTAGGCCTACACAGATATCTCAGATCGTAGATCAAAACCAAGCTTAACAAATCTATGTTACATCTATAGCAACTACTTCTTTTTATAATTCTCAAGGAAAAACATGTTTATTCATCTTACCATGAGAAACATTACTTCTGTCATTGGATTTTAAATACTGTAAATCAATATGCTAACTAGCTAAGTTTCAACATTTTATGCATACCTGAAATTATAATTTAGCATATCAGTAAGTTTCCTTTAAAAACAAGGGCCCAAAATATTCCTTTTCCAAGCTTCGATCAGAAAGATCAAAAGCCAAGTCTGTAAAAAGCACATTTCTGGAGAAGCAGCAGCATGCCAGAATAGAAAGCCTTTCCCTTTGATGTGCAAGAGACTCAGGGAAGAGAAAATATTATTGAGAGCGGTGCAGCGGTAGGCTAGGAAGTCAGCACAACCTAACATGAGTTTAAGACGCCATCAACCATCAGGACCTCCTAAACCCTGAAATGAGGCTCTACAGTCCCTGAGGGAAACAGCAGGATTGGGCCCCGCCATTTTGTTCCATTTCGCTTCGAGGATAGAGGAGGGGGCAAAGGACTAGGCTGAATTTCAAAGGGCTTCAGATGCCATTTGAGTATCCGCAGAGATTGTGCTGGTAGAACAGCAGCTATAAAAGATTTACACAACTCGAACAGGGAGGAAGAGAGGGGAGTGAGAGAGACACCAAGACAGAGAGAGAAAAAGAAAGGCAGAGACAGACAAAGACAGGCAAGAAACAGGAGTAGCCATGCTTGTTTACCTAAAAGGACCACACTCTCAGCATGGGAGGGGGAGGGGAGTGCCTGCATGGACAGAAGGCAGGCCGAGTGGGTGCTGGTGCTGGAGTTGCAGCTAAAGGCTTCTATACCCTCTTACAACACCAGCTGTTATTCTTCTATTTGAGACTGACGAAGGTTTCGCAGCAAAATTCAAGGAAGAAATTGCAAAGTACACTGCATACTATGTGAGCCACCTACTCATCTCATTAATGTTAAATAAGACACATTTTAATCTCATATATAAATGTAACTGCAAAGTTTGTCAGTAAAATGTCTCACATTTAGAAACTCTAACAAGACCAACATTATTCTTGGCCAATCCTTAAATTACTACCCCGGGAAACGCAACAAAAAACAAATGTGCTTTCTCAGAATATTAACAGCGACGTGGTTGTTATGATCTTGGCTAGTCATTTTCAAGAGAAGTATTACATAAATACAATCATACACTGAGGGTATTTCTTAAAATAACGCCTTTGCTTTGTGTTTTGACCATTCGTACACACGTAACATCGTTATAGGTTACAAAACGGACCTTTTGGAAAATTCTTTACAGGGTGACAATATTCATATTTTCTGTTTTCAGTGTTTACGTCTCGAGGGGCAGAAACAGATTTTTGGACATGATGACACAGATATCTACATTTGCTTCCTAAATGGGAGTATATGTTATGATGTTGGAGTATCTGAATATGTACATTGACAGAGTGGATGTTTTATAGTTTATATTTATAAAGACACAAACTCACTTTGATAATACAATAAAGGAAAAGAGAAAAACGGCTGCTTACAATGTTTAGTTGACAAAATAGCATTACCCACGAAGATACCGTGAAGAGGAGTACTGTTTTCCTCCCTCTTTCATAGTATTTTCTGTAGGCAACCACCCACAGAGTAGACAAACTGCTTCCTGTTTACAACAGCACAAGCATGCTAGTGTTGCCACGGGGATGCAATTTTCCCACCAACTCATAAGCTCATCACAACACCGGTGTTACCTGGTACGCCTGGCTTTTTACATGAAACGATGCTCACCATCCGTAGAGCTCTGAATTAATTTACTGCTAACCGAACATTTCCTACTGCTGCATCTTCACAGTCTAGGCATTAACTTTTATTTTGAAGGAGGCTTAACACAGGTGAGGCAATGTGTTTAGTGAGTTTAGCGCATGGCGGCCACTTTCAGCATTTTTGACAGCGGATCAATTTGAAGTACGACAGGGTGTACTTTTATACAGTCTGTGAGAGCAATGGAACAAGATGGGGTTGTTGGACGAAGAGCTGCAGGCAACAGGCTGCACACCTCCAACTTCTCAGTGAGATAACCAACTCCTTTTCCTCAGTAACGTCATCAGGTTCCCTGTTAGCATTGGGTTTAAATCAGAAATATTACCCAATAGGTGCTTTTGTTTATCGCTTTGACAACAAATCCTCCACCATCATTTTGCCAGTCAACTGTCCTTACTCTTATTATGTGATAAGTGAAATGTGACTGATGCTGCACGTAGCTACACTTTCAGTTTACTGTTGTAGCATCTGTCAAAATGACGCTGAGGGTGGTGGGCAATTGGTGTATGACAAAACACTGTGTAACATCAGTAACACCGACTACAGCTGCAGGCCTAACGCATGCCCAGTGCTAATAAGGACAGAGATTATTTCTGAAATGGTGCTAAAAATGAACTTCACCAAGAACATGAGGCTCAGTGTCGCTAAAACTGACAGTGATGGATTAAAAACATTTGCTGGATTGTGTAGGAAATTTCATAGGCAGAAAAATGTCCATTTAAGAGAACACAGTAAACCATGCAGCTATAAAGTTACTATGCAGAGTCATATTCTGAAGCTTTATGTCTACTGTGCTAATACTGCAGTGCTCTCTGCATCTGCTTTTTAAAAAACCTGCCCTCTCTCGTATATTATCCTTGATATGCTTTTCACATTTTGATGACATTTTTACTTTCATTTAGGTTTGACGGTATTAATATCTTGTCATATCAATACTTGTGCACAAGTGGGTTACTCAGTGATTCTGACAGGTTATCAATGATCATCAGGTTGACGTCAGCAAATGTTACTATCAAGCCACCCAAACACAGCAATAACAACAGTCTGGTTGTGTTTTCACCCACAATGCAAGGACTCAGTTGAGTTTGTCTTCACTCAGCTTAAAAAAAATACAAGACAAGATAGGGCCACCTAAGATTCAGGCAACAAAAATCCATTACTTAAGATCGAGGAGGAGAAGCGGTGCAGTCAGGCATGTTTACGACAACACTTTGTTTACAGCACCGTCACAGTGGGCTGTGGACTGTGGCATGGTCCACACGGGTCAGCAAGTTTCCTGCATCTGGGTAATACGGCCATTAATGGAGTCTGAAGAGTCATGAGACACAAGCGCCACTGCAGTATAAGGGTAGAAACATGGAAACGTTGCCTGCATATCTATTATTACACAAAACGTGTAACCCCAAGCTACAATCACATCTCATGACCTTTCTTAACTGCATTTCCTGTTGAAGGCAGAGGGCAAGGCTTAATTCTCTGGTAGTACTTATAGGACCAGGGGTCAAATCTAGCCATCACTAATGGGAAGCGGATGGGACATACAGTTCACAAGTGTCAAGTAGAATGGCAATTATCCTTACTTATGACAAGATATAGTTTGACTAGGGATGTACTGAATAGTTCAAAGTTTTGAAAGCTTCATTCATAACATTGACATTCGAATTCCAAATCAACATTGGTATTCTGCACAGCATTTCCTTTTCTGCGTATCTATTGATTCTTTTTAAAACCAGAATTTAAACACAGTCGCAGATAAAGAGATGGCTACACTAATATTTTTTAGTATTATACTATTTGTAGAATTGTAGATTTCGGTGATGGTTGCCTAGGATTGTTTCCCCGAGCGTTGTAAAGTCCAAAGGTTTAAATTTATTGTAAAAAAGATAGATTTAATCAGCATGTTTCACAGCATGTTTTAATCTAAGAAAATATTTCTCTTTAATTCATATTTGTTGACGTTTTCACTGCGGCCAAAAGAAGCAGTAAACAGGACCATAAATTACATTAATATAACCAAGTTAACAAAAAACTATTTCCATTAATACGCCATCATTTACAAACCACTGACAACTGTAGAAAGATGACAAAGATATTTGTTATTTGGTTAAGTCGTGTTCATTTTAAAGAGTTGCTTTCATGGAAAATGAAAATCTGCAGGACATGATTAAAAACGTTGCCATTATTTTGACCTATATTAATACCTGAGTAAGCCTCAAATTTTGCATTATTGTAACTAGAAAGAATGAATGTGTTGCATTAACTTTAAACATCAGCATCACATTAAGTCATGCCTCATTAAGAGGAACACACCACTGTAGGTCCTCACTAATATCTTGGCTTGGCTACTGTAATAAACTAAATAGAATTTAACACTAACACAGAATTTGATTCCAAAGGAAAAATATGTAAATATAGACACACAAGTTCCAACTACCTAAAATACATGTGAAAAGTATGTGTACAGCACATAATGTCAAATAGCAAATAAATGTAACTTTCAATTTCATTGACAGACTGATTCCAGTTGATATGTCAAAGAGAAACTGCAGCTTCAATGAGATTTTCTTTCTGTATCTGGGTTATCTTACATTCACAATGTAAACACATCAGTGTACTTGAAATAATACGTGTTAGGAATTCTGCAAAAATGCCTAGTGTCCATCTAAATCCCACACATCTTGATCTGCATATGTAACTGAATAGTGCATGTGATACCATTTGAATTGAGGCTTTAATAATAGTGCAGAGAAATAGGACCTACGCAAGCTCAAGGGACAGAGATATGCATCACTGCCTCTGCAGTGTAGTCAACATGAACGCCCCAACAAGCTAAAACACTCTCAGTATCTTGGTGGAAAACACCACCAGCGGCACTGCAGTGTTTTCCTCAGCATTGGTACTGCACCAAAGCAGAGAGCTTCTCCTCCATATTCCATTTCCTCTACAGCCCATCTCAAATCCTACCATGTTGTGTCCCTCAATTACATGTTATTTAACACAGAAAACACAGGCACTCCATTGAACTAACTTAGGTGATTACGACAGTTATCTATCTTACCACCCACTGTTAGTCATCTAACTGTACACAGACACCTCAAAGCATGGTTCTTTGAATATTCCCACAAAACACACACATTTTCTTCATGTGTTTGAGTTATGACAATCTAATTCATTGTTTGCCTTATAGCCAGTCTTGTAGCACATCTGTTGTGGTTACGTGCTGGAACAGACCAGCACATGGACAAGACATAGTGCTTCATGACAGGAATTTATGATGCTGTGCACACTTAAGCGGAAATGCAGATAGACTACTATTGCTTTAGATAAACAAAAATGGGTCAACATTTGGATGTGATGATTGCACTCCCTTGGGAAATGTAATGATAATTTTTGTCTGGGATATTGGAAGTGCCCATTAGAGCTTATCCTGAGTGTGCTCGACAACATAGTGTAGATTGACAATGCAAGTTAATTCCCCTTTACTTCTAGGAAAAACCTTCGATAATATTGCACAGGATCTGAATCTGTTGTTATGCATGTACGTACGTATACGTGCATGTATGGTAGCAACGTATGCAGCACTAGTTGCTAACTCAATACATTTAAATGCTATTATAAAACATAAACACATCGCCAGTTGCAATCCAATCACACATGGGCAATGATGTACCATAGCTAAATTTCATTTGATTGAACAACTTATGATAGCTTATGTTAGCTCAATGTGTAATGCACGAAATTAATGCCTTTTTAAGCATTTATCAGCATTTTAACAAATCCAGCTAAGCATAACCACAGAAAGGCTGCGTTCAAGAAGTAGAACAGCGAGCTAAAGATCAGCATTTCCAGTGAGTACAAATTACATAACCATGAAGCATACTTAAGGTATGTCTATGCTTACAAAGAATTAGGATATTAAGATAGTGCAAGTTGACCTCTGTCGCAACACACATCAAACCGAGTTAACCACGGGGGCAGCAACAGTCAGTTTGTTGTTATTAACGCATTAGCTATGCAGGACGAGTGAAAATGCGACTTACCTCTGTCTGAATTTCCACAAATTCAAATAATTATCAGAATCTGTAATGATTAGTCTACGCCGCGATGTTTTCGGCCGATGCTGGATGATCCCATTTGTTGCCGTTGGTTTACTATAGACTGGTCCGAAGACATCCGCATAAACTCGCGACGACCATCGCAGCTCAAAAGCAGCTCACTAGAATCGAGGCTAGCGCTAGCTTGTTAAAACCGTGCAGAGCAGCAAACGGAGGTCCCAAAGAAAAAAACAATAAAATATCCACGAATACTCGTTTACAGCGTAGCTATTTCATCTTCACCACAGACTACAAACCTTTAACACTCCATTTGTACAACGGTAGGCTTGCTTGGGTGAATCTAAACCATCAAAAGATCATATTTTGTTTCGGTTTAATCCTCTCCGCCAACCCATTCGAGCGGTTTTCGAGCGGCCTTTGACTTCAGTGTGTGGACGCTCTGGACGGAAACGCTTCGGGAATGAAACAGCCGTCCTGATTGGCTCTGGAGCTGTGGGCGGATACCGTTTCCGCACAGGATGAAACAGACGCCATTTTGGGTCTACACAGCATCCCGCTCTCCCTTCACAACAAATACAAGCTGAGCTCCAACGTGGCTGACCGGAGTTCACAGTTTCAAACTCAAGAGACCACACTCCATTATATAGTTGGAGACCAAGAAAAGGAAATGGAGTACAGGCGTCGAGTGCACTCGTTTTCCACATTTCTAGACTTTGTTTATTCCATTTTTAGAAACATGAACGTTTTGTATTCTGACTCGTTGTTTATGCATTTAGATTATTCACAGGTTATTTCAAATGCAAACGTTCGTGTGCACTGTGAGAAAATAAAGTGAATATTTTTAAGCATTTTGCAAAGCTGCTACTAAGGCATTCACACAAACAACGTATTAAATGTAGATATGTGTTTAATCTCCTCTCATAAAAGTACAATCACATGTGTCAGTAGGTTACTCGCCATATATAATGGTCTACTCAACGTGTAAAATGTGTTTTCGATGTATGGGTCAGACCTCAAACATTGGGTTTCGGTCAGACGAGGCGGAGATGGCAAGAAAGCGGAGCGTGCCGGTGGACAAACTTGACGCACCCACGGTCAAAATGAAACGAGAAAGGATGAAAGGAAGGCTCCCATTGGTTCAAGGAAAACGTCTCTACTCTGATTGGTCAACTGAATATGTCACTCAAACTGACCCGTACACGTCGCTTATTATGACATTGCTTTGATTATTTACAACAACGACAAGGATATGAGGGGCAGCACCCTGCGTGATTACCAGACTATTACTGCAGTTACTACACACTCCACTAGCTGAGGTCATTGACTAACGCTCCTTCTAGTAAAGAAGAGGAAGTCATCATGAAAGTGACTTCCCTGTTGTGGTTATTTGGAAAGAAAACCAACAAACAGCTGGCCCTGCATCGCACACAGTTACATGATTCTCTCCCTGAAAACGTGTGAATGCCTCTTGCAAGTTATGAGTCTCACAACTCCCAGCAAGATCTGTTTATATGCATTATTTCGCTAAACCTAACTGGACCTAGGTGTACTGGATCCAGAGTCGACCAATAGCGCACTCTGCTGGAGCACTCTTACAATGTCAGCACACTTTTATCTATTCTGCCTTAAAGCAATATCAGTGTTTTAGGCTATATCACGATACTCAACGATATCACGATATTTTTAAAATCTCCTCAAACGCACTTCATAAATGCTTGGACTGGGTGACAGAATCAAATATCTCTTAATTGATGCTACAATAATATTTTAGGGATGACTATTGGTAGCCTACTTTCACAAAATATGAACACAATGAGATTTCTTTGTAAAATAATCATGTGGATATAATGACAAAAGTGGGCAAAGGCAAGTATCAGAAATAGAACAGTCTGATAAGTTCAGAAAATTACATCACTTTACTGTAATACAGCCTTTAAAACCAGGAAAATACAACATGTATCAACTTTGTCACAATATAACATTTTTCTAAATTTAATATGACATATAGTCTCGTCATATCATGATAACAATACAATATCAATGTATTGCCTAGCCCTAAAACGAGGCAATTATGATATTGTATCTAGTCTTTTGAAAAAATAACGCCTATATAATGTTATGTATTTCTAATATTTTTGTACTGTTCTACTGATGTGCAGATTAGGGGTAGACCGATTATCAGCCCTGGCCGATTATCCGGCCAATATTCAGCACTTTTCCGATTACCAGTGTCTGTGATTTTTCTGTTAGATTGCCGATTAAATAAATTAATTTAAAAATCTGCTACTTTGGCCCCAATGCAGCAGTCTCTAACACAATGTCCCGCCCACAACACTATCTGATTGGTAACACGTCACAATTAATAACCTTCAAAAACTGAATTATCTGAATCTGCAAAGTAACTAGTAACTAAATGTAGTGGAGGGGAAGCATAAAGCAGCAGAAAGTCAAAGTACTCCAGTAAAGTACCTGAAAAGTGTACTCAGGTTTATTCCATCACTGGTTGTTTGAAATTTTGACACAATGAGTTAAATTTTTACTGCAAATGATTATCGGTCCCAAGTTTTCAGTCTCCTTGATTTCTAGTAATTGGTATTGGCCCTGATAAAGCCATATCAGTTGACCCCTAGTATAGATTACCAATGTTTTATGCGTTTTTTTAATACTCATCATACGACACACACACACACACACACACACACACACACACACACACACACACACACACACACACACACACCAGTATCCCATAAAACTGCCACTTTGCACAAGAAACTCAGAAAACTGATTCAATCTGTATCGTGACTTCACGTGCGGATTTAACTTTTCTGTAAACCTTCAATGTGACGATAAAAAAGCGCTCAGAAGCAGCAATAAAAATCTATTAAATCTAAGCTACAGAAACTGACTGAAATATTATGTGAGACTGCAGATTGCAGCACTTATACGCAATACTGCGTAAACATTGCGCAAACCCCTGCGCAGCTCGTAGCTCCTCGAAGAGCACGGCGAAAGGTTGAAGTTCAAAGTTCGGGACAAAGATGTTTTGAAAGTCTTCGAGATGTGTTAAGCTGCACTGTTCCATCCTCAGCATAGATTAAAGACAGCCTCAACAACAATGCTAATCAGACAGTGAGGATCAAATCAAATTTAGAGTAAATGCGTATCTTTTTTTTGCTTCATTTTCCGTGAGCAGGAACTCCGGAAGTGGATAGTTGCCGTGTTGATGTCGAGGTAGCATCTTTGCTCGGCTGCACTGTTGAATAACATAGCGAGCTAGCTAGCGCTAAACGGAGGTGGAGGTAAACAAGCGTGTCATAACACACAATTTCAGCTTAATAGCACACCCATAGCTATGGCATTGCAATTGTGTAGTTAATGTACTTATTAAGTGACAATATGTCAGCTTTGTTGTTGCAGCATCGTGCCGCCCTTTGTAGAAAACACAGTAGAGCTTTGTTGTGGACACTGTCGAGACGAAACTCTCATTTATTAGCAAACAAGTCAACATCCAGCAATAGTGCTGATAATGTGCTGTCCAGATGGGGTAGTGTCACAGAGATGCTTCTTTCAAAGTCAGTGCGGACCCTTACAAGTCAGCCACAGAAAGTCATTCAGGTAAGCCAAGAAAAATAATAATATAATGATAATAAGAGTTTCACTAAACATGATAGATGATTTGGATTGTGTCCTTTGCTGCTGGTGGTGACTGTTGGTGATGTGAGTTATGAGTACTCTTTACTTGGGCTATAAACTATGAAGAGAATAACAACGAGATTTTAAATCAGAGTCATTCATCGCTGTTGGCACCCATTATAACAAGTGTGAAGGACTCCCCCCTGCATTCAGATTGGTTGTAAACTCCTTTGGATGTGTTTCTAAGTCTGTAGCCAGGATGATTTCAACTCATTACAGTCTGATATTAGATCATTCTTTACTGCTCCTACACGATTGTAAGTAGGGCAGCACAGTTAATAGGATATTATCAAATTTACATCATGGCCAAGTGAAATATCCATATCACAGAAGCAAGAAATATTTTTTTTTGTTAAACTGTGTGACAAAACAGCATGATAATGAAGTACTGTAGTGCTCCACAGATGTCCTGGCCAACTAATCTTATTCTGCAGATGGAAGAAAACATGTTTGTTTGGTGCAGACCTCAACAAATCTCACATCTGCATGATTTCAATTGGGTTTTTTTTTTTCACTGAAAATGAAAATCGTGATACAAAAATGATCATTCCCACTAACTGTGAATTATATTGCAGTCGTATATCTGTCAAAAATAATCAAATCAAATCAATTTTATAAATATAGCCCAAAATCACAATCACATTTTCTCAGTGGGCTTTAAAATCTGTACAGTGAACAATATCCTCTGTCCTTAGACCCTCGATTCGAGTGAGGAAAGACTTGCCATATTGAGGAAAACAAACAAACAAACAAACCTTTTAACAGGGGCAAAAATATGGAAGAAACCTCAGGAAGAGCCACGGATGGACAGACATGCAATATATGTTGCATGTGCAGAATAGAACAGCAAGATCAGGGTTTACAAATTTCACAGAATATCTATCAATAATATAAGTAAAAAATAGAGTGTGGATCCAGGAGGACGACTGAGCAGGCCGAGGCGTCGCCAAGTGGGCACCACTCCACCATGGTGTCCTGGAAAACAAAGTCCATCATTAGCAAAAAAGATAATTAGCAAAAAAAACCCATCAGAATGTAAAAAGATTGTTTTTTACCATATCGTGCGGCCCTAGTTTTAAATGCATTGAATTGTAAGGATGTACAACATTGGATTTTTGCCAATATCCGATATGTTGATATTTTCCAACTCGTTCACCCCGATGCCTATACTTGATCTATATTCTCAAATGATTTTCCTACTAATTGCAGAGAAAACAGGTCACTTCTGCAGTGGAATTAATACTTCAAAATCTACACATTCTGCTTATAATTAAAGCGTCGTCTTATTGGCAGAAAAGTTAATTACGGGTGAATGCCAATATTTAATTTGAAGGCTTTTATCGATATAGATGAAGTGCCGATATTATTGTGCATCCCTGTGGTACTGTGATGAAATTGTCATGCATGTGCAAACATCAGCAAATGTTTTCACTCCCTGTCTGTCGTAACTTTTTCCTTGTAACATTGTCACAACAAATTATGTTGTCCCAATGTTCCCGTTTTAGAGTCTTCTTCACAGACCCTTGGGTCCGGCCATGGTGGGAATCAGCAAAGAGTTAATCAGGAACAACCTGCTGAGGAACCCTGTGGGAGTGGCAAATCTATTAGGTAAACACTCAATTTTAGTCTGATCATATACAACTAATACTTACGATTTTATTTAGAGCTACTGATGGTGAAAATACTTTATTTCAGGGGCAACAAACTTCTTCAGTACATCTCAATCTAAACAAGAGAAAAATAAAGGTAATGGACCAAAGGGAAACGCTCCTCCAGAGGGAGATGAAGGTAAGTGATGAACTGTTTTACCTGCCTGACACCTAATTGTTCACCGCTCTTTGTCTGGTCCCTTTATACTCATCTCCCATAATCCTCCTCACCTTTCAGATGAGAAGAAGCGTCGAGAGCAGAATGACCAGATGTCCCGGGAGCGCGTGCGGACCCTCATCATTATAGCAGTCGTCATGTCTGTGTTGAACTTAATTAATAGCAGCGGTGGTAACATCTCTTGGAACGACTTTGTCAATGAGATGTTGGCCAAGGGAGAGGTGTCACGTGTGCAGGTCATTCCTGAGAGTGACATTGTAGAAATCAACCTTCATCCTGGAGCGGTCATCTTCGGAAGGCCTGTATGTTGTGCCGGATATAATGAAACACATTATTAGCATTGTTTTTTTTGTTTTTTGTTTTTTTTACAGCAGATCTGCTTGCTCATTTCTCACCTTTTGCCATTTTTTTTTTTTTTGCAGAGGCTTGCACTCACGTACAGAATGCAGGTCGCCAACATTGACAAATTTGAGGAGAAGCTGAGAGCTGCTGAAGAAGAGCTGAATATTGACGCCAAGGACAGGATACCAGTGTCTTACAAACGCACTGGATTCTTCGGGAAGTAAGAACATATAAACCTTTCTTAGAACAGACTTTGAATCCAAAGAAATCCAGCCTGCGAATGTTTAATGAGCAATTTGAAGGAATACAATCTCCATCCAGAGTAATTATCAATTAACTTGTCAGCTGGCTTATTCCTTTCATTAGTAACAACCAGTAGGTCTCATCATTATGTGCTGTAACCATAATCCCCTAATGGTCTCCTGTGGGAACGTTAAACACTGGAGAAATTAGCAAACAATTCTGTATTTTGAACCTTGATGTTCAACCACTTTGGAGTAAAAAAGTATTTAAGACTCAATGAAATGTTTTTCCATCTGTTCACTCTGCAGTGCAATCTACGCTCTGGGAATGGCTGCTATTGGCGTGGCCATTCTCTGGTATGTCTTTCGACTCGCAGGCATGGGTGGCAGAGAGGGCGGCTTCAGTGCTTTTGTGAGTGAGACCACACAAGCAGATTGGCATGTGTACATTTAAGGTGATTAATATATTCCAGTGATTTCACCAGTGTTTGAACTGCATATTACTTTACAGAATCAACTGAAGATGGCCAAGTTCACTGTCGTGGATGGCAAGTCGGGTAAAGGTGTGAGTTTCAAAGATGTAGCAGGCATGCACGAGGCGAAGATGGAAGTAAAGGAATTTGTTGACTACCTCAAGGTAAGAGACCATCATCATAATATGTTGGTATTGTATCATACTTGAGCCATGGTTCTTCTAGTTTAGGCTTTACCACAATATCAACTTGATAAACTGAAGTACTTTGTGTCAATCTCACATGAGTAAAACCTTTAATTTCCCTTTGCATTGATGGTATCTGTTGTCAGAATCCAGAACGATACCTCCAGCTGGGAGCCAAGGTTCCCAAGGGTGCATTGCTGCTCGGGCCTCCAGGCTGCGGGAAGACCCTGCTGGCTAAGGCTGTAGCCACTGAGGCCCAGGTGCCCTTTCTGGCTATGGCTGGCTCTGAGTTTGTGGAAGTCATTGGAGGTATTTACAAATGGTCAACACTTTGCAATATTCGGTATGAGAGTAAATACTGTTGGTGCACAAATTCTCTGTAATTTATTGAAAAAATCAGACTTTTCTGTGTGTATACGTCATTACAAATGATTGTTTGTTTGTAAAAATTTGGTTGTGTAAAAAAACATCTCCAAAATTCTGTCACACCAGTTACTGCTAAAAGAAATAAGTATATTTGATTTTAGGCGCCACTGCTCAGCCTTCATGTAGCAGCCTTAGCAGAAGGCTTATTTTTCTGAAGACAGATTAGATGCTGTCAGTGTTGTAGAAAGTTCCCCAAAAGTCAGTTTCTAGTAAAACTTAAGATATTGTGTCAAAATATTACTTTGATAAAAGTGATAGTTACCCATAAGATAAGTAAAAGTAAGTAAGTAAAAGTAAATTATACATATATTTACATGTATGTATATTCTGTATGCTATGGTAGACTGATCATTGTATCCAATATTCAGCAATCTTCTGATTATCAGAATCAAAAATAAATAAATACATGTAAAAATGTGCTATTTTGGCTCTGATGCAGCATGTAATCTGCAAAGTAACTAAAGTTATCAAATACATGTAGTGGAGCAAAAAGTACCATATTTGTCTCCAAAAAAGCAGTACCTCATAATTGTGTTTAAGTACAGTACTTGAGTAAATGTACTGAGTTACATTCCATCACTGCATAGAGTATATATAGTATCTGATATTAACGGTACTTAAGTACAAGAAAAGTAACATTACAAATATACAATATGTACATACATGTATACTGTATACTCGGGGTGGTTCAATATTCAACATTTTCCTGATGTTTGGAATCCCTTTTTTTTCTAAAGTAATTTTAAAAATTCAGCTTGCAGTCCCCAAAGTAACTAGTAACGTAAGTTATGAGATAAATGTAGTGGAGTAAAAAGTACAGTACTTGCCTGTAGTGGAGTAGAAGTATTAACTAGAAGAAAACAGATATACTTAAAGTACAAGTACCGAAAAATTGTACTTAAGTAAATGTACTGAGTCACATTCCAACACTGAATACTGTATCTTACTCCTCAGTTTAGATGTGACTAATATTGTGTTTGTGTAAAGGCCTGGGTGCTGCGAGAGTCAGAAGTCTGTTCAAAGAGGCTCGAGGCCGAGCGCCCTGCATCGTCTACATTGACGAGATTGATGCTGTGGGAAAGAAGCGCTCCACCAACATGTCAGGCTTCTCCAACACTGAAGAGGAGCAGACCCTCAACCAGCTGCTGGTGGAGATGGATGGTAAGTAAAAACATCTCAGTTGTCATCAGAGGATGACTTTTCGGACAGAATAATACAACGGTGCCTTCTGCTTTTGCAGGAATGGGAACCACGGACCATGTCATCGTCCTTGCTTCCACGAACAGAGCTGATATCTTGGACAATGCTCTAATGAGACCGGGCAGACTGGACAGGCACATCTTTATAGATCTGCCCACTCTGCAGGTAGTCCTGAGCTCTCACAGTTACCACTGACCTTAACTCAACGGTGATGTAGTTACTAATAAATCATAGACCTTCTCCTATGATCATACAATATGTATCATCATATCTCACAGCCCTGCTACAGTATTAAGCTGTTCCATCATATATTCTCAAGCAAACAAACTTTATAATATCAGGACAACTAAACCATGTTAACTGTGTCGCAGGTCTAGACAGAGTTTGTCAGTTAAATCTTGTTCGTCTCAATTTTATCGTCGTCTCTCAGGAGAGGAAGGAGATCTTCGAGCAGCATCTGAAGATCTTGAAGCTGACCCAACCAGCTAATTCCTACTCTCTGCGTCTGGCTGAGCTCACACCAGGCTTCAGCGGTATATATACATACTCTAATGTTTTGTTGTCATATGAAACAAAACCTGCATGAATAACCATCAGCTCCTGATCAACAAATATCCGTCATTCTTCCATATGTTGATCATGTGATTTTGTTGCCAACCCACTTTGTCTCTGCAGGTGCGGACATTGCTAACATTTGCAACGAAGCTGCCCTGCATGCTGCCAGAGAGGGGTACAAGTCCATCGATACCTTTAACTTTGAGTATGCAGTGGAGAGAGTGATAGCAGGTACGATGATTCAAACAAACCGTAGCCTAGTCTGGGAAAATGAAAAATTTAATTTGTCTTAGTTACTACTCTAGCAAAATCTGATAAATTTGTATGTGTGTCTTCAGGAAGTGTAAAGAAGAGTAAGATCCTGTCTAAAGAGGAGCAGAGGGTGGTTGCCTTCCATGAGTCTGGACACGCCTTGGTGGGATGGCTGCTTGAGCACACAGAGGCTGTCATGAAGGTAACGCACTGCTCCCCGATGTAGTGAGGGCTTTTAATTTGAAATGTAAGACACGTCCTGTCTGTTATACGATGACATGACTGTCATATTTTGCTTTGATCAGCTTCGTCCTATAAAACAAAGTTTTGGCACTTTCCAAAGTGTGGCTGAATCGACGCTCATATTGGAGAGTAGAGATTAAGAGAAAGTTTCCATTAAAACGTACTCTGACACCATATTTAAAGAAATCATTTCAGAGCAGCCATCAGGACCAGTCTTCTTCTGGGGCTTTATACGTAACACTTTTTCATTTTGTCATTTGAAGGTTGAGCATAGTACCCTGCATCTCTTTTTTTCACATTCACACATCTGACTATGTGTCAAAATGAGACCGGGACATCGGACTAGGAGTTAAATGTTTAGCACTCAATTAACATGTAGATTGCAATTTGATTGGGTGCCAGTTGGACTGCCATCAACCTCAGCCTCAGTACATTTATGAAAGAGCGACCACTGAGGTCAAAAGTCTCTTTCTGCTGATCAGTCAGCTCAGGAAGACTTGATGAGATGACAAAAACAAAACACATTTCATACACACTGTGATAGACAATTAAGAAAATGTGGATGAACACAGAAAAAAATCCCAAAACAGACATTTCTGAAAACCTTTGAATTCATGCGATGTGTTTTTCAGGTGTCCATTGCCCCGCGGACTAACGCAGCCCTGGGATTTGCCCAGATCCTACCTCGTGACCAGTACCTGTTCACCAAGGAGCAGCTGTTTGAGCGGATGTGTATGGCTCTGGGAGGAAGAACTGCCGAGGCCATCACCTTTAACAAAGTTACAACAGGTACACTGCAATCAGCATCTCTCGCTTATCCTGCTGATTGCTTTCAAAGAATTTCCTCAGAGCTTTCTACTCAACCTCATTCTTACCAAAATACTAATATTTTGTTTTATTCCTGATAAGAACTGAGATTGATTTACTTAGAATTTTTAGATTTTATATGCATTTGTAGAAAAAAAAGAATCAAACAAGGGAAATGTTGATGAAATTAAAAGTTTTTTCTTGTCTTCAAGGTAGATTCTTAGGCAGAATAATTAGTGGATCGTCCTTGAAGGTGTACTAGGGCTGGTTAAAATCAATGCAAATATTAGAGTAAAGGTCCAATGTTAATAATGCATGAACATGATTACCTTAGAATGTAACAGAGTAAACCCAAAGATAATGGCTCAGAGTTACTGACTGCTTTAAAGTTTTGATAACATTTATAAGCAGCTGGCACATTATTCTTTTTATATAAGGAATAGCTAAAAGTGTTGTTGAATGAGGTGTTAGTCATCTGCACTTCTGTGCTGCTTTAAACACAGTAGATATACTTGGATTTAGATAAGACTTGGATTAATGCACTTATCTCATGTCTGCAAATGAACCAAAACATGGGAATGAGTTGGATCGCGCTTGCTTTAGTAAAACATAGCCTTGCTATATCGTTGGCTTTTTTTTCTCTCTCTCTATGGCCACCCCAGGGCTCCATTGTTTTCTGTACTGAACTCTAATGAACGCTCATCTCTGAATAGGATCATCCAAATATAACTACTCTCTTATACTGTGTAGCATAACTCATTGTTAATCATCCTCATTCTGTGTCCCCAGGAGCTCAAGATGATTTACGTAAAGTGACACGTGTGGCATACTCCATGGTGAAGCAATACGGCATGTGTGACAGCGTCGGCCAGGTCTCGTTCCCAGACACAGAGCAGCAAGGTGCCGTTGGACGCCGTCCTTTCAGCCAGGGCCTACAGCAGCAGATGGACCACGTGGGTTCTAAAATTGGATGAGTTCTCTGTTAGCCCTCATTAGCAACTGTAAATGTTGACATAATGGGTTTTGGTTATCACTTTAAAGTATCGATTTTGTTTTTGATTTTGCCATAATGTTACAAGGTTTTCTGAAATAGAATTTCTTATAATCTCTGTTAACGTTGCCCAGAACACATTGAATGTTGTTGCATGTCATCATAAAGTATGGATGTGACGGTAAATGTTGTTCTTTCAGGAGGCTAAGATGCTGATAGCCCGTGCTTACAGGCACACAGAGAAGCTGCTCCTGGACAACAGAGACAAGCTGACACTGGTCAGTTGTTCCCTTCTTTGATCATAAATTCTGTGCAGCACTTCTGTATTACATTTGGTTTAGTTTTAAACTAGTCCGGGTCTGTCTTTCCAGTTGGCCAATGCACTGTTAGAGCGTGAGGTGGTGAACTATGATGACATTGAAGCCCTGCTGGGTCCACCCCCTCATGGGCCCAAGAAGATGATCGCCCCACAGAGCTGGCTGGAGGCTGAGAGGGACAAACAAGACACGGGAGAAGATGAACCTCAGCCACCTCCCCGCAAAAACAGAGAGGAGGAAGTAGATCCACAGCTCGCCTGATCTTAAAATGTATGTCTCAGAATAATTTTCCATGAGCTGCATTTTGTGGGGGTCATGAGGGGCTGGGTGAATTTTCTCAAAACTGTCATTGATTCTGCACTTTGAAGCTTTATATGCCCGCAAGTTAAATTTTGCGAAGTTTCTTAAAACTCTGCAATCCAGACTTTTTGTGCAAACATGATTTCTAGGGAGCTGACCCATGTGGATCTGAATCTGGCCTAAACGAACCAGTGCAACTTGGAGAATGATTTAGGGAGGAATTCCATCATTTTTCTCATGTGCTTGCTGCACAGCCATGTTATTATGTCATGGAAACACTAGAAACAAGCCTATTTAAATGTGCAATATGTAAGAATTTGAGCAGAAAACACCCGAAGTTAATGACATCTATGTATTGTGTTGAAGAGATATCTACTGAAGTTAGCATGGCAACCAGTCCAAAGCTCCCATGTTAGTGGTGGAGCACCAACACTCCCCTGGTCCTCCAAGCTTACATTCTGGACCCTAGCTGCATGGCTAACTGAGCTAACTAGCCAATAGCAGTTACATTTCACAGAGATTAGCAGTTACTCAGGTGATATGCTTCCTCCTGTCTGTTTTGAGGATGAATTCGACAGATGGCCAATTCTTACATATTGCACCTTTTTCAAAGAGGATGTCTCTAAATAGTCTACAGGGCAGATGGTATAGAGAAGCCCTTTAATCAACACTTTCTATATGCTAAATCAACATTATATGCTCTGTCTTAAGCATACTGTAGCATATATAGGTGTGGATTCAAGTACTGCTTCTGAGTATTTATGTTATTTCACTTCTGCAAATAACAGAGCAAGGGAGCAGCTAGCAGCTAGCCATTTGAAACTTGAATCACTCTATACTGAATGACTTAATTGACGTTAGGGGTGACTGTTTGTACGTACACCAAATTTATTTGCATTAATTCAGGTGACGTGCATCTGCACAAACATATTTAGTTCCACATTAATGTGTTTGGTATTCAAGTGAGCTGCAGTGAAGACAAACTGTAGTAGGTTGCTGTGGACAATTACACATGATAATGTGTACCTGTGTGGAAACTGCATTTTATTTGTTTGAGGCTGTTTCATGTTGATGATTAAGCGGCAGATGTTACTCCACTTACTGTGAGACATACATATTGAGTCGGCAGAGTTGGTGTATTCTTTGAACAAAGTCTTTGTATTATGGGCTGTGAATACGTTTGCCACAAGTGAATGTGAAGTCCCAAAGGATGATGTTGCTAAATATTAAAATAAAGTTTTATTTAAATATTGCATGTTGCTCTTTGTGCCGTCTTTGTGTATGTCTGAATTCTGAGTAAACAGAGTGAAGCCGGTGAATCATCTGATAATGAACAATACACACACTAAATAAAAGATTTACATTTATTCTGTAGACAACAGTAAAACCTAAATTAAATGATCATATTAAAAAAAACATCATTCGAAGTCTTCATCTCCAAACAATTAGATAACAGAGTATTGGGTTTTGTTGAGTAATATTTTGTGCTGAGATTCCAAAAAAGATCAACAGAGGCTGGAATGGAGGATTTGTGATCATAAAAAGAAAAAGAAAATCAATATCAGAGCAAATTTACCTTATAAAATAATCACATATATAAAAAACAAAGAAATGCATTTAAAAGTTTTATATCTCAGGCTTCTTGTATGCATCATAACTGAACAATCCAGGTCTGAGGTCTAAACAAAACCAGACACGGACAATCACTTCAACACACATTCTGTCTGCCTTGTAGCATGCACGGCTCCTTTCCACTTGGCCGATCATGTCATCACACAATTTCACTGACTTGCTTACTTCTCCTTAACTAATCACAAAACTTTGCAACAAGCCATTTTGTCCAAATGATCGTCATTAAAGCCCAGGCACATTAGATTAAAGGCCCGTGGTTTTGGATAGCGTTTATTTTTCCTTGGCACACCTCAAATGTTATCCCGGACTAAAATCTTTTCTGTAAACCTGAGGCATCATCTGTGTCCCTAACTGGTGGTGTTTCACACCGGTCTTCGTCCTCTGGGCTACTGTCCACCTTAGCGTGGGTCGTACATGTTGGCCAGTTTCTGAAAGCGTGGTCCCCAGTCGTTGAGGTAGTCGTAGTCTTGGTCTCCGTCAGAGCTGCCTGAAGCGATGGAGCTGAGGCTGCCTGCCAGTGAGCCCTCTCCCTCATAGTCATAGATCAGAGCGGTGTCGTATGGAGGCACGTTAGGATCGTTGTCTGCAGCTTCCAGGCCCTGAGGGGAGAAAAATTAGTTTTTTTCAGTAAATATGGGTGAAGAAAACTCCATGGGAATTCTGTTTTAATTGTAAATAGACATAATTCACTCTTGAACTAAAATATATTTTCTTATTCAGTCTCTGAATTCATGAATATGTAAACAAAGTGATCTGTAATTGAGTAACATTACTCTAATACTGCTGAACTGATGCGTCCTATTTCAAAACATTATCACATAATTCTAGAAGATGCTGAAACTGTATCACAGGTAAATAACATTATGTCATCTCAACTCCCATTGCTTTTACTTCTTGGGACAATACGTTTAGTTGATGTGACCTTCATCACTGAAAGGATCAGCCCTCCTTTTCATAGTCTTATTTTCTGTCCCTCTCACTTGTAAGGTTTAAATTTATTCACTAAAATCTCTAAAATAAGAAGTGGAACAGGAAGGTTTTACCTGCAGACCATACTCAGTGTTGTAAAAACACTTAAAACTCAAACAAACAAAAAAAGATTCATGTTATTATTTATAGTCGGTATTCTCTTAAAAAGACACTATTGAACATCAATCTGACACTTTGTTCCTAGTTCAGGGTGTGTCATGCTAGTAGCGGCTAATATAGCCAAAAGCTGCAATTCCAGGCGGAGATGAGGAGCGGGCTACTCCACACCCGATTTTTTTGAATTGTTTTTTAAATTTTTAAACATATAGTCTTCAACCTTCACCAAAACTGACTCAAACGACACTTGAAGCAATTAATGAGAGTTCACACAGCTCATTAATTCCAACAGAATAACAGAGGAGTTTGACAAAAAAATGGAAAAAGTAAACCTTTAGTGCCTGCTCACATTGGACATATAGGCATGTCTTTATCTGTTAAACCTTTAACAACATCAGAAAATATGCTATATCTGGATTTATTTGTCCTGTGTTAGCCTGTTGATTAGAAGGACAATCAATATCTTTGGGAGTCTTATTAGCTAAATTTCTGTTTTCGGTGATGGGTATACCCTTTTATAAAACTATAGATTATAGTTTTGGGCTTTACAGTACATTTTGGTTGTGAATTTTAGGTACAGTAGGGTCATAGTAGAAGCCTCTCACATCATTGATGTAGTCCTCGATGTCAGTGGGGTCTGCAGGAGGCCTTCGTGGGTAGATAGGTGAGGGCAGGTTATGCGGGGCATCCTTCCTGAGGGGCTGCTTGCCTCGAGGAACACCAGGCCCTGGGTAGTAGGAGCCCGGGGTCGAAGGTGCATCATGGGGATTCCACAGCAGGTCGACGTTAAAGGCATTCTGCAAGGTGAAAGGAAGAGGATACAGATTAACTCTGTATGTGTAAAAATACAGTGATGATAAAGTGGAAAAACAAACAAAACCAAACCACAATAACAAAAAGGAATATATCAGAAGTCTTGGTGACACAATCAAACCATCAATGGTATTTAAATACCATGAAGTTACTGTTAAATACAACCAGTGAGACTGTCTTCATTATGGATTCACAATCCCTGCACCCACGTAAGGACAGCGTCCATTTCAGCTTGACCCCAGGATCGGTCAGACCTCCCCTCTTCACTTTTGACCTGGGCAGCCTTACCTCATCCTCCTCACCCCCTCCTTGCTCATCGTAGTTGAAGACATTGTCACGGATGTCGTCTTCCGATTCCCCGACAAGCAGACCTGTTCCTTTCTTGATATGGTGACGTCTCCTGCAGGTGGTCACCGCCACAGCCAGGAGGAGCAGCACTGCAATCAAACAGACGGAAACCATCAAGTCTTAATTATTTGTTTATCTGGTTATAGGGCTGCAACTTACAATTTGTTTGTAATTGTGTTGTCGATTTATTGTTTAGTCCTTAAAATATGAGAAAATTGTAAAAAAAAAAATCAGTCCAAAGTCACAACTTAAAATGTCCTGTTTTTTTTGCTTCAAAAACAATTTTGAGGCAGAATAAGTAGGATTTTTCTAAAATGTAATGTAGAGACTCATATGAAGTAGTCCCTCTCAGTCATCACTTATGACCTGCTTGCTTAATTCTTGTAGGGAAAGATTTTGAAGACTGAATGATGTGTTCGAGTTGAGACTTACACAGCAGGAGTGCAACACTGGCCATGATGATGATGAGAAAGATGAAGCTGATTCCCACACTGGAGCCGAGGATAGCCCCCGTCATAGACTTACAATCTCCAAAGGAGTCGCAGAGACACACAGTGATATTGACCTGAGAATAGGAACTCAGAACTGGACTTCCAGAGTCTGACACCATCACTGCGACCATGTACTCTCCTGCCTCCAGCTCCACGAGGGGCTGAAGCACAGCGTGAGTGTCTGAAGAGGGAAGGAAAATGGAGAAAGGTGTGAGATTTGGAGATTTATGGAAAAATTGGTTCATACGGATGTGCTGCAGCCTCACAGCTGATGCTCTTTACTTACCGTTGACTTGAATAACAGTCCAGTTGAGTGACAGATCATAGTGCATTTCAAAAGTGAAGGGTGCAGCTTGCGGAGGCAGATCTTCATCCACAGCGGTCACAACCAGACCAGAACTCTTCCGGCCTGCATTCTTACATACAGAGCCACTCAGAGGGAAGAGCTGAGGGGGGAAGTCATTGGTCTCCTTCAGTGTGATGACCACGGAGGCAGTGGAAGACATACCATCAGCGTCTACACAGGAGAAGATACAGCACATACACGGCTTATTTAATTGTCATGTTTATGTCAGCCACAAGTATTAGTTTTCTAACATTTATTTCTTAGGAGATTTGCAAAACCTGCCCTGTGGGGTAAAATGTATGCTTAATTCACCTGGTTGCCAGATTGAGGAGGTAAACTGACCTGTAACCTTGATGACAGCATTGTAGATATTGTTTTTAACATGTGGCGATCGCATGTTAAAGGTTCTCCTGGCACTAATGTCTCCCGTATCCCTGTCAATGTCCAGCCACCTCTCGGGATCTCTGCTAATCTCATACCTGCCACAGAGAGCAGAGGTAGAGTTAAAGACATACAAACTGCCCAATTAGTTTGCCGTCTTTCTTAAAAACATAACTTGACATACCTCAGGTCAGAATTATCAGGGTCAAAAGCGATGTTGTTTCTCAGTAAAGTCCCAGGAACCACAGACTCAGGGACAACAATCTGTATGGGGTCCTCTCTGAAATGTGGAGCCTCATTCTCGTTCACAACAGTCACAGTGACTTTAGCGGTGCTCACTGGTAGGTTGGGTGCCTTGTTGCTCAGAGGATTGACATTTTCCACCATCAGAATCAAGGTGTACTCATCCTGTGCTTCAAAATCCAAAGGCTGCATGATGAAACAGAGCAGAAAAGGCCGTTCGTGGAAGGAAAACTTTGCACTGCACTGTGGTTAAATAATTAAGAATTAACGATAAATGTAAATTTCAGTCATTTGAAACTTACACACCAGCCTGCATAAAATCTAGCAAAAGCATCTTTGTATGAGTAACTTGTAGTTTACAAGTCAACCACTAGAGGGTATTGTTGAGTTGTATCTGAGATACTAAAAGCCCATTCTGACTTTAAAGGACAATACCACACATTTCCAAAATTTTAATTATTCCTGCACCCCGGAACCGATCAGTCAACATTTGTGACCCATTAGCTAGAATATAGAAAACTTAAGTGGAAAAATATTTGTGAACTGGGAGGTCACTGTGATGTAAAACCAAGGTATATTGGATTTCCTATGAGCACAGAAATAACTTGTTGTTGTTGTTGCTTGTACCTTCACCACTGTAAGAACGCCCTCGTTGGTGGCACGATCAGTACTGATGGTGAAGTAGCCATCAGGGTCGTTGGAAATGAAGTATTTGGCCTCCCAGTTCCCTGTTCCATGATCGTCTCTGTCCGTCACATTCACCCGGCCGATCTCGTAGTCCTTCCTGTTCTCCACTGCTATCATACTGTACTACAGGCACCACACACATAACAGATCAAAATATTAATATCAGTTTGACAAAATGATTTTCAATTATATATTTGAAATATTCAGAAATATCCGAATAATGTTGTCTGAGACTCACTGAGGCAGGGCTGAACTGTGGGGCGTGGTTGTTGATGTCAGACACATGTATGATTGCCACACCTTCACTTGTCAGTCCCATGCCCCCCATATCAGCAATCTGCAGCTTTAATCGGAAACTTTTCACCACCTAGGACAGAATACAGCTCATTTCAGCTAAATGAACCATACTGTGATATCTGCAAATATCTGCATCTTAACCATAATCTGAGTTTTACCTCTCGATCCAGGCCTACGTCTCTTGTGTAGATGGCTCCTGTCTGGTTGTTGATGCCAAACATCGTCTTGGTAACTGCGTTGCCAGGGATGCTCTCCTGGCCAATGATAGAGTAGCTCAGAAAAGCGTTTTCTGTCTTTGGGTCATCTGCATCAGTGGCTGACACAGACATCACTGACGTGCCTGTCAAAAATAATCGAAAGCTTCGGTCAGCTGGAAAGATTTGTCAGAATGAATCAATGATATTTGACATTTGTGCTGAGGCTGCAGGATTCACTGGGATCACGTCAAACTTTGCAAAACATTTAACACTTTATTTTACAGCGTACAATTCTTAAAATGGAAAGACGATATGGCTCTAGGTCAGGGCTTGTGCCCCAAGCTGGCCCGCTAGATGTTTCTAGCAAAAGAACATCTGTTTTGCTCTGCCTTGTTCAAGAACAGGATAATCACTGATGCAGTATGTTATACATGGACTTACCTGGGACTGAGAACTCAGAGACAGTGCCAACAAACTGGCTCTGGGTGAAGGCAGGTCTGTTGTCGTTCTGATCCAGGACCACTATCTCTATGGTGGTAGGATTCTCGAGTCTCTCTCCACTGGGGGACAGCGCAAAGGCTTTCAGCTACACACACACAAACACACAAACAGATACAACAGAGACATGTTTCTTAATAAAATCTGCATTTATGAGATTGTTGCTTCTTACAGTTAAATATTGCAATCCTCGTGCTTTCAATGAGGGAAACAGGCCAACCAAGGTGACTTTTGGTATTCGTGGTATCTGCACAAAACATATGCTGGAAATGGCAGAAAGATATGTGCAGGATGTTCGGTTCAACATCATTAGTTACATCACAGGAATCTGGTCTGAAACATTTTGAAGTCTCTCCCAAGATGCCCATAAAAACCCCTGGAAACTGACCTCTGGCTGTTTGCACCAGTGTCTGAGACACTGATATATTATTTACGACAAAAACATGGACATGTGCTTTGAAAACCGTTGTGTAAGGTCTCAATGAGTGCATTGTAGCTTGTGTTAGTTAAGCACCTCTGCTGATTGTGCTTTAAAACACATTTCAAGTGGCTGGGTGATTTGAAATGTTACTCCCATAAATGCTCTCTCACCGTGAAGGTGTCGTATTTCTCTCTGTCCAGCGGCCGCTTGCTCCTGATTACTCCGGTTTTATCATCGATCTCGAACAGATTCTTGGGATCCTGGTCCACCCCCGGTCCCTCTAACTTGTAGATCACCTCACCTTTAAAGATTTTGTCCGATTTGATCTAGACAGAGAGAGGAGAGATGAAGTTGACGATCATCGCAACCTCAAGGGAAAGTATGAGGAGGATTGTAAACCACATGTCGTAACACCAGATGTGAGCATGTTGACAGTCAGGGACCTTGACACAAGAGTGTTTAAGCCCAGAGAGGCCTTTGGCTTATGGCAGGAAGTGGGATTCAGGAGTAATAATAGCAAGGAGTCTATATTTCATGCATTTTGCATTCACTTTCTTTGACATATGCTCTCTGCTCCATTTTCATCACCATGTAAAAATGGCTCAATATTTCTCCTTGTACGGGAGGATTTATACATTTACTGGTCATCTGTAGCAGCCTTAACACAACATTTACATTTCACATGAGTTTTAAACACTGGTCTGTGCTGTTGTCATCATCTGTGATGAAGAATTACAATCAACAGTGCATGGCTGTATGCGCTGTGTTTTAACTGGGTTTAATATTGTAGAGCTCTACACAGTCTAAGAGTAATACACAGCTATCAGCTCATTTTGCATAGTCTAGGTAGCTGAATATCCAAAGACATAAAGGTAGCACACACACACACACACACACACTTTGGCCTATTGGCCATCAGAGGAGTAGCCTCGTTCAGCTAATGTTCCCAGAGACAGCTGGGAGCAAGTGATAGAGACTGTGAAAATATGTATATATGAATCTTCATAAACATTTTGCTTGTCCAAGTAGCTATATTAGCTAAGTAGTCAAATTGGGTTATGTTAAAATGAAATAACTGCATTACCAGCAGTTAGCATAATTTTTGCTCATCATTACAATACTAGGACTAACCAGCTCTACATACGAGCAGTGTATTACTGCTTACGTAAACAGTGCTGACTTTTTGCCAAGGACATGTATCTTTTTGCCTCATTCTTGGGCATCAAGTGCATATTTAATGCCTTCAAAGAGTTTTCATTTTAAAAACATCCAGCGGGAAACATTGAAAACTCAGCCACAGACAATGTTTTTAACCAACTTATAAAGCTAAAATTAGCTTAATTAACTAGCTGTCATTTCTGCCAGCAAATTTGACAGTAGCTGGCTACAAATGAGAAACTTGCTTTAGTCTACCTCTGTCTGAAATTAGGGACCCAAGTTTCAAGATTACAGAATAATTTGAGCGGTAAATCTGCTCCTGTTATCATTCTTAACTATATATGACATATGTGAGAATGGAAAAGGCATTAACTCTTGCTCTATGCCCTGGACAGTTATTTCCCTATAGAGCTGCAGTAGAAGGATAGTGACAGAAAGAGGGAATTTTGTACTGAGACCGTAACTTTGGCAGAAATCCACTTGATTTATAAAACTCAGACAGCTGAAGCCTCATATTAGCCAGGGTTGTCAACCATCATGCTTTTGGCTTGAGACCCACTCTCAGTTTCTAAGCTCTCACGCTGCTCAGACAAATCTCTCTGAGATTCCCCCACCCACCAGGAACACAGAAAAAAGACTTACAGGAACACAGAAAAAAGACTGGATGTTGTACCTCTCTTTTACTGACCAGTATGAACAGGAACCCTGTTTCAGTGTGGGCCTACATTGTTTTTAGACACTCTTGAAAAATTGTGACCCTATACTTTAAGTACAATTTATACCAGAAATGACACACTGATGAAATTCTGATTTGACATTTTTACCTGGACAAGGTCTTCAGGAACTTGCTTGCTATTCTCCAGCACTCTTATCGGTGGGATGATCCAGTCCCTCTTCACCCTCACCACTTTTCTCCATGGGTAAAGGGTCAGAGGGTGCAGCTCTTCTTCATTGTGATTAAGTTTTTCAGAGCTCCACACCTGAAGGAAACAACAAAATCATGAAGCTCACAAAAGAAAGTTAACTAGAGGAGGACGTTGGGTAATGCAGTAGTAGTATGAATGAAGAATCACAAAGTTGGGGTGGATTGTTAATGGTTTATTTTTTTTTTAACTTATTCAGGGTCTGAACCAATTCTCATTCTGTTGTAAAAGCTCTGACTTGTTTGTGCAGCTTTAAACCAATCACGATTGTCTTGTGCAGCACTAAACCCAGGATGTGGTTACACACATACTTGCCAACCCTAACAAATTTCCCAGGAAACTCCCGTTTGTGACTGCCCTCTCCTGGATTCCTCCAGGCGTCACAAATCTCCCATATTTCACCCAATTTCAGACAATTTATCCCACTTTCTCCTCTGTTAGTTATCATAACCTGTTTCTGGTACGGTACAGCATGTAGTCTGCTGTACTGTTGCACCTCGTTGTCCTCAGTGAGTGAGAGACAGACAGAGAGAAATGGAGATGAGACAGAATATTTAAACAAATTTCAGACGCCTTGGAGAGAAGAATTCCTGCTTCTTACGTAAAGTTTTAAAGGAAAGGGCTGTAAAATCTGCCACGGATGTTGCACCACGTCAATCCCCATGGAGGGCCTGACAAACAGAGGGCAGTGGCGTGCACAGACTTTCTGAGGGGACAGGCGCAAAAAATGAATGAAAAGTGACAAAAATTTCTTTATGCCACAGATTCAAACAAGTTTATGCCAGAGGGCAAATTATTCTGCTTGGTTTGAGAAATAAAAGTAACATTTTTAATTATTTGACATAAAAATGCTGTTGCATTTTGCTTGTTATTTTGTTATTTCCACTCTTTAAATGCCACCAGAATGCGGGAAACACAGTCCTTTAATTTCAAAGTTTTTTGGGGTAGGAACCACTGAACCCTACTTTGGTTTTGAAAATCCTCCTTATTTTTGAGGTCTCAAGGTTGGCAAGTATGGTGATGCACTTAAGTTACGTACATACTTAAGTAAAGTTGCAAAAGTAACATAGCTGACAAATTTTAATGAAAACCACAATCTTTTCTTAGACCTTACCAAGTAGTTTTCTTTTAAACCAACTGTAAGACAAAGGTCCAGCATGTAATTTAGCGAACAGTCAGATATAGTGTTTTGGAAGTCATTGGCAACCCACCTACAGTATTTAGACATTTAAGATTTGAGGATGTGTTGAGTATAATGTATGTGCAATTCTGCTTCATAAAAGACAAAATTATGTCATTTGCAGCTGTTTAAATTCATGTCAGGAGTCTCCCTCAGCTCTGCAACACTCCCAGTGGCCTGATGGAATGACTGTATGCTGACTGTAGCGCTGAGGCTGTCTGTAATGTGGAATCCATGAGATTGTCCGGGGCAGAGGGGACGCAGGGCCGCAGCCTCAGGTTTCACACACTAATACATGTCTTTGTCAGCTTCCTTTGATCTGCGTGCAAATTCATCTCAGGACGAGGAAACACAAACACTCATGCTCATTTCACGAGCTCTCATTGACCACATTGCTCTCTTGACTATGTTCACACAAATACACCCACGCACACACACACCCACAACACACATATGAGAAACACACACACACACACAACAGCTGTCGACTATGGATTTAGATCCTGTGCTTTCCCACCCGCATTCCCACTCACACTCACAAATTCCCCTTTATGCTCAGCTCTGCACCTGACTGGGAGTTTGGGGTCACCTTACGGATCTGCTCTGCTGTAGGAATTCCACAGACACACTCATATATACGCTTTCTCACACACACACACACACATACAAGCTGATGTACATGCATCAACAAAACACCCACCCACGCATAAGCACATGTACACATTTCCGTAAGTTGCTTCCGTCTCTTCTGTGGGAATTCACCGGATTCAGCATTATTTGACATATGTTAAACAGTTTAAAGGCATAGTCCATAAAACAGGAAATAAATGTGGATGTATTAAGTGACCAAAAAGCCATGTCTGCTTTAGATGCATCTGAACATTCATTAATAACCACAAAGCCACAAATAAATAAGCTAAATAAAGAATCAGTGTATATATTTGTGAATATTTTGTGAATGGCCTGTGATCCCTGCCCTGTGATCAGATATACTGATCCTTTGGCACGCTGCTCGCTGGACAGTGAAGGCAGGAATGGCAACCATGGCTGGCATGCGCAGATCGAGTCAGAGGGCAGGCTAATCTTAGACTGTTCTATATTCCCGACCCCTGCCTATTTAACTTTTTGTAGCCATCGTCATGTATAGTCTCACAGGGATGTTTACACTCACATTCCAGCAGTGCATGTCACCCACACCAATTCATCCTGATAGCTATCTACTTCCATACTCAATGCTGCATACTGCATGTATGAGCTCTCAAACTTCCACTCACATAGCACACATTCTGCATTGCTACCTAACCTCAACATCAATAACAGCTGCATCACAGTTGTATTTCCAAGTATAGCACTTTCTAAGTTTGCCTGATTTGTGGACACTCGGGCTAACATGACCGCCTTTTTTCTAACTTGGAGAACGCACACACTGGGAGGTGCACACCAGTGGGATCCTCAGTGCAAATTCATCAAACTTAAATACACATCACACACCTCTTCTCGAGTACACTATGCCTTATTCATAAAATGAACAATGGGAAATGACGTAAAAAGATGAATGTGTTATGGTTCACTGCAGATTGACTTTGAAGTTAGTTAAAGTAATCGATAAATATGAATGAAGTCATGAGCAGCGTACAAGTACAAGTACCTCAAAATTGTACATGGCTGTAATACATACTGACACATCTAAGTTAAGTGTGTTGGCATGCTAACACTTGCTAATTAGCACTAAACATGAATTGTGGCTGAGGATGATACAAATGTAAGTTTTGCAGGTCATATGTCATAATCTAAATGATGCTGCTAAAAGTTTGCACAATACTTAGTCAATACATCTCACTTCAAGCTACAAATATAATCCACATGGTAGTGCTCAAGTTAGAAGATCCCCAGAGTCGTCAGCATACATCATCTGGGGACCATAAGTGTCTGTACAAAACTTGGCGCCAGTCCATTTTGTAGATGTTGAGATATTTCACACTTTGACCTGCTGGGGGTTGCTACTGGAAGTGTCCCAGGATCACCAAAATCATGGGACACATCATCTGGCCACTATGGATATCTGCAACACATTTCTGAACAAACCATCTAGTCGTTATAGAAAGATAAACTATACAACTAACTATAAACTAAAATGTTAACCTACTTGTTGGTGACCATCTCAATCAGTCCACCATATATTTCAGTCTATACCAAAGTGGTGGACCAATACAGGCTGACAGACCAGCGTTACCATCCCTAGAGTTGCGCTGCCAGCATGGCTAAAAATTGAGATTCAACCATTTTACCCATGGATTGCTAAAATATTGCATTTGCTAAATAGTATTTAAAAAAATGTAAAAAACATTTAAATCCACTTGATCTGGAATTTCTTTTGGATCAGCATAAAATTGTACTCACTCATAGATGCCGGCCACTTAAATAGCCAAATTTCATCAAGATCCAAGCATTATTCACTGAGTGTATCTGAAAGTGAGAAGAAAATTCCTGGATACGTCCCTATGTCTGGATCCACAATGGAATTAATGGGATCTATTCTGGGCTGAGACCCATCCTCCATCCAGGTTTCATGGAAATGAAAAGTTTCTGTAAAATCCTGTTGACAAAACAACCAAACAACTAACGGATACGGGCTAAAACATGACCTTCTTGGCGCAGGTAATAAAATGCTGTTGTTTTGTGTACTCAGTATCAGTGGTGATCTGTGCATTAAACAGCTGATATACAGTATGAGGAAACTGGAAACAACCTCAGACACGACCCTAATGAATGCAAAAAATCCAAAAACGTTCGGTGGATAACGCATTGTAAAGGTCGGCTATGTGTTTTAAAGTTTGATGTACCAATGTGACCACCTTAACAGTGTCAGTTAAACTGTACATTCACTATACTGTGGTAATGCTGAAGCAAACCACAACAACAACAAAGCTTCCCAGTTTTTCTAGAATATAAAACATGAAGAGAGGCTTACAAACATTTGTTATTTCACACACTTCCTTTACACACACCTGATCTGAACTGAAGTGTTTTGGACAGTGGCTCCACTAAGTATCTGCCTCTGTTATAATGTTTTTACCAGACCGAGGTGCAGTAACACAAAAAGTGTCATGTTACCAATTAGACCAATGAGAGCCTCGTCTGACAGGCTGAGTGATGACACCACCCGCAGATTAACTGTTTTAGAGGCTTTTCCCAGAAACCTTTACAGCTTGGCCTTTCACCTCGGGCCCTCACAGAAGTATGGACAGCTTGTTTCGGGATGATATGCCCTCACAGCAAAAACACACACTTAAGCACTATGTTGCTGAGGAAGTGTTTAATGTGCTCGAGAAAGTTCGCTTCTGCCCCTGTGATGTTGACTTTGGAGAACAAAAGTTGTTTTTCCCATTGCAGATAGTATTCCTGTTCATCTGGAATACTTTATATCAAGAGACCTACTGAATCATAGTCAAATCTGCCCATCGTAAAAGTTTTCATTTAATAATAACAAGGCGTAAACACCTCTTGAGAGAATCCACTACCTCTGTTCTAAAGAGTGTCTCCTCTCCTGATATGTGTGAGCAGAACAGTCGCTCAGATAACTCAAGAAAAGACCGTCCAGCCGAGAAGGGATGTCTGCAGCATGCCTGACAGTCCCTCCGGCCACAGGGTTAGAGGTCACACAGGTGTCCCTGTGGTCACTTCTGTTACTGGTCCTCAGACATAGACATTCATCCAGTTAGACACCAACATAACTGGTCCCACACACCCACTCATTGCTAAGTCATGACTGGGCCTGGCATGGGTATGGACAGCCTATTTATGGTGTCACTACCAGTGTGAGTCCCTCTTGGAGCAGATGTCTAAGCTTTAGGAATGCTGAGCAAGGTTATAATATTAAACCATGACTGATTAGGGCTAAATAGATAAATAATGAAAGTATATCAATCATTTCTTCCCTGATAAAGGATATTTAGGAATCTAACTGATGTGAAAGAGGCACACATTTACTATCAACAGCGATACAAAGAAGTGATGAATGGCAGTTCATCACTTCACCGCCTCTACTTTCCCAGTATAGCTGTTTTTTGTATCTTTACATGGGTTAATTGACTTATTTATTGGGGAAACCAAATAGCAAACTCATCATAACATTGCTGCCTTATTTTTGTGCTGGACCAGTAAAACAACAGCTGTCACCACTTGGTCTTTCATGTCTAAGTCTGTAAAAAGTGTCAAGGTTAAAAAAGGGGCGGAAATTGACTTCAGTCGGCTAGTTGTTATGATCTGGACGTTGTCTCTCTACCCTTTGCTCCCTCTGAAACCCTACCCAGTGTAAAACAGCCTGCAGGTATCCACACCCAGCAGGACCTGTGATTCAGACTCTAAATCCTTTGACTGATTGTTTCCGATGAGTGAGACCTCAGCGGCAGCTGGACGCTGCTACAGACTCTTGATTTGTACCCGATTTCATGGTCTCGGAGCGGCCCACTCTTCTTTCCGCAAGGAGGATTACAGAGCGGGACAAATGGCATCACGCATGCATCTGCACAGCTGTTGCTGCTGCCCACTCCTCAACACAACATACACCAGCAGGTTCGAACACTGCCTGATTCAAAACAACAGCAGCTCACTGAGAATGAAAAAAGATCAACTGAAAGCTATCAGGTGACACTTAGGGAAGTCTTTGGATTGGAATGACAGCTGCTGACGTTTAAATGAATTATTTGTTAGAATTTGTAACAGTTTTCTATGTTTTACTTATGAAATGTTTGTACTTCGTCATAGAGGAACACTGGAAAAGCATAAAATATCTTGTTTATGGTTTTCTTTCCAGACAAAACACTAAAATCTGCTTCTTTAGTTTGTGTTTATCTCACATGTGAGCTTTTAGCAACTGCAATTCAGCACGTAACAAATTGTCCAACATGAAAGAAAAAATAGGGACTTGAGATTCCTTTAAAATTATTGGTGATATATATTCACTTATTAAAGGAACACTCCACCAAAAATGTATCATCAGGCTTTCAGCTGCTGTAGTCCTGAAAGGTGGCTTTAAAAAGTTTACTGCTTGTTTCATGGTTGAGGATGGTAGCTGTAGTCCAGCATGTCAAGCGTCATTGGGTGAGCTTATTAAATCTACAGACAACTGCATCCACAGACAATTTACAGGATTATGTTTATATTGAAGATCATATCGAGGTCCGGAAGATTTGACCGAAATATATTTTGCGTAATGTCATTACAGTCTTTGGTTTGTGCACTGTGACTAACTGGCTTGCCCTGTGGCTGTGTAAGCAATCAATCACTCCTGTATATTTTCAGTGATTTTCTCCACAATCAGTTTTACATGGAATATGAAAATGAAACACAAAAGCAGCATAAATTGGCCACTTTTAACCACATGGACACTGAAACTTTGCAGACACTTTTAACAAGGTCAGAGACACTTCACTTCATTTCCACAGCTTTTCACAACATCTGCAACATTTAGACTGAATTATAGAGCACAACAAAGCAAAGACTTCCCTCAGGAATCACTGGAGGCCAATTCACTCAACCTCCCAACCTGGGCTCCATTACTACTCCAAACAGAGCAAAAGACTGATGATGGTTGGAAGTGCTGTTGGTAATAAGTCAGTTTACATTGTCATCCATTTTGGATTTCACAATGCCGTCTGCTGACAGGGGCTACTAATGATGCCCTGAGCCCCTCTGTACACATCTGGAGTCTCGTCCTCCTCAGAACACTTCATCATCCTCTTTCCAACTGGGATGAAGTGTTTAGATCAGCCACAACCTTGTGATTGCAGAGCCAGTTTGGTGCCTCTATTGATGAAAATCTGGTAGAAGACATCACTCAGGTAAAAGCATAAACTGTATATTTGAAGAGCGGGGCAGCTAAAGGCCAATCTCTAACCAGGATCACGCTCTGAGGGGGCAGGAAGTGAAGAATCATGTGCTGAAATTTGGGGTTTGGCTGTTGACAATTGTATTATGGGTTTTTTTTGTGTTTGTACTCCACACCACAATGTAGTGGCCAAGAGTAAATTAAAAAAAATCGAAAATCTGAATCTAGAAGCATATAGCAGAGGAAGAGAGGGGGCAGTATCACACGATCCCAGTGCCTTCACAGCAGCCTATCCAATCCATGTTCAGTCACTTGGTATTGACATTTTTACAGCAATCAGAAAGTGGAGAAGGATACGCTCCCAACACCACCTCCATTGCTCAAGCACCTTTGCTCTTTTATAGAGTCAAAAGTTGAACTAAATCAACTCAAGATAACATTGCCCACAGTCCACATGATAAGGACAACTTTAACTTTTCTTATTTTGAGTCTCATTTCATTTACAGGCAGCTCACACTGGATATAAAACAGAAAACAAACAGAAAACAACTGATAATGCTCAAATAAATCTGCATATTTAGTTAATTTTAGTCAACAGCAGCTACGAAGAGACAATGATTTTTCTTACCTGACAAAGCAGAGTACCCAGCACACACACCATCAACATCCTTGCCACCATCCTCAGTACCTGCACTCAGAAACTCAGCATGAACAGACCGCTGATGACTCAAAGATCTGACGCTCCTCCACTAAGAACTGGGCTCCTGAGTGGCTCTACCCTGAAACCTGTCCCTTTCTTTCCTTCGTTCTCTCTGTCCTCTTGCACTTGCAGTCTCTCTCCCTCTCTTTGCTTGCTTTCCTCTCCCAGCATTTGTCTCTCACAGCTCCTCCCTGTCCATGGCTGGGGTATGTCTCACAGTCGTGGGGTAAGGGGTTAGAATTTCAGCAGCGGCCCTCCCATGTACCCCAGCACATGTGCTGTCACTCAGAGCGAGACAGAGAGGCAGAGAGAGATGAAGAGAGAAGCAGGGCAGCTGTTGGTGGTGTAGACAGAAACAGTGTCTACACCAGTTAAAAGTAGGTAAACTTTATTAAACACTTTTCAGAACGATGGTGCTTTACGGAGAGACAAAGGAAGGGGGAGAAGAGAAAAAACAAAAACATAGGACATTAATAATGGACCAAAACCCTAAGATGTAGAAACAAACAGAAGCTGAACCAGAGAATGTTTCATTTACTCAATGATTAAGCAGCAGTTTTAAAATGTGTTGATGATTTTTCTGCCTTTAATCAGTTAATTTGTTTCAGCCCCACACAGAACTAACAATTCACAAATACATTCAAAGCAAACCCTCGATCACTTTAGATTGAAGTTATACCACTTTCTTGACAATTATACTTAAAGACTTTGAGGCAAACATCTATCTCCATTTGCTCATTATGATAAGTTGTCATAACAACAATGGACTGCTTTCCGTTTCTGTTAAAATTGAGAAATCAGAATCTGCCACAAAAATGACTTCAGTAATTCCTTGACCACACTCCACATCGATCTGTTTCTGTTCAGAAGTCTTTTGGCATCTGTTGCTGCCACACTGAGAGGAAACCAGTGGTACTTTTTTCATTTCCAGCTTCTCAGCAAAACAGCGTCTGCTGCGACGCTGGAGCAGAGAGGAAAGACCCAAATGCAGTAAACAGCAGGCAGGAATCTCCATGGATGAAGTTTTATTCAGTACTAGCAGCAGGAACGGGTAAACACAGCGAAACTTGAGACTGAACTAAAGATTGAACTTAAATACAAACTAAACCAAAAAGGGGATGAAGTGCAGGTGCAGGTGGAGTGAGGCGAAGAAACACAGGTGAGGGTAATGAGTGGAGGAACCAAGAGAACAGGGAAGGAGCTGATAGGCTGGAAAGAACAACAAAACCTTATATTTTTGGATGAAGGTCTTATTTGTAAGAAAAGCAACAAAAAAAAAAACCTGACTCTTTGCGCTGGCTTTGACTAGTTGGGAATGGGACTCAAAAATCAACTTTTCCGACAAAGAGGACTCTTAATGTCCATAACAACATTAGTTAAGAGCATGGAATAAATCATGAAAAAATAAATAGATGAAATAAGATGATATATATCTTTTATATGTTTTATTCAATAGACAACAAGAGAAAATCTACTGATGATAAACCCAAATAAAGATATTTAAAAATAAAAGAAAGACTTGTTAGTTGTAGGGAAAACCGTCATTAGTGTATAAATAACAACATTGTGTTTACAGTCTTAAGTGGCTTAGCGCTTGTTTTCTTCTTAAATCCTTCTTGTCCGGATCAACCTTCATGTCATAAGGCCACATACGTAACCTCCCCGTCCAGTCGGGCTGTGTCGTGCCCTCGCACATTCAGAACATTCAGCCAGGACTCTTTGATCTCCTGCTATTTTGAACACTCTGTCAAAGCAGATGATGAAGATCTATGGTGCTCTGTGGGTGATGTCAAAGCAGAGATTGCCATGTCTGCAATGCTTAAAATTTGACTGAAACGTGGCCATGACTGACGAAAGTTTTAGGCAATCATCTCTGTTGCAAGAAGGTGGAAAAACAGAGTGAGACTTTAACTTCTCAGGGGAGAAACAACCAGCAGGAAAGATGTGTTTGGCATTAAGAGACGTTAGACGCGGGAGTCCAGATCTCCTCAACACTACTTTCAACACCCTATCAGCAAGTCTGCTCACAGGTCGAAGGTCGATACGGATCTTTAAAAGGTAAACAACTGCAGACCACGTTGGCTTCTCTTTCACAGCAGAGACTTGCAGGGCAGACTCCCATCCATGTTAAAAAACAAAAAAGTGATGAAAGAAGGAGGTAGGTGACTGTGGTCATGCTCATCAGTACAGACCTTTTGGACCAGAGTCCATGAGTATGTCTTAGAGAATTGGGGGGTAGATTATGACTTTTGTCCTGGTGGATGGATTCTCAGAAAAAAAAACCCCTTGCAAATTGGATTCAGACAAGTATCATAGTTGGTAAGCAGATAATAATGAGAAAGTGGAAACCTTTATTCCCTTTATCCCCTTTATTCCAGGAATGGATCTCAGAACTGGGTAAGGTGGCAGCTAAAATCAACTAAAGATTCTCCTATAGGCTAATATATAAGGTAGAAAAATACCATAATAGATAGTGTAGGTTTCTGCAGTTTCACTCACTTTCTGAGTTTCAGGTTGAGTGATTTTATAGGTGCCGGACTCATTTGCAAACATACAGAGACACTTTCTCTGTCGTGTATACTGCTCCAGTTATGACTATCATGAATGCAGGAGGGTGGATGTTGCAATGGCACCGCGGAAGGAGACATACAGAGACACTATTACATGGACACTGTTCACATTTTTTTTTTTTTTTTTTTTTTACACATTTAGCTTTAAAGGACAGCAAGTGGACATCGAACATGTTTAATTACCATTTGATGTAAATACTTTTATTTTGATAAACCTTAGTTGATTAAGCTAACCTTAGTTTATTTCATTAAAAGTTTTAGGTGCTTCATTTTATATTATTTTAATTATCTTTCTTCTGGTGTTGATCAAGGATTGTGCCATTGGGTTTTTCTGTGATGTGATTTTAAGTCTCTGAAATTTAAAAATCCAATAACCTTTAAGTCCAGACTAACTTGTACATTAAAAGTCCATCGTATAGGATTTTTATGGGAATCTCTTCTTCTTTTTCTTCTTCTTCTTCAACTTTACTTATCTATCCCGCTCGTTAGAGAGCACAACAAAAAGGGAGGACCACGCAGCTACCAGGTAAAGGAATTCACAAATTTATTGAAAGTAAGGAAAAACAAACCAACTTAGAGTGTACATCAGTGATCAGTGGTGGGATGAGAGTGTTGGATGCACAGTGCGTGTGTGTGTGTGCGTGTATGTGTAAAGTCACAAAGGTACCAATCAAACACAACCAAACCCAAACAAAGCCATGAGGACAGCACCAGCCATCCAAGAGGGGGAAGAGGGCCGCCATTTTGAAGTCACCAATATATATAGGTGGGCAGCAGGTGGAACGAATCCCCCAACGAGGTGGGAGGAGCTGGCCAGGAACACCTGAAAGGGAGGAGCACAGGCAGGGCGAGCAGCAATAAACAGAAGCCCGAAGGCCATCACACCCCCCCCCATAAAAAAACGGAGACCCACTAGGGTCTACGTAAGCAGTTACACTAAGGCTCGGGATAGAGCATCGGCCATTATGTTTTCCCGGCCTTTAATATGACAAATGTTTAAATTGAAGGGTTGCAAAAACAACAACCAACGCATCAGCCTCTGATTACAATTCTGCATAGTTGACAGAAAAGTCAGAGGATTATGGTCTGTGAAAACAGTGACTGGTGTTGACCCCGAACCCACATACACTTCAAAAAACTGAAGTGCCCAAATCAACGCCAGCGCCTCTTTCTCCACCACTGAATAGTTTAGTTGATGACACTTAAACTTACGCGAGAAGAAGCATATCGGGTGGTCAATACCTCCCTCCCCTTCCTGCAGCAGTACTGCTCCAGCACCCACACCGCTGGCATCTACCTGGATGGTAAAAGGCTTCCCAAAATCTGGAGCAGTGAGAACAGGAGAGGAACAGAGGAGATTTTTCACAGTCTCAAAAGCCGCCTGACATTGAGAAGACCACACAAACACAGCCTTCTTGCCCAAGAGGTCTGTCAGTGGGGCCACCACAGTGGAGAAGTTCCGACAGAACCCCCGGTAATACCCCACTAAACCCAAGAACCTCCCCAACTCTTTCTTAGTTGCTGGAACAGGGTACTTGTCAATAGCCTCCACCTTGGCTCTCACAGGCCGCACTTCACCATGACCCACAACCTTTCCCAAATATGTAACTGTAGCCTTGGCGAACTCACATTTTGACAAATTCACCGTCAAACTGGCCGCCACTAGGCGATCACAGAGAGCTCTGAGACGCTGAACATGAGAGTTCCAGGAATCACTGAACACAATAACATCATCTAAATATGCAGAACACCCAGAGAGCCCACGCAGCACCTGGTTCATAAGGCGCTGAAAAGTAGCCGGGGCGTTCCGCAATCCAAATGGCATCACATTATACGAGAACAACCCCCCAGGAGTAATGAAAGAACAAATTTCTTTGGCTCTCTGCGTCAGTGGCACCTGCCAGTAGCCCTTCAAAAGATCTAACTTTGTAACGAACCTGGCACTCCCTACCTCATCCACACAGTCCTCAATGCGGGGCAGTGGATAGCAATCGGGTTTAGTGGCCGCATTAACTTTCCTGAGGTCAGTACAAAACCTGTCTGAACCATCCTGCTTCGGAACCAGCAAGCATGGTGAAGCCCAGTTTGAGAATGATGGCTCCGCTATACCATTCTCCACCATGTACTCAACCTCCTTTTCCATGCGACGTCGCTTCTCCAGGGAAACCCGATAGAAACGTTGTTTTATCGGTTTGGTGTCACCCACATCTATGTCGTGTTGAATAAGGTGAGTACGTGAAGGAGTGTCTGAAAACAGGGAAGGATGTGACTTAATCAACTGAACCAGATCTGCTCGCTGGCCCTCAGGCAAATAGCTCAGCTGAGCTTCCAACCTGTTCAAATAAGCAGAGTTATTCAACCTCCCCATGACACTCTGTTCTGAGGGAACAACAAAATCCTCTGTGGGCAGTGTGGCAGCCTTTGTGACAGCCAACACCACCTTAGGCTCAGACTCTTGCCCTACTGCAGCAAAACCCCCTTTCACATCCACCACATCTGATTGTCCAGCATAATATGGCTTCAACAGGTTGGCATGACACCATTGCACCTTTTTCTTCCTTCCAGGTGTGTGAATGAAATAGTCACAGTCAGACCTGCGGCTCTTAACAGTGTACGGCCCACTAAACTTAGCGTGGAAAGGAGAGCCAACCACAGGTAGCAAAGCCAACACTTGATCACCCGGCTCAAACAAACGGGACTCAGCTTTTCGATCAAAAAAAACCTTCATCTTCCCTTGAGCCACACCCAGCTTCCTACGAGCAGCTGCACAAGCCGTGTACAAGCGACGCCGAAAGTCATTCACATAACTCAGGATGTTATCAGGCGGCTCCACACTCTTGCAGTGATCACTCAAAACTGCCAAGGGACCCCGGACAGTGTGCCCGAACACCAACTCATTTGGACTAAACCCAACACTCTCTTGGACCACCTCACGCACCGACAGCAACAGCCAGGGAAGCCCCTCCTCCCAATCTTGGGACAGCTCGGTACAGTAAGACCTTAACATTGACTTCAATGTCTGGTGAAACCTCTCCAGAGCTCCCTGTGACTCAGGATGGTAAGCACTTGAGACACTGTGTTTCACCTGAAGCTGCCTCAGTACTTGAGCAAAGGTACGAGACATGAAGTTGCTTCCTTGATCTGACTGTATCACTTTCGGAATACCAAATGTGGATATGAATGTAGTTAGGGCTCTCAGGACAGGCTTGACTTTGATAGAGCGCAGTGGAAATGCTGCCGGGTATCTAGTCGTCTTACACATCACTGTTAACAAATAACTGTTACCATTTTTACTCTTCGGCAGCGGACCAACACAATCAACCAGCAAGTGCTCAAAGGGACTCTCCACCACTGCAATCGGGCACAGTGGAGCTGGCCTGATCTTTTGGTTGGGCTTGCCAGTCAGCTGGCATGTATGACATGTTTTACAGTACGCTGACACATCCCGTTTCAACAAGGGCCAGAAGAAATGTCGAAGCACACGGTTGTAAGTCTTCTTAACCCCCAAATGACCAGCAATGCCATCATGTGCAACACATAACACAAGGTTCCTGAACTTAAAGGGCACCACCACCTGTGTTACCTGGTCCAACTGCACACCATCTACCACACGCCTCCACTTCCTCAGCAGCACTCCATCCTGCAGAAAATAACCATTATCCAATACCTGCCCCTCACCCTCAGGACCAACCACATTAAACAAAGGTGCAAGCGTAGAATCTCCTGCCTGTTCTGCACCCAACTCCTCCCTGCTGATGGAAGACAAAGGGCCAGGGCAAAGCAGAGCCTGAACCCCAACCTCTCCAAGAGCATCGCCCTGAGAACACCACTGTGAGGAATCAGACTGAGCAGGCCCAACCTCCTCTCGTGAGTTTGCTCTGCTCATTGCCCGAGTGACAACACACGCAGGGAAAACGTTAGGATGCTGCCTCGCACACTCATCCAGAGCCCCCAGGTGACGCGGTAACCACCAGCTGTGGCGCAACGTCTCTCCACACCCGTGCGCCAGCCAAGTCGTTGCCCAGGATAACATCCACCCCATCCATAGGTAAAGAGCTACGCACCCCCATGACCACTTCACCCTCAACCAGGTCAGAAAACAAATTCAGGTGGTGCAACGGCACCGACACAGGAACTAAACTAATGCCAAGCACAGGAGTTGTATCACCAGTGTTTGAACCACACGAAAAAGGCAATACCCCCTCCAGGATAAAGCTCTGGCTCGCTCCTGTGTCTCGCAAAATCCTAACTGGTTTCCTCTCCCCCTTACCCAGAGACACAAACCCATCCGTCACAAAGGGAGCATAAACCTCATCAACTTCCTGATGCCCCCCTATAGCCCGTCTACAGGGCCCCCTTTGGTCCCCAAACACCGACGCTGTGGCAACAAAACCAGCAGATTTCACATACACGGAACCAACAGACCCGTTTGGCCTTTGTTCCGGCTTGGACAGTGGACACTCCCCCTTCCAGTGACCCTTGTTCCTGCACAAATGACAGACCTTATTAGGATCAAATTTCCCATCTGTGCCAGGGACACTTCTAACACTTGCCTGAGAAAGCTGCTGAGTCCCCACAAACTTGCCCAGCCCAGACCTCCCATTTTCTTTCTGCACGCCACTAGCACCAAACCTGCGCCTCTCCGAGCAACCAGCATGAGTCAACACGTAGTCATCCGCCAAAACTGCAGCCTCCGAAGCTGACTTAACCTTACCCTCATTAACGTACACAGCAATGTGATGAGGAACAGAGTTTTTAAATTGTTCTAACACAATAAGATCACAAAGACCATCAAAACTGTCAACATCAGAGGCTGAACACCAACGTGCAAAATGGGCCAAAATGTCACGAGCAAACTCAACATGAGTTTGTCTTTCGCCCCTCTTCCAGCCCCGAAATCTCTGCCTATAAGCCTCCGGGACCAGTTCATAAGCCTTCAGCACCGCAGCCTTCACTTTCGAGTAAACTGTGGCATCCACAGGGCTAAGGGCAGAATATGCCTCCTGAGCCTTACCCGTGAACACACACTGCAGCATCAAGGTTCTATCAACATCAGGCCACCCCCTGGCATCAGCCACACGCTCAAACAAAGAAAAGAACGTGTCCGGGTCCCTTTCATTGAATTTGGGCAGCAAATGCAAATTACCGGCAACATCAAAACCAGAGGAACTAACAGCTCGGCCTGGCACACCAGGCCCCAAGAGAGACACACTTGCCTTCCCCTCTCTTATCAACTCCAACTTCATCTGCTCGATTTTTAACCTCTCCCTTTCCAAGGCTACTTGCACGTCTGCCTCCCTTGCCTTCTGTGCCTGCTCTGCCTGCAGCTTTTCGTGCTCCAACTGAAAATGTAACCTCTCCCTTTCCATCTCTGCCTTCTCTTTCTCCAGCTGCATATATTGCTCAAACGACAGCTTCTCAAGAACCTCTGGGAGCTTCTCAGCAGGGGGAGGTTTACTCTGCTCAAGCTCTAAAAAGCCTCCTGACACTAGCAGCCCCTCAACAATGACCCTCAAATCAGCTTTTTTAGGCACATGCTCAGGCTTCTTCCAACCAAAATGCACAGCTAAGTCAACTAAATCCGTCTTAGCAAACTGAGACAACGTACCGCGGCCCGGCCGCTTCAAAAACTCAGCAACCAATGGATTCTTATGCTCCTTCGACATGGTGCACCCAACCAGACACTCCACCAACCGGTCAAGACCCCGTGCACACAGCACAACCTGCCACTACCTGAGAAGATAACCACAGTGCAATAGTCACCCAGAGCACCACCACAGAGAGGGTTCACATGAAAAGGAGCCTCCTCCCTAACTGCCTAACCATAAACTAGATAGCTCAACCCTAGTCTTCATGTGTTGTACTGGTGGCGGGAACTTATGCACCCAGAGCCCGCTTGCATTTGGGGAAGGCAGACAGCCTTCAGCCAAAGCTACGGATGGTGCCCCCGAGACAACTGCTACTAGCCACACGGACAACACACAAAAATAACAAAGAGCCCTGGAAAATAACAAACCCAGCAATCCCCTCTAAACAGGAAAAGCTGCTACAGCCTACCTGGAGGAACAAACAGATGCCCCGGCCAGAGTAGAACTGACCCTCAACGACCCTCCCTGCAGCCACACCCTGTGTAACCACATGCACCGTCTCAACAATCCAGGCGACTACCACAACTCACAGGGCCCAAAAACCCACCTTGCACTCACCAGAAAACCAGAGACCACAAGCAACCAAACACAGAAACAACCAGCTACTATAGGCCTCCCACACCCTCAGTTCCACACAAACAAACAATCAACACCCCGGATACAACATAGGACGAGCCCCCATTTGTTATGCCCCGCTCGTTAGAGAGCACAACAAAAAGGGAGGACCACGCAGCTACCAGGTAAAGGAATTCACAAATTTATTGAAAGTAAGGAAAAACAAACCAACTTAGAGTGTACATCAGTGATCAGTGGTGGGATGAGAGTGTTGGATGCACAGTGCGTGTGTGTGTGTGCGTGTATGTGTAAAGTCACAAAGGTACCAATCAAACACAACCAAACCCAAACAAAGCCATGAGGACAGCACCAGCCATCCAAGAGGGGGAAGAGGGCCGCCATTTTGAAGTCACCAATATATATAGGTGGGCAGCAGGTGGAACGAATCCCCCAACGAGGTGGGAGGAGCTGGCCAGGAACACCTGAAAGGGAGGAGCACAGGCAGGGCGAGCAGCAATAAACAGAAGCCCGAAGGCCATCACACACCTTTCAAAACATGTTAGTGCTTTAAAAACTAGAAAAACTATTTAAAAAACAAAAGAAGGCAGAGTAACACAATACCTTTACATAAAAGAATAGAGAGAAGTAGGTAAAAGCAAACTACCATGTGGCAACTGCAAAATTGGATAAAAGTACATAAACAAAAAAAGGTTAACACTTTATCAGCAGAAATTAAATTAAAAATTATGAAAAAATTAGTGTATAATCACCTGAAACTAAGAACCGTTTTTTATATCTGCTGAGGGAGAGGGTCCTCTTTCACATAGTCCGCCATGTTGCTCCACCATGTTTCTACAGGAGACCACATCTCAAACGGTCAAATCAAACACTGCCTCTAGAGGCCCTTTTCACATTTTTAGTGGTCATTGTATGGGAAGTGTGAATGAGGGGTATTCAGTTGGTCACAATCTGCAACTCCACAGCTAGATAATACTAAATTCTACACACTGGACCTTTAAGTACCCAGCCCAGTCAGCACTGTAAGTTACACAGATACATTCAATTTGTAAAAATTAAAAAGTGGGCCTTAAGAACAGTAACGTTTCAACATATGCAATATAATGTACCACAGTTATAAACATGTAATCAACTGCACAGATGAACCTCTCTGGAAGACAGAGATACTGATGATACTCTACAGTATAGAAAATCTCATGCTAGAAAGAAGGGCAGTGAAATCACTGAGTGTGTTGGCAGGCTGACTGTGCGTGCTGGGTGGGTGTCTGCATGCTTCCATGTGTCACCGTGTCCATGAGCGTGTGTGAGAGAGTTAGAGGGTTCTGGTATAAAGGGGGTGATTTTACAGCACCTGTCTCTGTCATTTCAGGCTGAGGCAGTTGGCAGGAGCCGCCCTGATGTTTCCTTTCCTTCAACCACACACACACACACACACACACAGGCTTACTAACAACAGGCTCTCATTCCAGAGTGCATGCAGACATTTCAAGTATAGCTGGAAGAATAAAGCTGCCCATTAGATAGTCTAGACGAATGTTTTCGATAAAAGGGATTCAGGTGTGTATTATATAAACGAGACCAGGTCCAAAGGTGATGCTGAAGTTGAAATGTTGAACCAATTACTGACATCCTATTAAAAAACCCTCTACAGTGTCAGAGACACTCTGCTGCCCACTGTTGGCAGAAATAACAGCTCGCATTAACTCAGAAGTGGACAAGCTGCAACTAGATCACAACAATACCCATAATGGAAACTATGTTCATTAATCCTGATTTAGGGATTTAATTACTGTATTATTGAATGAAATGCATTATTACTGTCTTTCTATTATAATTAACCATATAAACATATACATATAAAACCATAACATTTACATTTAAAATTATGGTCTCGACCTGCTCTGATTGAAAAGTGCTATGAGATAACTTTTGTTGTGATTTGATGATATGTGAATAAAATGAGCTTGACTCTTATTATTTAGATGAGCATTAGTTGATTTTCTGTCCACCAGGGGGCAGCAAAAGAAGTTGTGAACACAATGTTGACACATCAGCAGTAGAATTTAAAGTAAAGCACATTTTACTGCTGGTGATGTGTTTTTATTTTATGCTACTAATACTTCTACTGTACTACATTTCAGACATACATTTTGCAATCTTCATTGTACTTAGATACTATTTACCTTTAAAATTAAGATTTTACACGCTCAACATCTGAGGAATTTACAAAATATGATGCAGAGCTTTATCATTAGATGAATAAGTAGTGTATAATGCACCTAATATTTGCTATACATCTGCAAATTACATCATCATAAGTATTAATATCCAATAATACATTGAATAATATTATGAATAATGCAAGTAAACATGTTGAATGTTTGTAATGGAGTATTGTTCAAAATACTTCTTCCACTTCTGCAGACTATCACTTCAAGTTCATATGGCAAACTTGTTACCATACAGTTACAAGCTGGCAGAAGGCAGACACAGAGCAACCACCATTAATTTGGACTTAAAATCACAAAAAAAACAAAAAACAAAACAGCCTCCAAGGCACTTGCCATTAAACTATTACCTTTGACAGCCTGAGTTTGTTTTTAGGTCTAACATGACTATGCCGTGACAATAAAAGCATTTTAATAGTTTAAGAGAGAGTGTCTTTTTTTTGTGATTTTAAGTTCAAATTAATGGTGGTTGCTTTGTGCCTGCCTTCTTCCAGCTTGTAACTGTATGGTAACAAGTTTGTCATAATGAACTTGAAGTGAAAGTACGCAGGGGTGGAAGAAGTGATTTTAAGTCTACATGTGTCCCTAATCCATAAAGCGAAAGGGAATCCTACCCTTTCATTTTTTATTATTAATTTGGGGTTGGGCTTCAAATTATTGATAGCTTTCCAACATTCACTTTCCTTTTTGTGAACAGTTAGTGTGTCAAAACAGTAAAATTGTCAGCTATAAAACTGGTAATTCAGCTTCTGGCAGTACTGTTTTGCTTCATATTCTTTGTAGCCAAAAGAAAGAAAGACTTTAGTCTGTTAAAGAGGAAGTTGTAATAGGCAGAACAGTTCACAGACATTGCCAGTAGCAGAGCCTATAGTATTCATCTCTTTAGCAGAAGAGGTTGGACAGATTAGGACAAAATCTTTGCATAAAAATGGATATTACAAACACATGAACTTCAGAATTGTGCAAGTTAATTATAAAGGAAAGGAGATGACATGTAAAAGCAGAATTTCGCACTGCACCACATTGTCCACTTTGAGTTGCTGAAGAGTACCCGACCCAGCAGAACATGCTGAAATGAGATCATGAGTTTCAAAGGCTTGTTCGTGCAGGGTCCCACTGAGGCGATAATAGCGAAGCAGACTTGTGGTGCTCTTGAAGCTGCAGTCTGATCACTTCACAATATTCCTCTGAACACACAGGAGGAGCCCCACTGATCAGGAAATAAGGAACCCAACCTGGTAGCTGTCTGGCTCACCAGGCAGACAGTAACACTATTAATGATGGATATTGGAGGGAGGCAGAGGGAACCTGTGTTTGGTTTTCACACTATCACTGACGACAGTGCGAGACACAGTGGTGAACCGTCTGGAAATCTGCTGGTGATGATTTTTTACATTATTTCTGGTCAAACTTTCATATGACATAAACATATTTTTATTTCAACATTGTTTAAAAGCACTTAATGGTTTACAAACCAGACACATCTTCAAATAAACAGGCCTACAAGTTACCTTATTTATCTACTGTATATGCCCTTTTTTTCATCACATTGTGGTTGCTTCAGCCTATGTGTCTTGACCTTTTTCTGGGAAGTTATTCAACCATATTTTGTATTCTTAATTTGTTAGTTGATGTCAGTCGTTGGATTTTGTTTCACATAATTTTAAAAAACTTTCAACAAGAAAGCTAATGGAACCGGCTTTATGTTGATTAGGGTTAGGGTTATTATTAGGGTTATTTTTGTCTGCTTGCCTCCATGACAGTAAGTCAATGCCAACAAAGCCAACAAAGTATTACAGCCTCTAAGCAAGCAGCTAATTAGGCCAAAGCTCTAACGCCCATTGAAGTGCATGGCAAAGCACTAATGTAATTTCTGCATGTATAATGTAGAATGCAGAGTGTGAGTCATTGATCGGCTGCCAAAACACTTGTTAAAGTTGCAAGTTTTGCAAAAAGCTGCAAATTTGTTAAGAAAACAACTACAGTGAGTATTAAACATCACAGATCAAATCAAAACAGAAATGCTTTGTCATGTTTAGAAGTGGAATTTGTAGAATATGGCCAAAATTTGTAGGTATATCTCACCAGAGTAACTGACAACTGCTGCTCTTTGTTATCTGTCCTTGACTGCAGCTTAGCTGATTAGCTCATGGCTCAGTTAACTGTGGAGCCAGTGGCCCTAAAGTCTGTCTGGACCGGGACCTCAGATCACAGGGGGAGTCCTTACCAGCGACAGGGTCTAGCTCAACTGGATTTGACTGCCTGATGTGAGAGAGAGCGTGCCTAGACATCAAACTGGGACTAAACACAGCCTCCAAGAAGGACAGGAGATATAGTATGGAGGTGATTTACAGCGGCTGCGACCAAAACTATGACTTCAGGGACAACAAGACATGGCAGGCGGAGAGAAGCAACAGAGAGTCGGACCTCAGCGGCGGGTGAAAACGTAATGTAGAGCTCGAAAATATTCACATCTAACTCTGTCAATTGAAGATTTATTTTGACCAACCCAGAGGTGATTGTGGAAAGACAAACCAAGACTTTGTTGGTGAGTTTTATTTAGTGTATGTTGAGTTTAAATGTTTTAAGATGAGTTGACGAGGCAGTTAAGCTCATCTAGTTTGGTAAAAGAGAGAAATTTAAATTCAGATGGTGTACGGTGGCATTTTTCTGTTTAGTAAGGAAAATAGAAGTAAGAGTTATTTTTTTTACATTTTGTGAACTAATTTTGTTCATTTATTACGCAAACAGCTGGAAACTACTGGGGCTATCGGACTACTACCTCTTGCTGGTACAAAGTGGTGTTTTGAGACAGGATGGGACGGGGCTATAGCTGGTTAGCATGCTAACATCAGTAGACATCTCTACACACAATATGTACAAGTCTTTGAAATAGCCACAGCTGTTGTGTCTTCACACTCTGTTGATAATGTCAGTTCATTTTTCATCATCAGTGTTTTCAACAAAAATTTTGTCCATGTCTTACAAATTGTTCCTTTAACCATTAATTTTGCGTTGAGTAGTTTTAATTCAAACATATGCATTAAAAAAACAAAAATTAAAGTAGTTCATACCTCTCTCAGTATAGGACATGAGAAGCCGCTGTAAGGCACTTTATACACTGAATACCTTTTCTCTCAATCTGTGCATCAGTCACAGTGTAGACTGACTTCTGTCAACACATGTTTTTTGAGGCTTTTTCATCCTACCATAGAAAGATCAAGATTTAAACTGTGACTTGCCAAAATCATGTCTTTGCATTTTGTTTTGATGACATTATTTTTCTACCTTTTGCAGCAGATGCTGTGACTTTGTGCACCGGCAGAGGGCAGTGTTAGACCATGTAAGCATCCAGCTGGAGAAGAGAGGGAGATACAAAACTTGCGAGGCGAGGTGAGGAGGGTTTGTCTGAGAAGAGATCTGTCTGAAGAATAGACAAAAAAAATGGTGACCATGAGGATGGAGAACAACATATTACGCAAAAAAACAGTCAGACAATGACTCACGGTACAAGAGTAAGACAGTTAAATGAGGTCTTCTTATCAGAATAACACACAAAAGCCTTGCAACATGCACATAGAACAATACAATACATTATTATAGAATGATCTCTGCGTTATAGTCAGTTCGTTACCATGGGTATAATGTCTCTGGATGTGTGTTGACTTACTAACAAATCTGTAATTTCTTTGTCAGCACAGAAAAACAAAAGCAATGTATCATTTCTTAAGGCAGCAGTAAAGGGAGGTGAGTGCGTGCGTGCGTGTGTGTGTGTGTGTGTGTGTGTGTGTGTGTGTGAGAGAGAGAGAGAGAGTGGGAGGTGGTGAGGTTACTGTAGCTCTGCCTTCACCCCAGTCAGCCTCCACCAGGGTGGGTTGCCAATTAGAGCCAACACATATGACACACTTGACTCCCCCGCTTGAACCATGGCTGGAGATAATAGGCCTCTTCCTGCAGCTCAATCGATGACATACTGTCCCAGGGTGGATGTCTGCCTCAGTACACACACACACATTCAACACACTCTTTCTTTCTTTCTTTCTTTCTTTCTTCCTTCCTTCTCTGCCTCTTATCTGTCAGAGTAAAATGTCAGCTTTTTGTTTCTTACACAGAAATATACAAGCGACACACACACACACACACACACACACACACACACACACACACACACACACACACACACACACACACACACACACACACAAAGGCTTTCTGCTCTCTTTCTTTTATTCTCTCATAAACAATAACTTCCAACCAGAAAAAATGAGCCTATTGTTCACGGTGAGATAAGAAACTAGTGCAAAAAAACACAGTGAAGCTATATGTAAAGCTAATCCATCAGCTAACTGTGTTTGTACGTCTAGCTAACCCCGCAGGAGGCGTCTGGGCTGTGTGAGGGCACCTGAGTCATGGGGATTACAGACATTACAGTAATGGATAGTCTATATGCTTCGTGCAGTAATAGGCAGACGGCTTGCGTGAACTTGCTCTCAGCAGTCGGGTCTCAACGTTGTTGTTTCTGACTTGCATCTTGATGCGGCTGTTAGACCTTGGCTATCAATACGACCGCCTCATAGCTGGCTAAGCAAAAGCATAAACATTGCATCGGTACAACCTAACCATGTATCATCCCCTGAGCCTGTAATACTCACTTTCTCTGGGAAAAAAAAGTATGAATTGTATCAGTGTTTAAACAAAAATAGGGAGGAGAGCTTGCATGGCTGGGGAGGAGGAAAGGGAGGGATGGAAAAGAGTGGAAGAAGGCCTCTGCGTAGCTTTTTGGATTGGGGGGGTGGATAGAGGATGGGTGTGGGGTGGGAGACGGTTGACAGTTGTGTGCATGCGTGAGCCTAATCTGCCTCCATCAACTGTCAGAGTCGGGGATGTCAGGGCTACCGAGGCTCCTGGTCCTCCCTCTTTCTCTCTCCCTCCCTCTCTCTCTTCACAGGCAATGTCATGTTGTCAGCCCACATATGCTTGTCTGCAGTGGAGGGGGGGTTGGGGTTGTTGGGGTGTCGGGTGGAGGGGACATAGGCACATGGGCAGCCTCCGTCTTTTTCCTGTCGCCGTCGACACTTGTCTTCTTGCCTGTGCGCCGTTGATGTTGTTCCCTTTTAACCCCTCCAGCTCCCCCCGTCCTCTCCTCTCTCTGTGTTTGGATAACATCAGAGGCGCCGCTTAGTTGAGTCGAGAATTAGGCTCTTTTTTTGTTTTGTTTTTTACCTCGGGCATGATTTTGTCTCCCTGCCTCTTTTCTGCTCTCTTATCATCACAATAGATTTTGTGGCCTCTTTAATTTGGGCAGCAGGGTGGTACATCTGTCCTTCAGTGGGTTTTTACATTCCCTGAACTCCCAGAAACTTGCCACTACGGGGAAATGATGTACAAGAAAAAAAAAAGTTTATACATTTAACAGCAATCCAAGTTCATTTTAATTCATATATTTCTCTGAGCTTCAGTTTGTCCCTCCTCTGATGTGTTACCGTAATTGTTATATATTCATTTTTCTTTCTAATGTTGTCTTTTTCATACAAAATAAGGCGTTAATATTTTGTTTTTTGTGTTTTACAAAAAAACTAGGTCATACCTGGATTGGAAAGATGATTGCAATTTGAGAAATCGATTAAAAAACCTTTTCTTTTGATTATCCAGATGGTTAGAAGAGTCTGCGAGGATAATCAGAGCAGCAGTAAGTGTTGTCACACAACCTCCTGGGTTTGTTTTAAAGTGTTTATTTTTCAGAAAATCAGATGCTTATCCTTGGTGACTTTGATGACAAAAATCTATCTGACTGACCTTTTTTTTTGTAATTTGCGGGGGACCAGTCATTTAAAACCTTACTTTTATATTATTACAAATCTAAAACAACACTGTAAAATCTGACAAAGTGATCTTACTTAAAAAAATCAACAAAACCGAATACCTTGACATTTCCAAGTGATGTGGACTAATAACTTTCAAGTTTTAAAGCTTTTCAGCTTGTACATCTTTAATTGAATAGTCTACTTGACTTGATAATCCTTAATTCATTGGTTTCCTGACTTTTTTTAAAAGTAAAATCAACTTTTACAATTTACATTTAATCCAGTCAGCAGTGTTTTCTGCTATTTCTGTCATTAATTTTAAAGATGTGTTTTTTTTGATAACAGATTAAAAATGCTTTAAAATGTTGTGCATATAAGTGTGTATGAACTACAAAACAATAAATGTGGTTTATTTGTCATTTTCCCTCATTGGCTGCATTGTACTGTACACCTGTACACACATTTATTTGTGCTCTGCATGCTATTTATCTTACATTTATTTTATGTGACTGTGACAATTTTGTAGCTTCTGTGATAAATTCAGTTTCTCTGGAGCCTTTTAACATCTGAACAGGGACAAAAGATGAAAAACAGGCAAAAAACCAATTTTTTTTTCTGTTCATGAATTTCAACAATCCCTGACAAATAAGTGAATAAACTAATAAACCAGCATCCTGAGTCTCTTCTCTCTGTGGAATGAGAAACCACCAGGCTCATGTGTTCTGAGAGGCACGTAGACAGCAGTCAAGCGTTTTTATCTGTATGGGTAACAGTGCTCTTGCCCCGCTGACCTACCCCTGGCACCTGCCACGGGGGGCTTTGAGACTACCTGTCAATCAAACTCACATGACCCCCCTCTTTGCCCCTCATCCTTTCTTAGGACTCACCATGCAAGTCTTGGCTAACTCATTACATCCCACCCCCACTCATCTCTGACTTTCCACACACAGATGATATCTCTGTACGTGCCCACTGGAGCGCACCGCCTCCCTGTCTCAGCATGCACGTTGCATGTTAACCATAAATCCCATATAGTGTACAGTATGTCTGCATGAATGGATTACTGTGCTGAAGCACGTTCAGCTACAGGCTGCAGTTGTGGCTCCTTATTGAGCTGAGCTACAACCATGTCTGCAGATGTCTAGTCTGTAGGATATTAATGCAGAGCAGCTTTAACAGGGAGCAGGTCAAGGCTCACATTAAAGCTTCAGCAGACTGCTTGTGAAAAGACTGATTTGTGTTAAAGAATTGAAGTTCTGTGCTGCCCTCGCTGCTTCTAGTTACTAGGGATCAGACTGAGCGGCATTTGTTATCAATGTTAATATTTAGCCTTAGCAATAATATGTATGATTCATAAAACGTGATCAATGGCATTGAGCTTTCAGGAGCAACTCTCGTGCTTTTACATTCAATTTTCACGCCCTCGCTTGCACACAAGCACAGAAAATACAAACATGCTCATTGAAGACTCCCTCTGTCACACACAGATACAAACGCACACACTGAAACACACACCCCTCCCGGCTATGAGCACCCTTGCCCCGAGTGCTCCCTCGCTGCAGTCTCCATAGCAGGCAGGGAGACTGTCTGAGTGCTTTATGTTTGCTGTAACACAGAATCATCACTGTCAGGGCCATTGATTTGTCAACAACATAGTGATACACTGTAGATGGATAATGGCCCATCTTGTGCACAGTTGCTACATTTTTCTGGACAGCCAAGGAGCATCTGTTGTTGTTCTTTTTTCTTTTGCTTTTTCCTTCCTCCTCCTCCTCTTAAACCTCGCTCTCTCCTCCCTCCCTCCCACACACACATCCTTGCAGTTTGAAAACAATAAAAGAAAAGCAATGTGTCTTGTTCAGCTACTAAATAGCTGTCTGGTTTGTGTCTCCTGAGGTGGTTGCACATCAGTGGCTAGCCCATCTATCAGGCCGATGCACGGCCCTCAAACCTCCAGGTATAGAGATGATAAATACCCCACCTCCTGAAAAGGGCATGGAAAAAGATGGATGGATATGGAAAGAGAGAGACAGTTACAGATATCGAAATGGAGTGATTGAGGGAAAAAAAGGAGGAGAATCGATGGAGAAAAATGAGGACAGATACAAGAAGAAAGATAGAGACAGAAGACAGAGAAAGGGACAACTTATCTTTGTTATAACCTAAGTGTTTAGTAAGTTAAGATTTACACATCACTAAATTAAAACGAGTTGCACCATACAAACTAGTTCTTACGTTGAGATCAGTTGTTACTAAATATTAACATCCACTTACTGCCAAGTGTGTGTATTACGTAGGCTACGTAGCTAACAGAATGAATAGATGAAGCTAATGTTTGCTTGCTCATACTGTTACTTATATCACCTGCTTAGACCAAGTGTGACCAAGTAATTATGTACAGTTCCCAAGTCGTGTTTTTCTTGGGCAAGTCAAGTCAAGCCACTCCCAGAAAGACAAAAAACAAGGTATTGGTACCTTTCAAAAAATTATACTATTGGCCAATTTATTATCTAAACTGTTCAAAAAGTATAAAAATGAAAAAATAAATAATTGTGTTATATGATAGCTTTTTATTTCTTAATGTCCTCTCAATAATAAAAAAATATTCTCCCCCCATCACTTTAGTAAAATTCTGACAGCCAGGCAAATAAAAAAAACAACAAGAAAATAAACTGTAAACATAAAATAAACACAAGTCATTGAAGTGGTCATTCAAATCACGAGTCTTTGATGAGTCGAGTCTGAGGTAATTTCTATTCTGTTAAGTCAAGTTACAAGTCATCAAAACAGTGACTTGAGTCCACGTCTCTGGAGATGAGTAAGAATGATGAAATACGGTCGACATATCTGACCTGACATTTTATCGAATTGATGTAAAGTGGGAAGAAATTAAATCACATGCCACAAAAATAACCTCAAATTACAAAATGTCTAAATGATAAAAATGGCGTTGGTTAGGTTAGGATAATCAGACATCGCAAGAGCGTCCGCGGTCTTGGACAGTTAGATACACCAAAACAACTTGGACACACACAGAACTGCAGTAAAACCAGCAATTTTATGATTACTTTTGCTGAAGATAATTTGGACAGTGGTATGTGGTTGTCTGTCGTAGCATAGCATTTTTCACTTCAATACCCCCTAGTTCTAGGGGGTGAATTGGCACGAAAGTTTAAAGAACAATATTGCCAAAGCATAAAAGTACAATTTGTCCAAATAGTTGGACAGTACACAATAACTGCAATATGTACATAAAAAGAAAAAAAGTGTTATGCCACGACAGGAAACCACACCTGTCTGAAATAATCTTCAGCAAATGTATTCATGATCTGAAACTTGCTGGTTTTACTGCAGTTCTACATTAGGTTTGTTCAAGTGGTGTTGCCGTCCCAGCTGTCCCATGACGGTGGACTAATTCTCGCACGTGTAACTCAGATTGGGTTAGGGTAAGGCCACTCTAAAACTGAGTAACTTCCTGTTTACATAGCTGATTGAACTGTCCTCGCATTCCTTCGGCTATAAAGGTGCAACAAAATGTAGCATTTCACAAGATTCTAAGCTAGTTATAGTCACCAAGAGCTTAAAAAGGACTTAAGACAGAAACTTAGGGATGGATTTATGAATAGCTGTAGGTACAACCCAGTCCAGGCTCCCTGCGCTCATCCCCTATTCCCTCAGCTGTTTGATTAAACAGTACTTCCCCCCCATTCCCCCTTATCTGGGCTGTCGCTGCATGAAGGAGCTATCTGCTGTGTGACTGGCAGACGACTGCCTGCTGCCTCTGATAGCATTCCACTTTGGTTAGGTAAATAGGAACTTAACTGAACTGAGACAATTTAAACAGTCTAAATGTAAGGAGATTAAAACTGGCCAAACAGTGGCTGAGCACAGGGATGCATCAGTGCTAGTTATGCACTGCTGCGAGAATGAGGAACACACATGCAGGTTTGTGCACGGCCCTCACAAAATTTCACAAAGTCAAACAGAAAGACACGAGCATCAGAGACGCTCAGCAAAAGACACGCAGAGCCAGAGGACACATAGAAGCAGCCTTCAGTTGTTTTTGATGCCTTGCTGCCCTCTGACCTACAAATTCACTGTCTATGCTCGCAAAATCTCCACAACACAGACACACACACACACCCACCCACACACACACACCCACCCACCCACCCACACACACACACACAGACAAACAGATACAAATGGCATGAGGCAGGCAAAGCAGGATGGACCTGGGGACAAGTTTCCGCCTGGACGCCCTCATCTAAGCCAGTCCTGCCCTTCTCTGCCCACAGGCCTTTCCAGACTGGCCAGTCGAGTGAGCGACCTACCCTGACTCTAACACTGTGTGGCAGGGGGACCTAGAGACAGATGTTCCCTGCCACTGGCATGGTGCAGACGAGGAGATGGTATCCCATGTGCACGCAGTAATATGTGTCTATGAAGACAGAGGGAGAGACAGACAGAGAGAAACTGAATGCTTGACTGGCGATGTTGGGAGGAAGAAAGGAGGAGCAGCAGTGGGTGGTGGTGGTGGTGGTGAGGGGGGATTGTAAAAGGAGAAATAAATCAAGTCAAAGCAATTTGTGGCAATAGCTGCTGCAGTGTCATTAGGAATCCCGTCACGCAGCAGCTCCTCTGAGCAGTCAGCAGACGCAGGTTGACAGCAGGCCAAAGAGGAATTTTAATTTTTCCCCCTGTCTCCCAGCTCCCACCTCAGAAACATTTTCGAACTACTGGCCCACCCTGCCAATAGTAGCCTTCAAACTCATCCTCAAAGCGGCTGGCACTTCCTGGATTAAAGCCTTTCTCAGTGTCATAATAATACAGGATCACTGCAAGAAGAAAATATGGTTAAATAGTTTTAAAAGCTGCACATTTCTTTGTAATTTTACAAAAGTTCAACACAAAAGTGAGAAATCAAGCAAAGGATAATTCTTCTTGTTTGCAATGCAGCTTCTGAATCACATTGTTCAATATAATAACAATTAAAAAAATTATTTGATATGGAAACATTTTCTTTTACAGAGGTTTTGATTGATTATATCTGCGATAATTACCAGTTTTTTTTGGTACATAATTTCTGCAAACATGCTCCATAGAACAAAATTATATTTAAGTTTTTTTTCATGTTTAATGAAAATGATTTCCAACATTTCTGACGAGTTAAGTGCGAGAAAAAGTTGCAATAGTTGCTGGCAGCAGTGGTGTTGTCACAACCACAATGGAATAAATTATAATTTTAACCAAATTTCATACAAATGAGTAAAATTAATGACATGACACGACTGAGGTTAAATTATTAAATCAATAACATTAAATTCATCTTGTCTGCAGTGCAGCTTCTGAATCACTAGTTGTCACTTTATTTTAAACCAAAGATGAGGTCAGTCATATAATGATAATTATATTATATTATTTTTTTGTTTGTTTGTTTTTGTATATAGTTACTTTGCCTCATCTGACTTCACTGTGTGAAATGATTTCCAACATTTCCTATTTAGATAACATGACGATATAATACACTGATCACAGAGATTTGGTGGAGAAAAAACAGAAGAGGGCAAGAAAAATGTTCAAACAAAATATTTTGGTATAGAAACAAATTTTTCTTCACTTCTCTTTTCTCCAAGTTTTAAAGATAAGGTCTAGATTGATGATCTACTATAATAACTAGCTATTGACGAATACATTTCTGCAACCCTGCTCCATATAAAAAAATGTATACAAATGTTTTTTGGCTTTGTATAGTCTTATTCTGCCTCATCTACCTTCTCTGTGTTAAACGATTTCCAACATTTCTTTTTTTGCGTCCAATTTTCTTATTTATTTTCTACATGAATTGCAGGTGTATGCCAACAAATAATTACTGTCACTATCATAACATATAGACATATAAGGGCAATGAAAGACAGGGAAATAAACAAAACAAAACAAATATTTTTATCTTCTCTTAATAATTCATGCATTAACATTTTAATTGTAATACAGATAAGTAACGTCAGGCATACACCTGCATCTCCAGTCTTCCCAACATTTTTGACATGGTTTCTAACATGATACAACACACTTTTCATGTCACAGAGAAAGCATCTGAAGAGGGCAAATGTTTCTATTTGAGAAAAAGTCAAAGTTGCTATGATTGCTGCTGGCAGTAATGTTGTTACAACCACAATGAGAAGAAAGGAACAATTGTCCTTTTAACCACATCTCATACAAATAAGTAAAATTAATGACATGACTGTGGTTAGAATTATTCAATCGATAACATTACAGATGATTTTACATGATGTCTTTGACCTTTTATAAAAATATGTTACAAGTGATTATAGTATCTCATCAGCAGCATATGAGTGATACAGACACAGTGGATTTGTGTCAAACACAGAACCAACAAATCCAAATCAGTGTTATGAGAGGATAAGCAGCACAAATGGAGAATGTGGTAATAACGCTGCCCAGAGCGGAGCAGGGCAGAGTAATGCTGCACATTTCTCCTCTCAGCTGCCACTTTAATGAGCAGACAAAATGGCCACCGTTGAATAATTAATATGCGGGTCCATTAACAAGGCATTAGAATGCATTCTATCTCTTATTGATTTTTTCCTGTCTTTTTTTTTTTCAGTTGAAAACTTTTACTCCATCCGTAGACCACTCTGCGTCCAGCGCTGGCGAGAGTGAAATATGGCTGCTGCTGTTTAAATGTCAGCTTTGTAATTACACATGGAGCCACGAGCTGGGCAATCCCACGGCCTGAGGGCCTCTGATTTATGGTCAGGCACTGATAGCGACGGCGCAGACATGTACAGACAAAATGCATTCACACAGAATGCATCTCCTCTCCCCTTACAAAAACACACAACCTAAACTCAGATTATGCCCAGTTTTATTTACTGTATATTAACTGTATTAAGTAAATGCTTTTATTTATTGACAGTAAACACAATAGTAGTACAGGTGATCTAATAATTATCATGTACTTACTTGTTTCTTCCTTAACCTTAAATGCATTCTTTTGGTCTTGGGAAACCCCCAAATACTTTCTATTCCAAATTCGTTTTCTGTTTTTTTCTTCTGTTTTGTGACTGGGTTTTGCGACCACTGCGGTTACTAAATTGTGTTTGGTCAGTCGCTAAGCAGTAACAGAGGCATAACACAATGCAATATGTATATAAACATACAATTTAAGAGGCAACTGTATGTTGAAAGATAATATGTTTTGATGATAAGACTTTTTGGCATCAGTAAGTTGTTGGAAAAAATGGCAAAAACGTGTTTTGGGGGTTTATATTGTCTTAGCGAAACAAGGTTACTTAAATGCGCAGCATGTACTTTCTTCCACTAGGGGTCTCACAATCAAAATAAGCAAGACGTAAATAATGTGGGATCATGCAAGATGTTGTCTTCACTGTTAAAGCAACATTATGTAACTTTTTTATCTTAAAATAACAGCTTCAAAATAATTTTGATGGTACAGTTTCTTTTAATAGGGTGAATGATGTCTCTGTCTCAGCCACTCTGCCCCCCTAGCACTTGTTTCTGCACCTCTCAGTGACAGGGTAGATCACGACGTTACATACATGTTTACTTCAACATACAAGTTTTCAACACATAACATCACTATGACGTAATGAGTTTTGTTTGTAGTCAGCACCTACATTACGTCTGACAAATAGTTACAGACCTGGGGTTTGTATTTACAACAGTGGTGTTGCACTCAGAAACTGTAGGGGACGCCAAAATCGCACAAAATACCGATTTCTACATAATATTGCTTTAATAATCCTCATTGCAAATGAAAACCCATGTACATGACTCAGGCAAAAATGTTCATGAATAACGTAATGTATTAATTCTGTACTCATGTTACATTTAGTAATGTTAGCCAACTTCCCTCCTGTCTTTCTGACTCTTTCCTGGAAGTTATGGCGACAAGCGATCACATGAAACGTTGATTACCTTGATTAAAACTGTAGAATATCTCTGGGTCTGAAAATAGTTGGAAACATTAAGTGTAAGTACATAGCACAGTATTGTTGTAAAAAGATACTTGATAGTATCGAGGCAATTCGCTTGGTGCAATTAAAGTATCATAGTTTGATACCCAGACCTACTGAAATGTGAGGATTTGTGTTTTTTCTGTGTTTTATAAGATCATAAATTAAATATCTTTGGATGTTGGACAGTTGGACAAAACAAGAAATGTGAAGAAGTCATCTTGCTATTTTCTTACATTTTATAAACTACAATCAATCAATCAATAAATCTACAAGTAATCAACAAGTCAACTGATAATGAAGATAATCGTTGCAGCCTGACACACCTTTATCTTTATATTGATTCAGTTACTGATAACAGTGTCAATCTTCTTCCCAGTGTCTGTTAGTCTTGTATGAAGTGTAACCTCGGCCTTCTTTCCTCCTCCAGTGCTTTTTGCTCAGCGGTCTAACACACTCTAGTGGCATGTGGGACACCCCGGTTCAATACACCCTCCCTCCCTCACGCACTCCGCCCATCAGTCAGATTGTAGGCACAGATACCTGCTGGGAAAACCAATCTATATCTGGACGAATGGAGGAGGAGAGGCGAGGCCAGATCAATGTACAGATATTGATACACGCAGCCATGCAAGGAGACTACACTCCTTCTGAACTCATTCTCTCCCTCACTGCAAAGATTAGGGATCGAGATGAACTGCTGAGTAAGGCATGTGTGTTTGTGGATGACAAAAGAGACACTGTAACACACGGGCAGATACAACAGATAGAGGAGAGAAGAAGGAGGGAGTGGAGATACGTAGTGCAGACACAGATTACCACCACAGAGCTCTGTAATGGTGTGAGAGGAACACGTCAATAATAAATACCTCCCATTACACCACATTGGATCGCTGCAGCCGCCTGTACAGCACGACACCACGCTGACTCCCTGATCTACCCCAAATTACACTGATGCTCTCACACTGAGCTTCTGTGGACTGCAACACACTGACACAGAGCACAGCCATGCACAGATGCATACATAAAATCATACATGTGGCTGCAGCTCTGAATTCATTTTCCAGCACAGCACAGAGGTTGAGCACCATGGTTTGATCCCCCCTGCCGACTCTCCGTTGGGGTCTTGATTTTTTTAAGGCTCCACTCCCTCCCTCCCTGCCTCCCTCTCTTCAAAGAGACGAGGCTTGACATCCAGGTGTTTTATAGTATTTGTGGCTCTGATCATCCATCAAGCCGATCGATCACTCTCCCAGCAGCTTTTATTAATGATCTTGTCAGCCAGCCCGCTCTCGGGTGCAGCCGCTTGTCCAGAATGATAGATCATTAGCTAGTCTGCCTGCTATTTATTCTCTCATGACCTTGTCTCTCTCCATTGTTGAGTGGGCCGAGTTATGAGTGCTAGAACATGATAATTCACTATTGATTCTGCTTTTTGTTTTTTGTTGCAAAAAAGTTTTTTTTTAGCTGTGTTCAACTGCAGACAGACAGACAAAATCAGTTATTTAAGCAAAAGTAGCAATATCACAATATAAAAATATTTAATACAAGTACAAAAAATATATATTTTCAGTTTTCAGTTGTAGTTTGGGAGTTTTAGGTTTAGGCAACAAAAGTACTTGGTAAGATTTAGGAAAAGATCGTGGTTTGTTTTAAAATAATAAGTCAACATAAACTTTTGGTTTCACACAGGACATGAACAATGATCACAAACAAATCTGTTTGAAGTTACAATTATGCAGGTTAGTGAGGTTCTCTTTAGGTTTAATCGTAGCGTTATGGCTTGCTAGTTTAATGACAAGGTGATGAGAAGACCCAATGCGAGCCAACAAGAGCGCACCTCAGGCACACAACACTCTGTGGCGGCGTCCCCCAGGTAAAATAAGGAGCTTTTAGGGAGTCCCATTTGTTAAACACACCATTCATAGTTGGTCCCTCTTCCCCAGCTCAATAAGCAAGACACAGAGAGAGAGCAGCGGTGGTTGAGCGAGCAAGAGAGTGAATGAAGATAAGAAATGGCATTAGGGAGAACAAAGCAGTGAATCAGAGTAATAAAACGTTATTTTCTGACTGTTTCTCTGTGGTTACATTCTAAAACATAAATAAACACACCCACACCTCCAGAAAAGCCTCTGCTCAGCTGCCTCTCTGCTCTCTCTCTCTGTGTGTGTGTGTGTGTGTGTGTGTGTATGAAGCTCTGCCCCAACCCCAGTCAAACAGACACACAGACCTCAGCAGCTCTTCATACATCCATGACAGACAGAGAGCAGAGGAGAGAGATGGAGAGAAAAAATACAGGCAGAGGGCAGCCTTTTGTAAGATTCTATACATATATTTTTTTTTTTTTCAGGAAAATCCTTCATAGTATACCTTTAAGTATATTAATTGTGTGAACTGGTTTAGTTTACAGCATTCTGTTCACTCATAAATAATGGATTGATTTGTTGTCACCTTCATTTACAAAAACTTGTTGTGGAATGTCATGGACAATGAGACAATAATAATAATAATAATAATAATAATACATATTTAAACAGATATTAATGACGGGGGACAGGAAATGAAAGAAAAAGGGAGAGTAATAGAAAGAGAAAGAGGGAAAAAGGTCAACAGAGAGAAAGGCAAAGAGAAAACAGAGAGCGAGTCAGCAGGAGTTTCACAGGAGCGAAGCCCGAGGCCGAGCCAGTGAGGTGTAAGCAGCTTTAGAATAAACATGAGCTCCATGTAAACAACAACCTGCCACTACAAGCATCGGTTACGCACCCACACAGACCTGCTGGGGTTCTGGATTCACTGATGTGTGTTTGTATGTGTGTGCACTGTATACTCAGGCTGTCCCTGGGGCTGAAGAGCCTTGCCTGTCATCCTCCCATCACTCCTCTCTCTACCCACTTACATCCATAAAGCCTGTCATGTTGATCAAGTAGCTACAGGCCCGAAGCCTTTTGTGATTGTCAAAAGTGTGCACATGTGAATATCTGACTGAATAATTGTTGCCTGATTTTCCATTTGTGTCTCTGATGTACAACAGACCAGAGGTGTATAAATGCTCTACCACTGAGAGGTTCCTATGTTTCTGTGGCTCATTACAACAGTCTAGTGACCTTCAGTGTACAAAGAGAAGAGGGAGGAACTTCTTTCTCCTCCAGAATCATTCACGATGGATGTCTTTCATGTTTGCAGCGGATGACGGGCTGACTGAGTCTGACTGAGTTTCAGTAACACACTGTATGAAGTTTAAATACAAACTTTCAGGGTAAAGGCAGAACATAAGTACATTGTTTACCTCTCTGTATTGGCTGCATTGTGAAGTTAAATATTAGTGAATACATATCAAATGGAGTACTTTTCTGAATTGTTTTGTCCATGTCGTAGCTTAAGAGTCTACGTGTTTAATGAATTTTCCATAGGCTCCACTTAAAATGAGGGAGACTGCATTTGCTGTCCTTGCCTCTAAACTTTGGGGGCACTTTTATTTTATCTCGGGATAATTCCACTCAATTTACATAAAAAAAACCCAAAAACTCTGGATAGATGACTCAATCAATGTAAAAATTGCTATTTGGTCTGCCACAAACACTCTCCCGGAAAAAACAAAGGTTGAATAATGGCAGAGCATCTGCCATTGCGCGACCATAACATGACAAGGCATTGTTTTCCAGGGTCCCCAGGTAATTGTGGAACAACTGGAATATTTGTGGAAACTGTATACTCCAGTCTTTGCCAGCAGTAATACCACGACAGCTAGGACAGGGGAAAGTGGAAATCAGTATAAATCTTTTTTTATGTATAGTTCAGTTAGTTAAGAATAGTTCAACTGTTCAACATGTCTGAGCAGTAAACATGAGATGGGAAATAGCATTATTCTCTTTCTCAATGAGAGGTAGATGTCTATACATTAAAAATGAAGCTAGAGCTAGCGTCAACTGTCTTGCAACCTCACGTTGACGTGTAGCTGTTTGCCTCCTTTTCAAGTCTTTTGCTAAGTTAAGCTAACAGGCTGCTGCCTCTAGGTTCATATTTGATTCATATACAGAGAGGTATCAATCTGCTCATCTAGTTCTCAGTAAGAAAGCAAATAATCCTCTTCCCCAACAATTTCTTCAGCATTATGTTTGGCTCTTTCTTGAAATTTTTCAGTCTGTTGCACAACTGACGTCACCCAGAATCACTGATGGGTGAAACTTCTACATCACTGCAGCAAAGTGAAAGATTAAAACATTGGGAGTCCACTGGTGTTAAGTTTCTCTTTAACAGCTTTTATTTTGAAGTGCTTTGTAATTTTTGTTCAGAACATTTCTATATAGTTAAATCATTACTTGATAACATGAGGTTTTTTTTTTTGTTCATACCCATCCTTTCGTGCTTCTGTCTGTTTATAACAACTTTATTGACTGCCCAGTGGTGTTTGTCAGCCCTGTGGTGAGGTTGAAAACTGTCAAGTCTTTCTGTCTGCCTTCGACCAGGTGTATGCTGAGATCTGATTCTGAAAAATGGGTAGAGAAAATGAATCGATGATTGAATGAACTGGCATTCAATCAGTGTGCTCGCTGTAATAAAAAATCTCTCTTTGAAATGTAATACTTTCAATTCTTTGTTAGCTTGTGATGCCAGCTGGTTCCTGTTACAACCTAATGTGTGCATCGTCTGATGAGATGATAAATTAAATATCATCCTGCAGGCAGGCTAACATTCAAAGTGAAACTGTGACAAAGTAAAAAGACACAGGCAATATGAACCCTCCCGTCATCTCTTTTTAACATCACCTGCTTCTTTTAAACCTTTGCCATTCTACCCAAACTCTCCATGTGACTCGAACACATAAACAACCTCACCGGTGTCCCCCATAACCCGCCCTCCAGGACCCTGGGGCCCAATAAGCAGCCATCTGCAGACAAGCTCTTCCCACTACGCTCCAGCAAACACAGGCAGGGAGTGTTTGAATGTGTGTGTGTGGATGTAGTTCAAGGGCACGAGTACTCCATCAAGCTGGAGTCCAGGGAATATCCACCAGCTTCCCCTCCCCCTTGTGTGCACCAGGGAGGCACTGGAACCCGTCCTGAGTGCCCCTCTAAACACACACACCTACAATAGAGTGTATCTATTACTGCACGCCAGCTCTCTGCTCTTCAGTTTTGATTTTGACCCTCTGCAGCCGCCCCTGTCTTCCTGCCTGTGGCCCAGGCCAAGTCCTAGCCCTGGCGTGGGTGGTTGGGTGGGGCGGCAGGGGGGGTTTGAGGGCACTGAAGCTGTCCTCTGGTGCTCCTACAGCCCTGCCTGCTCATCCATCCTGGCCTGCCAGCCCACAGATCGATAGCTCTGCTCTCTTAATCAGGTCTCTGGTGACTGTGGGCGGACAAGTGTGTGTGGATGTGTGTGTGCGGACAGGAGGTTGTATTGGCTGGGGGTTACACTTGTGTGTTTCTTTCCATCTTCACTTCTCTGGCTGTTCATCACGACTGTTTATCTCAACTGTATTTTAGTGCCTCATTCTCTCTTACCCCTTGAAATCCTTTTACATATCACTTGCTCAAAACCCTACGCCGACTTTTTCTTCAACATCTTCAGTCCCGTCACCCCCCTCTCCTCTATCAGCTCTCTCTAGCCAGCTCTTGTTAAGGCTCCCGACTGTCCTGCTTTATATTTTCATCTCCTCTCTGTGCCTTTTCTTTCATCTCTTCACGCACTCTCTGCCTATTCTGGCAGCACGCCAGGGCTCATTCAAAAGGAGTCTCCAAGTCGAGTTGGTCCCGGTGCCACTGCAATCTGTTTTGACTTGTGATGAAGACAGAAGAGGCAGCAGTATTGGAGAAACGGAGATGAGAAAGGATGAGAGGTGAGAAGAGCGAGCGGAGCGAGAGGGTTAGTCAGATGGAGTGTGGGGCATCCAGCTGTGGTGTTGTGCCTTGCTAGAGAATCCGCCTTCGGGCTCTCATCACACCTGTGTAACCACAGCTGCACACACACACACGCACACACACACACACACACACACACACACACACACACACACACACACACACACACACACACACACACACACACACACACACACACACACACACACACACACACACACAGCAAACATGCGTGACAACACTGCAGTTTATGAGAGAAGTAAACAAAAATAACTCCAAAAGACTTTGACTCAAATTCTCAAAAACGTTTTAAATTTTCAGATAAACATTATCTATTATTTCAAGTGCATCAATGTGTGAACAATGTTAAAGGTGCACTATGTAACTTTTTCAGCCTGTCCTCGTCAGAAAAAATGACCACAGTGGTCAACAGTAAAAGGAGCTTATTGAGACTTATTATTGACATTTGTGTGTTGAACTTTTTTTAGAACAATGTTGGCAGATAGTCCGATATTCTAGCATTTTAGGACTTCAAGATGGGCTGTTTTTCTTCGTACCCCACCATCACATAACCACCATAACTGTTTTGCTCTAATGTCAAATACAAATGTAAACATATGGCTTTAGAGTACATCTAAAGCTCATGTCAGCTCTTGCATACTACTATTGCGCATATCAACAGCTGTGTCTCCGTTTGTTTATAGGCCCGTAAAAAAGCAACATTGTGTACCTTACATAATATTAACAGTGTTTGCTCACTGATCACATTTCAAAGTTCATTGTGTCTCCTGTTCCTCCACCATATTGTCTTTGATTTTGTCTGGTGCGAGTGTGACTCACTACGATTCTTGATTCAAGTCACACCACCACAACTGTCACTCTGTATTCTCTAATCACACCATTTTCACAAATAAAACATCAGAATATTCCAATAAAAGTATTCATAGCACTCTTTACCAGTAGGTACTGCTGTGTTTTAAGTACTTTTACTCGAACAGATGAACATCCTGTTCAGTGTATGTGCAATTTTCATCAGGAGCCAAAGCAGACTTCACTAGCCGTTACCATCTCCTAAAGGCAGACTGAACAGTGCATCCCACAGTTCATAACGGACACTGGCTTGAAGTGCATATATCACGTTTTGTCCCAGTTCTATACTACATAAAATTGTACAAAATATGTACTATATATTAATCTCTATAGTCCATGGTTTCTGCAGTTAGTATACAAAATGCACCAAAAATGCCACAGGCAAATGAACTTCATGCAGAAAAAGCAACATGTTTTCCCATGCTTTATTTTGGGGAGGTGACACGCAGCAAAGGGACACAGGTCGGACTTGAACCCTGGGCCGCTGTGGCAAGCACACAGCCTCCGCACATGAGACGGGCGCTCCACCAACTGAACTACTGGGGCACCCTGAAATCATGTGTTATACTGAAAACTGTCAGTGTGAATACTGTTTTGGGTATTCTTTGTCATGTTTCTAGTGTGAACCTGTTTAGTATTCATACAGTATGTAGTATGGAACTGGGACACTACTACAATTGCAAACCCTAAAAAAGTGGGCCACATTAGGTTGTGTACCAATTAACACTGCTTGACAATTTCTTACATGCTGTATGTCCGTCACAGGTTGGACTGTTTCGGACGCCATGTCAGATTATTTAGACTTTTTCTTGATAAATTCATTTGCAATTAGGGTTAATTTCTCTCCTCTTGATGATGTTTCAAAGTGCCTCAAAAAATTACTTATCTGACATAGTAATTGATAAACAATGCATGGTATGAGTGATATTCAATTTAACAGAATTACTTTTGTAATAGTTTTTGTATTGCGATTAAGTCAAATCAGAGGTTAAAGGAGACCTATTATGCTTTTTGTTTTTGTTCTTTCCTTCAGTGTTTCATGGGTTCGCCTCGTCAGCCTTTGATTCAGTGACTTCCTTGACATCACACTACGTCACTGCATCATTTGCATAATGAAGTTAATCTAGCTAGTTTGGCACATAAAAGTTAATTTAGCACAGCTGCTTTGTTGTTGTTAGAGATGCTGGCTCAGGTGTGTGTGAGCTGACCAATCAGAACAGACTGGGTGTTCAGGAGGGGGGCCTTAAAGAGACAGACACTAAAACAGTGTTTCAGACAGAGGGGGAATACAGTGCTGCAGCACTGGACAGTATAAGAACACTGAGGCATTTTTTGAGCATTAAAGCATGTAATCCTATTCTAGCAGTAACCTGCCTGAACTTGAAAATTAGCATAATATGTCTCCTTTAAGTCATTTTTCACAAAGCTACACCTGTGTTTTTTAACCAGGGACCTTTATGCTGCCATATGTATCAAAGTGGTCCAGTTATGGGAAGAAGTGTCGCAGGAGGTCCTTCTTGTTGACCTTGCCCATCTGATTCCTTGGCATCTCCTCCACCAGCATCAGGCCTGTGGGGATGGTGTAGGGCGCCATGTGCTCCCTGCAATAAACACTGATGTCAATACACTGAAGACTGTTTACTGCAGAGAGGAAGATAAACACAGACTCAACTTAGACAGGCATGCACAAGGACACATAACACTGATCAATGTGCACACATACGGGATGGGACTATGCACACGCACACACAAATGCAACAAAAAAGAAAACAAAAGCGGAAAAACAATTGCAAAACAAAGGCTAGCCCTGTGGCAGAGTAGTCGAGATAAGGAAAGAAATGTCCTTCATACACTCTGCAGCTCTCCTCCCTAATATCCACAATTCGCCTTCCAGACACAGACAATTCCCTTCGTACAAAACAATATAATCACTGTGAGATGAAATAAAAAAAGAAAAAAACAAATAATAAAAGGAAAAACAGAAGGCTGGGATAATTAAAAGTGTTTTATTTTTTCCGTTTTGAGTGCACGGTTGTTACGTCAAGTCTTGAAGCCTGGAGCTTTTCTATTATCTTCTAACCTAGTTTGTTTGTTTGTTTGTTTGTGCCTGAGTGTGTGTTAGTGTGTGTGTGTCCCTGTGTGGTGCGAGGGAGCATAATGACTCATACTGCTGCCATCAAACACTCCTTTCAGCAGATGTCTCCGTCTCTCCCTCTCTCTGACTCAGTGAGTAAAGTGTGAGTGAGTATATGTGCATACATACACTGTCTCTGTAATGGGGCTTGCTCGTGTCACCAATTTCTCCAGGGCAGTGTGTTTGTGTGTGCGTGAGGGTGTTTGTGTGTGTGTGTTGAAGGCAGTGTGAGGCACAGAGGGTGTGATAGAGATTCAGACTGACAGCTGAAGCCAGGGCACTGAAGAGTGAGCATCCATCTACTTGTTTATGTCTCATTTTATCTCCCTCTCTCTCCCCTATGCCCTGGCCTCAGCAGTGGGCTGTGGGCTGGCACTGCCTGTCTGCTGGCAGCACCTCTGGCTGCAAACACTGTGTGTGTATCACAGTGTGTGTGTGTGTGTGTGCAAGTGTGTGTTAACCTGGGTCACAGGCAGCAGTAGTAATCCACCATGCTGGACCAGCAGGCCACAGCAGTAGGATCTAACACCCCCACACCATATGGAGCCCACAGCCCTGACACACACACGCACACACACAAAATGCACTCAGAATTCAGAGAAGTGAATAAATGACTGTGGTGTGTAGTAGATGGATAGTGCAGCAGACAAAAACCAGATGGTGGAAAAGTGAAAAAATATGTGGACAAATGAGTTGGACAAAATTCTATGTAGAGGGTGAGTAAAAGAGGGGGGACTAAAAAACAAGCAGTATTTGTGCCTTCGGTCACTCCAAAGCAAAGGGCCGCATGACACCACCGACTGTCTGCGTTCGACAAAATAAACTCTTATGACATTTAGAAAAAAAAACAAATTGTTAGCACGTAAGATGAAGTCCTCCGTAACAATCATTTGTCCGCTTCCTCCACATCCTCTCTTTTTTCATCTCCTGTCTTTCCTTCAGCTCCCCTCATTAGTCCATCTCTGGCCTCTATTTCTCTCACATCCCTTCGTATTGATCTGAGGACTTCGGGGGCTGGTCACTGGGGGATGTGTGTGCAGAACTGCTTGGAGAGCTGCAGAGTCCGCATTAGGAGCCTTCATTTGTTTACCACAGGACTGGCAAAGAGCTTCTTTTCAAATCGAACATAACAAGAATTAACCAAGACAGGGTCAGCACTCCTTCGCAATAATGGGAACCGGTGCTCTTTTTGTGTTTTGTTGTGAATGGTGCAGGACAGTGCATTAGTTATTTCATCAGCTGCTGTAAAGTGTACTATGAGAATTTTTTAAAGTGGAAAAAAAAACAGTTTTCTCCATCGTGCAAGTGCAACGCAAACTGTACAATACTCATGCTCACACTACAAAGTCAAAGTAATGATAAACTCTACTTTTACTCGGAATTTAAACTTTGCAATATATTGCACTACGGCAAAAGTTGTGCCAGGCGAAACTTTTTTGCCAGATATGAATGAAGGGAGGATGGGCAGGACAGCGGTGCTGTGGTTAGCTCTGTCACCTAATAGTGTTAATGTTTTGAACCTGTTCACCAGCCTTATGCCTTTTTGGGTGGAGTTGGCTTGCTCTCCATGCTTGTTGGGTTTCTCTGGATGCTTGTTGGTGACCTGTCCAAGGTATAACCTGCTTCTTGCCTAATGTCACCTGAGATCCTTTTAGAACAGGTAAGCGAGTAAAGCTGATGGATGGATGAATGAAGTAGGTGTGTTTTTTCATGCATTACTGTTGACTGAAGCCATTATATTATCAAGCTGAAAGTCACAGTACCTTGCCCAGGTCTTCAACTCTGGCAGGGTCATACTCTGCCCCTTCTTCAGCTGCACCACTGCAGTCACTTTCTGACCCCAAATAGCATCTGGGGCCCCAATTACAGCCACGTCTGCAAGATTAAAATCATACAAAGCAGACATGTTGTTAAGTTTTAACTCATATTCTTTCATTTTGCGGTGCAGGGCGTAAAAATTAGGACTTGAATGCATGCGTTCCCTCTTTATTTGAGCACATCGATTTTAATACAGAACAATACCTGGGGTTATTAATGCTAATTATTATCTTTCATAAGAAGGTGTTTACATGAATATCAGGAACAGGCCACTGATAAGTCATACGAAACTCTTTGGTTGTCTTGTCTGTGTGACAAGGATCATTGTCTTGCTGCATTTTCTTAAATTTGGGGATTATTTACAGGATAAAAAGGGCTACAGCACTAACCTAATATTGATTTGAATGCCCTAAATAAGATTATCTTACATCCATTGTGATATGGAAGAGAGACAGAACTATGAAAAAAGGATCCCTGGCCAGTTACTGACAAGTCAAGTCAATTTAATTTATATGGTGGCAAGTCACAACAAAAGTTATGACCGTGGTGAGAACAACTGCCACTGTCGCATCACAGGTAAGACACAAAACCAGTACAGCACTCTTACCTATGATGTCTGGATGAGCCAGCAGCTGACGCTCCACCTCAAGTGCACTGATCTTGTAGCCGCCGCTCTTGATGATGTCAACACTGCTGCGACCCATGATCCAATATACACCGTCTTTATAGACCACCGTGTCCCCTAAAAGACAAGAAGAGAAGCAGTACCCACAAAGTAAGACAGAGTCAGGGTCCACGTATGTGTTTTGTTTGTGAGTAGGTTAAAAAACTGGATGGATTGATATTTAATAAAATCTGTGAATTTGTGAATTGGTCTTAACCTTGTATTTTTAAACAAGACTAAGGGTCTTCAACCATGACCGGATGGATAAGTGTTCCAATTTTCACGTCAATCCATCAAATAGTTGTTGACATATCTCAGTTCGGACCAAAGTGGTGCACCAACCGCCCAGCCATCTCTGCTTTCCCTTAAAGCTAGTTGCTAGCGTGGCTAAATATGAGTGAAAATCTGGCAAAAAGTACCATTTGCATCGTAAACATGCCAAAGTTTGACCATTTACTTTTTTTATAGTTACATTCATGCAGCGCAATCAGCAA